>NC_141145.1:80209609-80515859 GCF_053477565.2 Lygodium microphyllum
TCCCGAATGCATCCAGCACTCAATCGGGCATCAATTGCAACTTGGCAAGATCCTCAAGGGTTTGTTTGTTAACCCTATATCCTTTGGTTAGGGCCATACCCTATTAATCCGACTTAATCAAAATCTTAAGTTCTATTAGTAGTGAATGTGTTATTCCAATTCACTGATTGGTCTTTTGCTTCCAAGCAAATATCTAATCCACGTATCTTGGTCACTTTACCCAAGAAAGAAACTATATCAGGATGATTATTTATCCTCGTGCAAGATAACTTGCATAAGAATCTACCAATCTCATTCCGAGGAATTGGCCATTCCCTTGTGATCAAATCACAAGATCATGCGACTCTGCAACTTGTTACCAGGTATCGCACCGAATCTATGGAACTATTCTACCCATCGAATGGAGTCTTAAAATCACGAAATCATGATTAGATATAACAATCCGTTAATGATTGCATTAGGCCGACATTATCAGTCCTAGGGTTCCAAGTTCAAACCAAGTTTCATCTTTTTAGCGAGAGATTCTTAGGGTAAAAACCCTAGATCTTTTCTCGCAAGTATATCCTATTGTCCCTACATTCCGTGAATGTGGGCAAGTCTTTAGGATATAGGAGTTTCAGCTTTGGCAATACGAGCGACTAGGTCATGTCCTCAATGTGTTAAATCCTAGTTAGCTCTTTGGGATATGTTGCATTGCATTAACCCTCCCTAAACGAATCTCTCACGGTTTTTAGGTGTTTAGGTTTAAACCAATTTAACTTGTCTATTCTTGAAGATAATTACGCTACCATTTCTGTAACCACATGATTCATTGCCTATGTATAAGTTGATTTACAAACCCTAACTTTTCAGGTTAAGATCCGCATAGGTTAAGTTATAGCATAACTCCAATTGATCATCCTAGAACATGTAAACAAGATTCATGCTACTAGGCTTTAGGATTTTATGTTTAAACATGCAGCCTTTTTCTACATTCGTTTCCGAATGAATTTGTCATATGCAAAACTTACACAACCTTTCGTTGATTTGAGTTTTTAGGCCACTTGCCTAGAGTTAAATCTTCTTCATGAAGCCCTAGCAATTTCCTATGGTTGCTAGTAACTTTCTTTAAGAATCATTTCAAAAAAGATGTTCAATAATGCGATAGGCGGTTTATTTCTTCCATGCTTAATCGAAGTGTACTATCATCATTCCGTTTTGTAAAAATGGACATTAATTAATCTAATTTCATTTCCTTGCAATGCATAAAAACCACTTGCTAGAAATGCATAGGAATCTTATGCTCACTTTATTTTGTTCATTTTATTGAAAAAAAATACTAATGACCAAATCCCTCAATTGTGATCTATTAGCCAAAGTATCTTCAATCGAAAAAAAAACATGCATCCTTATTCCTCAAATGATCCATGCATAATTGATTTATTACGACGTAGGAAGAAAAACCTAGACTTGTGGTGAAATGTCCACATGGATGTTAGGAGACGATCGTCTTGCGGTTGCACCTTGTGCTTTCTTAGGAGCCATCACGAATGTGGCCTTTCCGTCTTGGATGCAGATTTATGATCTTGGCCGATCTTCTTCGAACGCGAAACTCCCTTTGACTGATTGCATCGTCTTTTAGAGTCGGCTTTAGAAGGCTTTATAGGTTTTTCCTCCTTAAATTTGGCTAATGGGAACTTGTGGGGAACCTAAGGGGAAAAAAAGGGTGTTTGTGAAGGCCAATAGCAAGGGGGTTCTAAGGGACCCCGAGGTTAAGATAAACCTTTGTGTAAGAATGCGAGGGGGGGGGGGGGGGGGAACTTAATGCTCTTATAAAAGCTTGGATGGGACAACACAGAAAAGGGGGCTTTGAAGGAGGCTCACAAGAAATGATTTTTTTTTGGGCTTGCAATACGAAAGGGCCTTAAAGGACCCTAAAGCATTTTATGGGGGGGAAAACCCACAGGGAGGGTTTTAAATCCTAGGAAGGGGAGGTAGAAAAATCTTTTGAGAGTAAGGCTTATTAAAGCCACGGGAAGGGGGCTTTTTTATTTGATCCCGAGGGGGGGGGGTAGTTTTAGGACGCACTTGGTGGGCAAAAAGGGGGAAAAAGGGGGGAAGGAAGGGGTGTAAAAGATGGCTTTAGGGAATCCACATGAAGGGGGACTTAGCTTCTCCCCTTAGAAGCTTCCAAGAAGCTTCTTGGAAGCTTCTGGGGTTTTAGTAACCATGTGGGGAGAAAAATAAGGGGATGATTATTTGAGAAATGATGGCAGCTAGGAGGCAGATTGATTTAACGTCTTGGGACGGCGTACGCGGCTTCAGGCGGTGGCTCTAGACTGCAGCGCGAAGTTCCCTCTTCCAGCTCACGGCAACACCTCTATGCCTCCTCCTCTCTCAACGACAGCGTTAGCAGAGTCAGCTCCTCTTCCACGGCAGCAATTAGGCAGTCTCCCCCCTTCCTCCTTCCCCACAGGGGGTTTATATGGGAGAGGGAGAGGTACCTCCCTCCCTCCACGCGCCATTACACATGGCCTCCATCCCCTTGCGAGCTCTAGCAAGGAGCTTAGTTGCCCTTGCTATTCCCTTCTCCTCCAGCACGACAGTCGACTAGAGGAGAGAGGGATAATTAATTTAAAAAAAATTGCCCTTATTCCCCCCATGAGTTATCCTTTTGGCCTCCTAAGAGGCGGTTCATTGAAGAATGCGTGTTTTTTTTAAAAATCAGGAATGTTACAAGAGAGTCCATGTTTCTCTTAATGAGGTGCTCATGTCAGCCATAGAGTGCCTTCGTTAATGTGCACACATATATGGGATGCTCTACATCCTCATAACCTACTAGCTACTCCATATACATCACTTCTTGTAAATCACTATGCAAGAAGTCATTCTTCACATCTATTTACTATAAGCTCCAACCTTTGGCTACTACCAAAATAATCACATATCTAACAATTACCATCCTACAAACTAAATGTCTCTTCATAATGTATACCATACATATGTGTTTAGTCTTTTGCAACCAAGCTAAAAGAAAGACTTTATGGTTAAAAAGGAGTGTCCTTGATACCACATTGGATCGGTGATTTGTGTAAAACCAATTGCCTTTTAAAGAAGGTGTAAAGGTCAATTAGAGTGAAATAAAGCATTAAGTTGCATTAAAGTTTGAAAGGTGAATTGTTTTGAAGCTTTTAAATAACAGAAGGGTAGGACCTCAACAACATGGATAGAGGGTGAGGGGAGTTGCAGCAACTCGACATGTTTTGCACATGCTCATTCTTTGTAGTTAGTGAACACCACCATAGCCATCTCTCTCTCTCTCTCTCTCCCAATTGCAATATGGAAGGTCACATTAGCCCCTCCACCTTTGTCTACTCAAAGCAACATGCATAAATAGTGACTACCATGGAAGCCAATGCCTCTTGTTTCATTCATGAACTACTCTCTAATCAAGCATATATCCATAGTTATTAGGTAGAAAATCATACTTAGCTTCCATGGCCTCTTGCCATTGTTCCTTTGGTGGGGATGACATGGCATAACTATAAGAGACATGGTCTTCACAAATATTGAGATTATTCTCAAGAATATCAACATCATAAACATGAGAAGTACCATTCTCATTATCAATTGGAAGATCAACATAAAGATCAATGCTAAGGTCATCATCAGCAATAATGGGTGTAGGTTGTGAATCCTAATTTGAAGAGTCAATATTATCCCGTGAAGCAGCTTCATCATCATATAGTGAGGGCTGAAATGATGAACGGGTTGTCTCTTACCCATTCAACCTCCAATCCTCACTAAGAGAACTAAAGAGGGGCACCACCTAGCCAAAAGGAGGATGAGCTAGGACATCCCTTTTCTCAAAGAGAATCAAGAGAACCAAGACACAAATTTACAAGAGAGAATATATGTACTAGATACCATATTAGAATATGAGAGAGAGAGATGAGAGAAGAGGGAGATAAGAGGTAGAGGAAACTTGCCATTATACTACATAATAAAAGAACTTACTCATAGCTTACCTCACAGAGATGAGGGTATTCTAGAGTGCTCTCATGGGCTTGTCATTATCCTCCCCCCTCTTTATTCTCCATGGGCTCTTTATATAGCCTCCATGAGGGATTAGATAAAGCTAATCTTCCTGATTAACATAATCCTAGATGATGTATGGCATCTTTGAAAATATGGAGAGTAGTGGATGGGACAAGTCCCCACCTTGGTCATCATGCAAGAAGCCAAGGGTGGTGGTAGACAAAATAGAGAAATGGAGCTAGATTACAAGAGGTGGGTGTCCAAAGCACATTATTATAAGATATTTACAAGAAGGCTAGTCCTTTGAAAAATCTATGCATTCACTCAACTCCTAGGTGTAATCCATTTTCATCTTCACTAAGATAACCATCCCTTCTACCCTTTACATTGACATGCCTCCTAAGAACTTGTTCCCCCCATTTTCTAGAGTTATCATAATCGAGAATGTAACGTGTCCACTAGAATCATTCTGGACACGTCTTAGCAGTCCATCGGGAAGGATGTCTAGAAAGCTCCGCCCGGCACTCCCATGGAATGTTACGGGACTTGCGATCTAGGCCTTCCCGCGTCTGCCACGTAGCGGAAGTATCCTGGCCGTTCCCACTTAGGATCGACCTGAATTTGGGTTTTCCTGTTTGGTCATTAACTAGCGTCAGACCCGAGCGAACTACTTTACGCAGAAACGCCAGGTCCGAAGCGGATTCACGCTGCACTTGGTTCAAGGAGAATGGAAAACGAGAGGGATGGAATGCTCAACCTCTCTGCCATAAGGCATAGTCCCATTCCGTTCCCCTAAAACAGCGTGAATCGGGTAATAGTTAATTCTAAGTCATCGTTCTCGTTACTTGTTTTGGAGATGACGATCATCCTCTGTTTGCCGAAGACTTTGAGAAAAGTTCCCGGCTAACCGGGACCACCCATCCATAGGACGGACCCATGGTCCATCCTCCGCACTTTCCTCGGTTTGTTTTAGTTATGTAATTACCTACCACATTAATTTGACATATAACAAACAGCTTCTTTGATTAACCCTGTTATGCACTGGTTCCTTCACGTAATCTTATCACAGGACATAAAGAAAAACAATGCCAAGCAACTTCTTTGTTATCACTTTATCCTTTTATCTTTGAAATACAAGGAGTTCCCGCCCGTAGGCGTATTCATAATCCGCCCGAAGGCTATCCAGTAATCCACCAGGGATCACTAATCCAAGTTTCCGCCCGTAGACTAGTATGCGGGCCTCGAGATCCAATCCCGAGTCACGTTAGCCTCTTGTGCAGGGCCCGGAAGGCGAGGGATTTACGGCCAGAGCCCCCTCTGGCACCCAAGCGTCCTCCTGCTCCAAGTAGAACTCAACGGAGAGACCTCTCACGGCGGGTTCGGTCCACGTTCCCGGCGCGGTTAACAACCCCCTTGGTTAGGGTCAGGCAGGCAGTCGGGGGTAACTGAAGCTGCCTCTCCCTTCAGGCCTTCAACCTGAAGTATTTAGATATCTTTTCATCCTTTAGTTCATTGAGCAAACAATGCAAACAGTGCTTTCTAAACTGTTACAAGCACAATCAATTCCAATGGTCGTTTAGCTGGCAAACTGTTAAGGAGTGACTCCTTTTCTCCGAATGCAACCCGCATTCGATCCGGAATCAATTGCAACTTGGCAAGATTCCTATCATTCTTGGGTTAGGGTCATACCCTACCAATACTTTAGGTTTTGTTATGGTAGATTCCAGCGACCATGTCGCTTCACTCTATTGATTGGTCAATTGCTTCCAGGCAAATACCTAACTTTCCTTTTCCTTAGCAACTATTTCCCAGGAAAGGTGATGTAACAGGATGATTACTCATCCTTTTGTAGGTTAACTTAGCGCAATAACTTGCCAACATCATTTCCAAGAAATGACAAAACTCTCTCGTGGACAAATCTCAAGTCTATGCGATGTTGCAACTTTTTGTACATGTGTTGTATCTATTCCACGGGATCATTTCACCCATTGAATGGCGTATTCAGGTTACGGAATTAACTTCAGGCGAGTAGCAGGGTTTAGGGTGTCTTCTTACCCAACCCATTCCTAATTATATTGATCCACGGTCCTAGGAATTTCCAACCCAGTCGGAGTTTCATCATTTGAACGAATGATCCTTAGGATAAACCTTAGATCATTTTATGCATGAGCATCCAATTGATTCGACATCTCGTGAATGTGTGTAAGATCTTTGGGTTTGCGGGTTTTGACTTGGCAACCAGTGTAAAACTAGGTCGAATTTCTTATTGCACTAAACCCTAGTTAGCACTTGAGATACCTATCATATCGACCCAACCATGTCCATAAGAATCCTTGTGGTTTAGGTGACTTAGTCAACTCAATATACTTGTCTTGCGTCACGGATGAACCTTCCCTAAAGGTAATAAACTAGATCTAGTGGGGATTAATAGTTACAATTACACCAATACGTGTAAACATGCGATTCACTGCTTCTACGCATCACATGGTTCACAATAACCCTATCCTTCCTTGGTAAGGTAAAGAAAATGCCTGATAACCTGGACACTAACTTTCCTAGGTCCTACTAGGACTTACATTAAATAGTCATGCCTACAACCTTATTGTCTATACTTAGAATCTTATGCTTTGACTCCTAAATGCGGCTCCTAATGAATGACATTTTTGCATGATGACTATGCAATACGCAACGTTCTCCTAGCTACAATGAAGTTCATACAAAACTACAGCTAGTGATAATTTATTCCATTTTACATGCCACTTGCAAGCCCATAAGGTCATTTCCGTACTCTCTTCTATTTCTTTTCGGATAATATCTTATGGGTGTTAACTTTTCCTCATGAAATCATTACGAGGAGGATGTTGCCTAACATGCGGCACATACTTATTCCTACCATGTCTAAGAAGAAAAAAAACACTTATAAATTCCATTTCTTTGCCTAAGTAATATATGTTTAGACTCATTACTTTGATAATGTACCAAAATAGCATCATGCAGCTAGTCTCCTAAGACGGGCAACCCGTTTCGACTTCATGACATACTTCAACCTTGCCTAACATTTCAAGAGATACTTTATCAAATGTCTTTTTACCACTGCCACATGCATAAGCGTAAAATGCATTCTTTCCTATGGAATTAAGCGCACCTAATCATTTCTTTAAGCGAAAATAAACTTGAAAGAACCTGGACTTGTGGGCTCGGGGAGATATCCACTTGTATGCTCGGAGATGAACCTCCCGCAGTCGCTCCTTGTGACCTTGGCTTTGGAGCCATCGTAGATGTAGAGGATTTGGGCTCCGGGGTTTGTCCTTACCCTTTACGACTCTTTTAAATTTCCTCCGAGTCTTGGCAAGTAGTCTCAAAATATGTTTTTCTTCTCCCTTATGTAGGAATACCTCTTTATAGGGTATGGATTTAAGATTCCGGAAAGCTCGTGGAAACGGGGCTTATGGGAGGCCTTTATGAGCTTCACCTTCTCCTCTACAAGGTCCCGGGGGTGTGAATAGACCTTTGGGGAGATGTCGTGGGAAGGGGGCTTAAGGAAGCCCCCCCCTTAGAAGCTTCTTAAGAAGCTTCTGAGCTTCTATAGTGACGTCGAGGGGGGAAGAAAGACGTAATCCAGCAGCGGCGGCGGACTGAGGTGGGCTGGCGGCTTCCTGCACGGCGGCGGACTGGCGGACGTGGTGGTGGCTATGGCGACTGGCGACTCCTGCACGGCGGCCTCCTCTCACGCTTTTCCTTTCTTTCCCTTCTCCCTGGGGAGGGGGTTTTTATAGGCCTTGGGGGGAAAAGAGGGCCTCCATACACGTGGCCAATGCATGGGTTCCCCCCCCCCCCATGCAGGCCACGACTCAACCAGGGGCCATCCCTCCCCACACTCCCTCTTCTCCAGCCATGCATCGGCTGGGGAAAAGGGATTAAAGAAAAAAAAATTTGCCTTAAATATTTTAAATTGTCCCTCCCAAGAGGGTGTTTTTGTGAGACTTGCGGTTTTGAACTCCCGGTTTTGATTTACCAATGCGGAGGACCCCATTTCACGCGTGCGGGTCACACATTACACTGCCAATAATTTCAATGCAAGAGATAACCTTTGTACAGGGTTTACACGGCGTGCGGGAAGTTAATATTTACGGTACGCAGTGCGCGGAAATATTACATTCTCTCCCCCTTAGAAGAATCGAGATATCCTCATCTCGAGATAAACTGGGGATATTGAAGATTGAGAGAGCTTTCATCCATCCAGGTAGCATCCTCTTCGGGATAATCTTTCCACTGGACGAGGTATTCCTTCAAGGTTCTAGATCTTAGCTGTCTCTCCCTAACATCTAAGATCTTATCCGGTCTTAGTTCAAGGACTCCTTGACTAGGCATTACAATTTGTTGGTCATCAAGTACATGATTTGGGTTGGGTACATATTTTTTCAAGAGGCTAATATGGAATACATTGTGAACTTTTAGGTTATCTGGAAGTTGCAATTTATAAGCATTGGGTCCTAGGCATTTGAGGATTTTATACGGTCCACAATACCTTGGACTTAGCTTCTTGCATTCACCTAGAGATAGAGAACTCTTTTTCGGCCGTACACGAATGAAGACCATGTCTCCTTCTCCGAAGACCCTCTCTTGGCGTTTCAAATCCGCATATGCCTTTTGTCTATCTTTGGCTGCTTGTATATCTTGTCTTATTGACCTTATTTGGTCATCCATGTCCTCCAACATTTGTCTTGAAGCTTCCACTCTCAGGGTAGGATCAGAAAAATTTAGGGGACTTCGACAATCATGACCATACAATGCCTGAAAAGGCGTCATTTGAATGCTCTGCTGGTAAGAAGCATTGTAGGTAAATTCTACTAACGGCAAGTATTGAATCCACCTCTTCGGCTCTCGACAGCAGTAAGCCCTAAGCATATCCTCAATGATTTGATTTACTCGTTCTGTTTGTCCATCCGTTTGGGGATGGTAGGCAGTGCTAAAACAGAGCTGAGTTCCAATAGCTTCAAAGATAGCTCTCCAGAAGTGTGAAGTGAAAAGAGAGTCTCGATCGCTAACGATCCTTCTAGGTAGCCCATGTAGCTTGAATATCTCTTTGATAAACACCCTTGCAATGTCGGAGGCTTTATAGTTTGTCTTGACTGGAATCAGGTGTGCAACCTTAGTAAGCATGTCAACTACAACCATAATGGAGTTGTAGCCTCCTTGGACTTGGGGTAAGCCCACCACAAAATCCATACTGATGAATTCCCATTTCATTTGGGGAATGTCAAGTGGTTGCAATTTTCCTGGCATCATGACATGTTCAGCCTTGATACGTTGGCAAGACAAACATTCAGTGACATATTTGAGGACGTCACCTTTGAGCCTCTCCCAATGATAGCTCTTCCTAACTGCATTAAGAGTTTTTGCATAGCCAGGATGTCCTGCGAAAGGGGAATCATGAGCTTCCCATAATATCTTTTGCTTAAGTGACTGACTTGTTGGTATACATAACCTTGTTCTGTAATAGACAAGTCCATTGTCAATAGAAAATTCATGATACTTGGCCTGTAACTTCAGATTCTGATCCTTGGTAGATATTTCTTTTATCATTGCTTGGTAGGCTAAGTCATGGCATGCCTCCTCTCTAGCTAGTTCGAGTATAGGGTTGCTTGGCATAGATACCTTTGTAGCCAGAGATCTGGCCGTTGATGGATTCTGCAAGATTAGGGAATTTAGGAATGCCTTGCGACTGAGTGCATCGGCAACTACATTCTCTTTCCCTGGTCGATACTTGATTTCAAAATCATACTCCTCCAATACTTCGATCCATCGACGTTGCCTCATGTTGAGCTCGTTCTGGGTAAAAATCCATTTGAGACTCTTATGATCTGTTACTAGAGTAAACTTGTTACTCAACAGGTAGTGTCTCCAAAGCTTTAGAGCATGGATGACAGCTAATAACTCCAGATCATGCGTGGCATAATTCTTTTCATGACTCTTCAATTTCCTTGAAGAATATGCTACGGGATGACCTTCCTGCATAAGAACACACCCCAAGACAAGAATGCTGGCATCAGTTACTACCTCGAACTCCTTATTGAGGTCGGGAAGTTTCAGAATAGGTGCCAATACCAAACATTGCTTCAATTGGTCGAAGCTATTTTGCTCGGGAGTTGACCATGTAATAGAAGTCTGCTTCTTTAGTAAGTCGGTAAGAGGTGCTGCAATCAAAGCATAGTTTCTGATAAAGATCCTATACCATCCTGTCAAGCCAAGAAAACTGCGTATTTCTTTGACGGATACTGGTATTGGCCATTCAAGCACATCTCTGACTTTGGCTGGATCTACTGATATTCCTTCTGATGATACTATGAATCCTAGATATTCAATCTGACGTTTGAAGAATGCACACTTCTTCATTTTTGCATACAGCTTATGAGACCTCATTGTCTCCAAAACAATCCGTAGTTGAGGTTCATGATCTTCTTCCTGTTTAGAATAGACTAAAATGTCGTCGAAGAAGACAAGCACGAAATCATCAAGATATGGTCTAAAAAATATCCTGCATTAATCTATTGAAGGTGGCAGGTGCATTTGTAAGCCCCAATGACATAACCAAGAATTCAAAGTGCCCATATCTTGTATTGAAGGCTGTTTTTGGAATATCCTCATCCTTGATCCTGATTTGATAGTAACCTGACCTGAGATCAATTTTGGAGAAGATCTTTGCACCTTGAAGGCGATCGAGAAGCTCATCTATTCTAGGAATAGGATACTTGTTCTTGACTGTTGATTGATTCAATCCATGGTAATCAATACATAGTCGAAGTGTCCCATCTTTCTTTTTCTGGAATAGAACTGGAGCTCCCCATGGTGAATTGCTAGGCCAGATGTAACCCTGATCTAACAGTTGCTTGAGTTGTTCCTTCAACTCAATAGCTTCCGGAATAGACATTCTATAAGGTCTCTTTGCAATTGGCGCAGCTCCAGGTATTAGCCTTATTTCATGATCAACTTCTCTTGGAGGTGGGAGTTCAGTTAATTCCTCAGGGAATACGTCAGCGTATTCTTTTAGCCAAGAGGGACCCTCATGAGACTCTTGCTTTTGATCTAACTTGTTGAGTTTGATCAAGTAAACAGGTAATCCTTTCCTAGCCCCTTTTATGATCCGCGATACTTTGGCTAACTGGATCCTTGGCACTCCTGCCTCACCTTGAGTTGTAACGAACTCTCTTTCAGAGTTTCGAAAGGAAACTTGGCCCTTTCCACAGTGGATGTGAGCATCATTAGGCTTAAGCCAATCCATCCCGAGTAGGCACTCATGGATACCTAAATTCATGACTCTGAATTTGACTGAGGTTTTCTTTCCTCCCAGATGGAACTCCTCCTTAGCAGTTTGCCTAGCACAAGTTACTTCACGACCGTTTGCCAATTCCACAAGTAGGGTAGGTGCTTCTACTATGGCTATTCCTAATCTCTTAGCACACGCTGGTGAGATAAAGGAATGTGTACTGCCACAATCAATCAAGGTTTTGAAACATTTACCTCGATAGTCCGACGGCGTTTGAATTACCGAGAACTGGCGATTCGGCCCCTTCTTGTGTAAAGCAGCATGGACCGTTGCTCTTTCGAATCCCGCTTCCATAGTCGGGTCTTCCCCTTCCTCTGCTTCACCTCTTTGCCTATTGATAATGCAAGCAGCTCTTCCTCTACCACGGATGGCGGCTCCTTGACTGCGCCCTGCACCTTGACGGAGTCCTTCACTAAGCTTGGGACATTGCCTTTTGAAGTGACCGAGTTCATTGTAGTGGAAACATCGGATGTTTCGGCCATTACCGTGAGTAGGAACAAAGTTGTTGACGTTATTTGTCCTTGCTTTCTTCCTTTGTCCCTGATTGTGGCCTTGAACTCTCTTAACCTGGGGTCTGAATGCTCCTCTGTTCGGGTCGCTATAAGACCAATTCTTAATACCCCTTGGTTTAGCTTGCACTTCCTGAATTATAGGTGCCGCTCGAATGAGTGCATCCTGAAGATCTGATGGACGCATAGATTCGAGACGGGTATTTACAGGTGGATTTAAGCCTGCGCAAAATTTGGACACCTGCTGTGTCGTGTCCATTTGTGGCGCATACTTTAACAGTGAGACAAACTTAGAGTAGTATGCGTCAAGGGTGAGTCCTAACTGTTTTAGCTCATAGAACTCATTCATTTTCTGTGTACGATATGCAGGCGGCAAATATCTCCCTTGCACGGCTTGCTTTAACTTCTCCCAGGTAACGGACCCCTCTGAAATCCCTTGATCCCTGCACCATTGTTTCCACCATAGTCTGGCTTCACCGGTGAGTTTTAATTTGGCGAGCATGGCCTGATTGGTAGGTGCAGTGCCAGCGGCTTCGAAGTAGTCCTCCATAGATTCAATCCAAATCTCAGCGTCCGACTGGACGAATCTGCCTCTCCCGTCAAACTCGGGTGGCTTTATCTGTTTGAGGAGGAACTTCTTCTCCTGGATCACAGTAGTACTTGATGTAGGGGGTGAATTTGGAACCTGTACCTGGGGTTGTGCCTGAGTAAAAGTTTTCTTAACATTATTGTATGATCGTTGACATTAGCTTATCTTTAGTTCAGCTAATTCGTAACTCATGAAGCAACTTAACTTTTTGCAACAATCCTGATGCACAATCGGATAGTGATAAAAAGAAGTCCTTATTTATATTTATATGGCGTAGCCTCATACAACATCTCGAGTGATGATAATCCAATCATTACATTTAGTTTGGGGAGAACAACATTGTATTGGATTTGTCTACAGGAACTGTGTAATAGTAGGGTTTTGGGTCATGAATCTTTAGGAATCGATAATTCATCGGAAGCTCAGGATATCCTTTCCGCTGGAATCCATACTTCCCATGGCGGCCCAATACCTTAATCCTATCAGCTGGAATTACACGGGTTACTTCCTCATATACATATGAGTTCAATTCAACTCTCCGACCTTGAATATGCAAAGTCGAATTTACGTGAGCTTCCACAAAAATGAACAGCTTCACGATTTTCAAATCTTCCAACCACTTGATCCTCTTCAGGTTGGTCCGTAGATAAGCGAACCGGTGGGCAGCTATGTAGTAGATTCCTGAAGACCCTGTCCATCTTCGTTCTATATATAGAGGTGATGGATTATAAATCTGCTCCAAGATGTTCATCATTTCAATTCTCTGCCTATAATGCGGAGAATGCATTGCAGTCATGAACATGATCCGGAACACCAAAAACTTGTTCCACGCCTCGTAATTCTGCAAGACAGTATTGAAGATGAGAAAATGTTTGGACAGGAACAATTTCTTTACTTCATTTTTCAATGAAATCTTTATGAAAACAATTCCATTGTTGGTCGGCTCTGATACCAACTGTAACGTGTCCACTAGAATCATTCTGGACACGTCTTAGCAGTCCATCGGGAAGGATGTCTAGAAAGCTCTGCCCGGCACTCCCATGGAATGTTACGGGACTTGCGATCTGACCTTCCCGCGTCTGCCACGTAGCGGAAGTATCCTGGCCGTTCCCACTTAGGATCGACCTGAATTTGGGTTTTCCTGTTTGGTCATTAACTAGCGTCAGACCCGAGCGAACTACTTTACGCAGAAACGCCAGGTCCGAAGCGGATTCACGCTGCACTTGGTTCAAGGAGAATGGAAAACGAGAGGGATGGAATGCTCAACCTCTCTGCCATAAGGCATAGTCCCATTCCGTTCCCCTAAAACAGCGTGAATCGGGTAATAGTTAATTCTAAGTCATCGTTCTCGTTACTTGTTTTGGAGATGACGATCATCCTCTGTTTGCCGAAGACTTTGAGAAAAGTTCCCGGCTAACCGGGACCACCCATCCATAGGACGGACCCATGGTCCATCCTCCGCACTTTCCTCGGTTTGTTTTAGTTATGTAATTACCTACCACATTAATTTGACATATAACAAACAGCTTCTTTGATTAACCCTGTTATGCACTGGTTCCTTCACGTAATCTTATCACAGGACATAAAGAAAAACAATGCCAAGCAACTTCTTTGTTATCACTTTATCCTTTTATCTTTGAAATACAAGGAGTTCCCGCCCGTAGGCGTATTCATAATCCGCCCGAAGGCTATCCAGTAATCCACCAGGGATCACTAATCCAAGTTTCCGCCCGTAGACTAGTATGCGGGCCTCGAGATCCAATCCCGAGTCACGTTAGCCTCTTGTGCAGGGCCCGGAAGGCGAGGGATTTACGGCCAGAGCCCCCTCTGGCACCCAAGCGTCCTCCTGCTCCAAGTAGAACTCAACGGAGAGACCTCTCACGGCGGGTTCGGTCCACGTTCCCGGCGCGGTTAACAACCCCCTTGGTTAGGGTCAGGCAGGCAGTCGGGGGTAACTGAAGCTGCCTCTCCCTTCAGGCCTTCAACCTGAAGTATTTAGATATCTTTTCATCCTTTAGTTCATTGAGCAAACAATGCAAACAGTGCTTTCTAAACTGTTACAAGCACAATCAATTCCAATGGTCGTTTAGCTGGCAAACTGTTAAGGAGTGACTCCTTTTCTCCGAATGCAACCCGCATTCGATCCGGAATCAATTGCAACTTGGCAAGATTCCTATCATTCTTGGGTTAGGGTCATACCCTACCAATACTTTAGGTTTTGTTATGGTAGATTCCAGCGACCATGTCGCTTCACTCTATTGATTGGTCAATTGCTTCCAGGCAAATACCTAACTTTCCTTTTCCTTAGCAACTATTTCCCAGGAAAGGTGATGTAACAGGATGATTACTCATCCTTTTGTAGGTTAACTTAGCGCAATAACTTGCCAACATCATTTCCAAGAAATGACAAAACTCTCTCGTGGACAAATCTCAAGTCTATGCGATGTTGCAACTTTTTGTACATGTGTTGTATCTATTCCACGGGATCATTTCACCCATTGAATGGCGTATTCAGGTTACGGAATTAACTTCAGGCGAGTAGCAGGGTTTAGGGTGTCTTCTTACCCAACCCATTCCTAATTATATTGATCCACGGTCCTAGGAATTTCCAACCCAGTCGGAGTTTCATCATTTGAACGAATGATCCTTAGGATAAACCTTAGATCATTTTATGCATGAGCATCCAATTGATTCGACATCTCGTGAATGTGTGTAAGATCTTTGGGTTTGCGGGTTTTGACTTGGCAACCAGTGTAAAACTAGGTCGAATTTCTTATTGCACTAAACCCTAGTTAGCACTTGAGATACCTATCATATCGACCCAACCATGTCCATAAGAATCCTTGTGGTTTAGGTGACTTAGTCAACTCAATATACTTGTCTTACGTCACGGATGAACCTTCCCTAAAGGTAATAAACTAGATCTAGTGGGGATTAATAGTTACAATTACACCAATACGTGTAAACATGCGATTCACTGCTTCTACGCATCACATGGTTCACAATAACCCTATCCTTCCTTGGTAAGGTAAAGAAAATGCCTGATAACCTGGACACTAACTTTCCTAGGTCCTACTAGGACTTACATTAAATAGTCATGCCTACAACCTTATTGTCTATACTTAGAATCTTATGCTTTGACTCCTAAATGCGGCTCCTAATGAATGACATTTTTGCATGATGACTATGCAATACGCAACGTTCTCCTAGCTACAATGAAGTTCATACAAAACTACAGCTAGTGATAATTTATTCCATTTTACATGCCACTTGCAAGCCCATAAGGTCATTTCCGTACTCTCTTCTATTTCTTTTCGGATAATATCTTATGGGTGTTAACTTTTCCTCATGAAATCATTACGAGGAGGATGTTGCCTAACATGCGGCACATACTTATTCCTACCATGTCTAAGAAGAAAAAAAACACTTATAAATTCCATTTCTTTGCCTAAGTAATATATGTTTAGACTCATTACTTTGATAATGTACCAAAATAGCATCATGCAGCTAGTCTCCTAAGACGGGCAACCCGTTTCGACTTCATGACATACTTCAACCTTGCCTAACATTTCAAGAGATACTTTATCAAATGTCTTTTTACCACTGCCACATGCATAAGCGTAAAATGCATTCTTCCCTATGGAATTAAGCGCACCTAATCATTTCTTTAAGCGAAAATAAACTTGAAAGAACCTGGACTTGTGGGCTCGGGGAGATATCCACTTGTATGCTCGGAGATGAACCTCCCGCAGTCGCTCCTTGTGACCTTGGCTTTGGAGCCATCGTAGATGTAGAGGATTTGGGCTCCGGGGTTTGTCCTTACCCTTTACGACTCTTTTAAATTTCCTCCGAGTCTTGGCAAGTAGTCTCAAAATATGTTTTTCTTCTCCCTTATGTAGGAATACCTCTTTATAGGGTATGGATTTAAGATTCCGGAAAGCTCGTGGAAACGGGGCTTATGGGAGGCCTTTATGAGCTTCACCTTCTCCTCTACAAGGTCCCGGGGGTGTGAATAGACCTTTGGGGAGATGTCGTGGGAAGGGGGCTTAAGGAAGCCCCCCCCTTAGAAGCTTCTTAAGAAGCTTCTGAGCTTCTATAGTGACGTCGAGGGGGGAAGAAAGACGTAATCCAGCAGCGGCGGCGGACTGAGGTGGGCTGGCGGCTTCCTGCACGGCGGCGGACTGGCGGACGTGGTGGTGGCTATGGCGACTGGCGACTCCTGCACGGCGGCCTCCTCTCACGCTTTTCCTTTCTTTCCCTTCTCCCTGGGGAGGGGGTTTTTATAGGCCTTGGGGGGAAAAGAGGGCCTCCATACACGTGGCCAATGCATGGGTTCCCCCCCCCCCCCATGCAGGCCACGACTCAACCAGGGGCCATCCCTCCCCACACTCCCTCTTCTCCAGCCATGCATCGGCTGGGGAAAAGGGATTAAAGAAAAAAAAATTTGCCTTCTTCAGCCTGCATGGAATAGTGTTGGACTGCTGCTTCTCTGTCTAACTCTAGCCACTCTAGATCCAAGAACACAATATTAGTGAGTTTGGGAATCTCCCAATTCCCGTTTTTTGATTACTAAAAAGGTGGCACCTGGATAACATGCCCATAAGTTTCTCAAAACCATATGATGTAACCTATCATTGGAAAGCCCTTGAAAAATGGAATCTATTGAGCTATAGAGCACTCCATTTGGAGTTATAATGTTCAAGTTATGGCAAATCCAAAGATTTGACCACATGTCCCAAACTTATGGGAAATTCCCATATTCCCCAATATGGTGTTCAAGATCCTTTCCTCTAACTTCTTATCTTGATTCTTCTCTTGACTGGCTACTAAAACACGCAAACTGGCCAGTTCCACCTCTATAGGAAGCAAAACCTCTTGGCCATAGATGAGGTGAAATGGAGTATAGCCAAGTGAGGTTCTAAATAAAGTTCTGTAAGCCCAAAGAGTTGCGCTCAATTTTTCATCCCAGTGCTTGGGGTGCATGTGTACTTGCTTGGTAATTATCTTACAAATCAGCCCATGTACTTTTTTGACCAAACCATTACGCTGTGGGTAGTAGGGAGTCGAATGCCTGTGCTTGATTTTTAGCCTTTCCATTAGCTCCCCTACTAGGTTCGCCCTAAAACCAGGACCCCGATCAGAGATAATTTCCAAAGGTGTGCCAAACCTACAACAAATATTTTCAAACACAAATTTTCCCACTTCTTGGGCTGTGATCCTACTAGTTGCTGAAGCCTTTGCCCACCTCGTCATGTAGTCCACTCCCATTATGATGTATTCCTTGCTAGATTGAGTTCGTGGGAGTGGCCTTATTGCATCAATCCCCCATTTCTCAAATGGGCCATATGTAGTTATGGGATTTTGTTCCTCATGCACTAGCTTCCTTGGTCCAGCCTTTTGGCAATCGTCACAAGTGCGGCACCAATGTTGCACATCTCGATGTAGACTAGGCCACACAAAACCGGCTTGGAGAATCTTCCTGCTGGTTATTTCTTGAGAAAAATGTCTGCCACAAACCCCTTTATGGCAGCTCTTAATCACATCTATAATCTCCTTTGCTATTGGCACCCTTCTAAGCACTGCATCCTTTCCTTTGCAATACAACACATCATTTATCAAGTGGTATTTAGTGGCCTTAGTAGCCAGCCACCTTTTCTCACTTTTACTCATATGTGTAGGTGCCTCACCATGCTCAAGAAAATAAAGCACATCTTGTAGTTGAAACTTACCCTGAAACAAGGGAAGCTTTACTGTAATGATGCCCACCATTACCTCTTTCAAATTTTCAGCTGCTAGAGCATCTGCGTCGCCATTTGTGCGCCTTGGCACAAAATAGATTTGGGCTTTCTGTAGCTTTCTCATGAGAGTTTTAGCTTCTCTCATTTTCACTGCTAAGTTATCATTTTTACAAGCCCAGATTCCTTTCATTTGCTTAACAATTAGCATAGAATCCCCAAAAACATTAAGTCGAGTGACACCATGTGAGAGACACCACCTCAAACCTAAAAGCAAGGCTTGATATTTTGCCTCATTGTTAGAATGGACATCCTCCAAGCTGATGCCTTCTCCATAAAGTTTGTCACCTTCAGGACTGAACACCACTATTCCTGCTGCCGCTCTGTCTTTAATACGCTTGTAGGTCCCATCAAAGTAGAGGGCATGGGCATTCTCCACCCGTAGCGGTTCCTCAAGAGGAGGTGTCTCCTCTTTTATCTTTCCCTTCTCCTTTTCCTTCTTTTGATGGAATCTATGGGTCAACAAATCGGCTAGGCAAGCTCGAGTAGAATCCTCCACCTTGAAGGTGTAGTCAAACTCTTGGAGTTGTATCACCCACTTAGCGATTCTAGCTGAAACATCCATGTGCTGTAAGGCATAGGGAAAATGCTCTTCTGTCGTGATCACTGTGAATGGCCTAGGGAGAAGATAAGGACGAAACTTTCTTACAGCAAAAATTACAGACAAAACCATCACCTCGACCATCTTGTACCCTTGCTTTGATGCTGTCATTACTCTACTAGAAAAGTAAACCGGTCTCATTAGGCTAGTTTTAGCATCCTTTTGTATTAGTGCTGCCCCTAGTGCATATTCCCCAAAACTTGGATTGACAAAAAACTCCTGATCCCAACAAGGCTGTAAAATTATAGGAAGGGTGCTAAGAGCCTTCTTCACCTCGTGAAAGCACCTTTCGCTTTCGTCACTCCACAGGAGCTCCTCAGAGTGGGTTAACTATTGCAGTGGAAATATTAATTGGGAGAGGAGATGAATGAACCACCCGATATATCTCACCTTTTGAATGAAAGAGGTTAGTTGCTTCATAGAAGATGGTGATGGCACCACCAATAGGGCCTTAACTTTGTTTGGATCTGCTTCAATGCCCCTCTCACTTACGACATGCCCTAACAAAGTTACACTGCTTTCGCCAATGCACATTTCTCATGGTTTAATTGCCCCCCCATTTGTGCGAGGTAGTTGAAAGCTTCATCCACCTTCCCTAAATGTAGAGCCTTAGAACTATAAATACAAAAATCATCAATAAAGACCCTAATGGATTTCCCAAAATATGGTTGGAAGACATAATTCATGAATCGGTGGAAGGTAGCTGGGGCATTTGTTAATCCAAATGGCATTACTTTGTAAGCAAAAAAACCCCAAGGTGTAATGAAGGTGGTCTTCTGTTGATCCTCCTTAGCTATTCGAATATGGAAATAACCTGAATACCCATCACAAATAGTGTATCTCTCATGCCCGGCCACCTCATTGAGTATTTCATCCTGAAAGGGAAGAGGAAAGTGATCTCTCTTAGTTGCAGCATTTAGCGGCTTGTAATCCACACAAATCCTCCATTTTCCATTCTTCTTGGGTATCACCACCATAGGTGAAACCCACTCTGAGTCCCCTATTGGATAGATGAAGCCTGCCTTCAAAAGTCGTTGTACCTCAGTGAGTAGAGCGTTTTGTTGAACTACTCCCAACCGTCGTAGTCGCTGCACCATTGGCCTTGCTCCCTCTTTTAGATTAATGTGATGTTGTACTGCTGTCACACCTGTGATGTGTTCATAATCAGAAATAAAAAGTGCAGAGTGTTTTATTACCACTTCCATGTAGGCTGCCTTCTCCTCAACTGATAGATCCTTAGCCAACATTTTTTCTAACCCCTCCTTCTTGACCTTTGGAAGCTGCTGTAGAATTTCACTACTACAAGGCCCTTTTAATGTAATCCCCATCACTACTAGAGAGCTTTCTTCCTCCTCATTAGAAGACTCTCCCTTTGTCATAGATGACCAACCCTCGCTGGAACTCCATTCATCAGCGGTGGTTTCTAACACAAGATCCTCCTGTCGGCCCTCCTTCATGTTGTAGATAGTGCTCTTCCATTTTTTATGCAGCCCCTTTTG
This sequence comes from Lygodium microphyllum, assembly GCF_053477565.2. Lineage (NCBI taxonomy): Eukaryota > Viridiplantae > Streptophyta > Polypodiopsida > Schizaeales > Lygodiaceae > Lygodium > Lygodium microphyllum. Next base: position 80,229,947 of record NC_141145.1, read on the forward strand.
TGGCCTTAGCTCTAAAGCCCCTGTCTCCCAATCTTGTCTGGCTTTCATTCCCATTAGCCATGGTCGCCTGAGAATGAGAGAATAGCCGTCCCCCTTCACTGGCATCACATACATGTCAAGCTCCAATTGCACTCCACACACCTTTACCTTGACTTTGTTTATAACTCCCAAACAATTTACTACTACATTGTTAGACATTTTGGCCCCAAATTTAGTAGTTTCATTTACCTCTAATCCCAAACGATGCACCAACTTTTTCGTCATGACACAAATCTATGTACCTCCATCCACATATGTCTTTGACACTCTCTGCCCATCGATTTCGGCTTCCACTAGAGGCACAATATCTTTCATCTTTCTAGCCTGGATTGCATTCACATGTCTATTCTTCATGGGTCTAATGCTTACCATCTTTGACCATTGTCGCTGCACTGTTGGAGATAGATGTAGTAATTGTGGCCATGAAATTTTTGGCCCTTGATTCCTCACATCAACAAGCAAATCATAAGCTTTAGTACCTTTACCCAGGGAAAAATCATCTGGCTCAATGTGTCGGTGTGAGCAATCCCTCCTCTTTTTACTGTTGTGTGTCTTTGCAGCCATTGATGACTCTGCCTCCTCTTCCATATTTTCAACCTCCTCTGGTGGTGTAGGTTCCATTCTCTCAATTCTCCGGGCTTTCTTCACCGGCTTTGCTTCAACCTCTACTACTTTGTCCTTCCCTTTGACATCACTCTCATCTAAACTAATTATCCTAACATCATGATTCTCTGGCGGTTGGACAGGCAAGGGCGGCACCTCTGCAAGTGGTTGAGGATGCTGGAGAACTTGAACCGGCGGTGGAGGCCCTAGATTCGGTGGGACAAACCTTTCCCTAGGGGGTGTCACTTGTTGTCCTCTCCTTCTTGGTTGGAATCCATTTCCTAGAAAACGCCTAGGATGAGGGAAAAGGTACATACCATGCCCAGTCTCCCCACAATTATAGCAAACAAACTCTCTTTCTTGTCTCCTTGGACCTCGATTGCCTTCATTTATGAGGGGAGGGGGCCGTACTCCCTGCACAAAATTTAATGAAAGGCTTTCAAGTTGATTAGTAATGTGTTGTAGGAGCTCTTGCTATGGTATCTCCGATTCAAGTGGGTCCTTTGCTATTTCTCTAGGCCTTGGCATGGTTGGTAAAACCTGTATGGGCTCAACTCCCCCCTTCAACTGGGCTTGATACTTCAATTTTCTATCTTTCTCCCTGGCATAAGTGACTGATTCTTCATAGGATGTGGGAAACTTTCATTTGACCTTCTCCCTTAGTAGAGGATGAAGTCCGGCTAGAAAATAATCTTTCTTAAGGCAATCAGGTACTCTTTCTCCCTCGGCTAAGGAGGTTTTCCATTTATCCCACAATTTTATAAATATGCCTTCGTAGGCTTGGTACTCCCCTGCTACAGTTTGGCGAAGATCTAAGAGCTGTCTCCAAATATCTTCAGGTGGCTCTATTTCTTGGTACTTGTGCATGAATGCGGTCTTGAGATCCTTCCAATTACCCCTTGTAGCCTCCGGGAGAGCTTGATACCACACTCGAGCATCACCCTTTAGAACTAAAGGGAAGGCCCGTACTTTGGTTGCTTCGTCATCCCGGCCTGTGACTAGGAAGGCCATTTCTAAGTCATCCAAAAAGTCCAGAGATTTCTCCCCTTTGTGCCCAAAAAAACTTGGAAAAGCCATGATAGGAAGATGTTGATCTAGCTCAATACTATTATAATAGGATAAATACATGTACATTGAAGGATGCATTGTAGTCTAGCATTGGGAAGATTATAGGTTCTGGTGATACAAGAATCTCCCTTAATCTTTCAGTCCCAAAGTACATGACAAGACGCTGCTGGAAGAAAATCTTCCTACTGATGCATACATTAACTCGGATGTTTTGTACAGAGTGAAAGGTGTAGAAATTTGGGCCATTGTTATTATTCATGATGAGTGGAGACTACTTAAGGGAGTAGAGAGAATGCACTTTCTTGAATTACGAAGGATTTTTTCCAAAGTATTTTTTTTTTGGGAACCCACCAACTTTGCTATACGGAGAATTTGCTCACCAGTGATTGTTCTTGCCTTGGTGTGTCCATCCTCGGCGACATATATTTCATAAGGTGTGATGGCCACCTTTTCAACCACACCCAACCTTCGAGCTAACAACAGTTGAAGGTAGTCTCCATACTTTGCACTTCTACAAAACTCCACACCGTTCATGCATAGTTGTCCTCCTTTGATGTGGATTAGGCCAGAGAGAGAGAGGGATTTGATGATTTGGAGACGAGGATCTCTCGGAAGGGCTTTCACTTTGTTTGCAAAACACTCACCACAATTATGAGAACCTAGCAATTGATGGCAACATATTTTTTTCCCTTGTGAGATAATGGAATTTCTAAAGTGAACATCTTTTACCCGCATGCGTGCCGTCATCCGATAGGCATACTTTCTTTCTTAAGCTTCTTTAGGAGACAATTCTGGGAGTCGTGGACTTCAACCAGCTTCAAAAATAGTTGGTGAAGGCGTTGAGGAAGAGCCACTTGGGGAACTTGTTGTAGAGGATGCACCACCATGTGTTGTATCATTCCACATAAGGAGGTAGAGAATTGTGGTTGAGAATGTCCTCAGCGGGGGCACAAAAAATGAGGGCTGAAATGATGAACGGGTTGCCTCTTACCCATCCAACCTCCAATCCTCACTAAGAGAACTAAAGAGGGGCACCACCTAGCCAAAGGGAGGATGGGCTAGGACATCCCTTTTCTCAAAGAGAATCAAGAGAACCAAGACACAAATTTACAAGAGAGAATATATGTACTAGACACCATATTGGAATATAAGAGAGAGAAATGAGAGGAGAGGGAAACAAGAGGAGAAGAGGTAGAAGAAGCTTGCCATTATGCTACATGGAATGAGAAGATGAGAAGAGAGGGAGATAATAGGAGAAGAGGTAGAAGAAGCTTGCCATTATGCTACATGGAATGAGAAGATGAGAAGAGAGGGAGATAATAGGAGAAGAGGTAGAGGAAGCTTGCCATTATGCTACATAATAAAAGAACTCACTCATAGTTTCCCTCAAAGAGATGAGGGTATTCTAGAATGCTCTCATGGACTTGTCATTGGCCTTCTTCTTTCTTTTCTCAAAGAGAATCAAGAGAACCAAGACACAAATTTACAAGAGAGAATATATGTACTAGACACCATATTGAAATATAAAAGAGAGAGAGATGAATGGAGAGGGAGACAAGAGGAGAAGAGGTAGAAGAAGCTTGCCATTATACTACATGGAATGAGAAGATGAGAAGAGAGGGAGATAATAGGAGAAGAGGTAGAAGAAGCTTGCCTTATGCTACATGGAATGAGAAGATGAGAAGAGAGGGAGATAATAGGAGAAGAGGTAGAGGAAGCTTGCCATTATGCTACATAATAAAAGAACTCACTCATAGCTTCCCTCAAAGAGATGAGGGTATTCTAGAATGCTCTCATGGACTTGTCATTGTCCTTCTTTTGCTCCATGGGCTCTTTATATAGCCTCCATGAGAGATTGATTAAGCTAATCTTCTTAATTAACATAATCCTAGATGATGTATGGCATCTTTGAAAATATGGAGCATAGTGAATGGGATAAGTCCCCACCTTGGTCATCATGCAAGAAGCCAAGGGTGGTGGTAGACAACATAGAGAAATAGAGCTAGATTACAAGAGGTGGGTGCCCAAAGCACATTATTATAATATATTTACAAGAAGGATAGAGTGGAAAGTTGGTGTGGTGAAAGACAGAAGAAAATTGCATGTAGCCAACAGTCTGCGCCTTCGTAACTTCAAATCCGTGAGGAATTTGAAAAAAGTTTCTTCTGCAACTTTGTAGACCAAGTCGAAACCGATTGGGTTGCGTGTGAATTTTCTTGAAATTCGCTTTTTCTTGAGAGTTATTGAGATTATAAAAAACGGCTTCTAAAAGTTTCTTTGACTTTAGTCTCCCATATGTATATAAATACATATAAGCATGTGACAAAAGGGGTCCATGCTTGTAAGCTTTTGTGCAAGATCCAAATGACACCATGATGTGGATATTGACTTGTGTGCTAGGGTGAGGTGTCCTCTAATGATGGTGATAGATTCCAAATCTTAGTGATGCAGACGGAGCCCATGTGTAGTTGGAGGCTAGTCCTTTGAAAAATCTATGCATTCACTCAACCCCTAGGTGTAATCCATTTTCATCTTCACTAAGATAACCATCCCTTTTACCCTTTACATTGACATGCCTTCTAAGAACTTGTTCCCCCCATTTGCTAGAGTTATCGTAATCGAGAAGCAATGTAGCATACCTAGTGCTTGAAGAGTAAACCCAAAGTGATATGGTAAGCTCTTGATAGGGGCTTTGGCCAAAATTTTGTGGTAATAATCCGGGTTGTAAAAAACCCGGATCAATAAGCAATACATCCGAAAGTTTAAAAATATAAAATAGAATGAGTTTCACTTGTCCAAGTAGTAATCGATATTTTACTAGAAGGAGCAGTTGTAGGAGGATGATTTTGCACAAATACTGCTCTTAAGACTATTTTAGTCCAAATACATGGAGATAAGCTAGAACAAATGAACATACATCGCATAGCATTGAGAATAGTCCTATTTTTACCTTCATTAATACCATTCTATTGAAGAGAGTAGGGAACTGTATATTCATGATGAATACCTTGATTATTACAATAATCATCAAAATCATTTGAAATGTATTCTCCTCTAGTACCACTACAAAGATTCTTGATGGAATGAATAATATGAAGTTCTACAACTTCTTGATATTTCTTAAAAGATAATAAAGCTTTTGATTTCTGTCACAAGAGAAAACTAGTGGTGTATCTTGAGAAGTCATTAATAAAAGTCATGAAATATTGACATTGAGATTTTGATGGAGGAAAAGGTCCATAAATCTCAATGTGAATAAGATTAAGAAAATCTCTAGAATGATTTATAGTGGAAATGGAAATTGATTTGAAAAAATGATTTCCAAGTGCACAATATGCACAAATACCCATATGAGGACGAGCTTTGAATTCCATATCTTGAACAAGGTCATGCCAATAAAGACAAGCTTAGAAAACTTAGAGTGATCAAAGCGATGATGCCATATTTTTTTGTTAAGATTGCCAAGAGCTATAACAACATTTGCAACATCTTCATTTAAAGATAAGTAAAAAAGATTACCATTTCAAGGAGCAATAGCTATGGTTTGTCCATCTTTCTCAATGCGACGCTTGGTATGGTCAAAACCAACAAAGAGACCAAGATTTTACCAGCCTTGCAAGTGAATCAAGATTCCTTTGTAGTTCTGAGACATGTAAAACTCCACGTAGAATTCTTGTTGAAGAAAGAATATTGAGATATAAATCACATATACCTTTAACTCAATAGGTTGTGTCATTAGCAAGATAAACCAATTTCTTGATAAGAATAGAATGATAATTATGTAACCATTGGGACTTATATGTCATGCTTCTCGTAGTACCACCAGAATCAATAATAAAAAGAGAAACATCATGAACATGAAGTATCCTTTTTGAAGAGATAGAATAACTCCTACAATTTTCTTCTTCAGTAGTGTTGTCGTGTGTAGCAGCATATGCTCTATTACTATCTGAATCAAAATGCCTCTTGAAACATAGATGGGTTGGATGATCACTCCTTTTGCAGTAGTCACAAGGAGAATAATCTCTAGATAAATGTGGTAGTTTATTTGTAATGCCATGTTCTTCATTATATTGTTTTACCCAGTAATCATTTGTAGTATGACCATTTCTATTACAATAAGAACAATGTATGTTAGGAAACTTGAGAGGAGAGAAGTTACCACCACAATGACTCCTACATGTAGAGCAGGGAAAATGAGGCCTTCAAGCAAGCATAGCTTGGTCGATTTGTTTTGACAATGTGTCCTCTTGTTAGATCATAATTGTTTCTTGATTTGTGTGTTTTCATTCATGTCATTGTGAATATTTAATCAAATATATACAAGCTTGATCAAAATTGATCCCATTTGTTTTAGATAATATGATAGCAATATTATCATAAGCAGGATCCTTTACAATACCAAGAAGCCGTGTTGCCAATTTCTTTCATGGAATAACATTACTAGCACCAACAACAAGCTGATTAATAATGTTCTTGAATGACTCAATATGTGTTGTCATAGAAGTTTCGATATTATATTGTAACTCAATGAACTAACTACAAAGATAAAGTATTTTTGGAATAGATTTCTTCTCAAAAATTGCTATCAAATACTCCCATATAGCTTGTGAGGCTAAAAGATTACATACATTAAGCATAAGAGATTCTTGAAGAGCAGAAAGAATATATTGACAAACTGTTTTGTTACATCTGACCCACTCATTATATTCTTCAAAGATAGATCCTTCAGTTACAAGGTGTTATCATGATTCTAATCAATTGGTTGAGGCAAACATTTATAATTACCGAGAACAATATCATGCAAGTCACTGCCTTTAAGAATTAGCAACATCTTTACTTTCCACCCAAGGAATCCTTGTTCTTGAAAGTGAGGAATGGAATGTTGTCTAGAAGGAAATCCATTGATGATTATAGAATTCAACATAGCTTGTTGAGAGAATACGTATAATATGAGATCAGAGAATTTACACACCATATATGAAATGATGAGACGAAAGTGCATCACAACAAATCTAATGTAGAGGCTATGTTGTAAGGAAAGACATTTGGTTCAAAAAGCATACTCCAAAAGAAAGAGACCCAAGATAGACGAAACATGGGCAAGAATAAAGTGACCCAAAATAGAAAAAATGTGTGAGAGAAGAAATTTGTCCAACATAGGGGATAAATATGAACAATGCTCAAAACATTATCGCTTTACTTTTTGGCCAAGAATAGTTGATAAACTAGCTAATTTTGATAGAAATGTAGAAACACAAGAGTGATTAATTGTGATGAAACATGTGTCATGATAGAAGTCTACACGAAAATCTATTGTCATATTTGTCTTCCTGTTTCAAGTCTAGTTTACCAAAACTCACATAACTTTTGACATAGAACTCCAAAATGAGCACAGATTTGATAGCAATAAAGCTTGTGAGTCCTAGCACATCACAAAAATTGGTTTTCTTGATAAAGGAATTTCCTTGATTGTTTTTTCCAAATAGAAACTTTTAGGTTATCCAAGTAAGGTATATCTAAAATTCAACATATCTACACTCTAAATGATGATCGATGATGATCGAGTGAGCTTCTTCTATGCTTAAAATTCATAACTTAAGATACTTACAATAGACACAATACATCAAATTTTAGCATGAAAAGAACATGAATCAAGAATTGTACATAGATATACTTCTCGATTGTCTTCTTCAAGGAAGTGGATGTAGTTGATCGTGATAGCTTTGATACCATATTGAGATGTAGAGAGATAAGATAAGTAGAGATGCAAGAGGGAGAGAAGAGACACACCATGTACACTCCCAAAGACTATCTAATATTGAGCACAAGATACATATATATAAGTGAGACCTAGTCTAGATAGGGTGAGCTATATTGATGGGACCTCATGCACACAACAGACAACCCCACCACACGGCCTCGTGGACCAGGAGCATCTGAGATTCACTCTTCACTAATCGGTTCTGCGTTTGTATTCTTATTCCTTCTCCTCAGAGGGAGATCCCATAATATATAGAAATAGTGCATCGTAACACAAACATAAGGAAGCTCCCCTCAGCTAATTGCCGCGGCTCCACTGCCACTCTCCTACATCTCGGGGATTAGCCCTAAGATACGTCGCTCCAACATAAAGTGCATATGATACAAGCTCCACTCTTTCATTTTAAACATATTCTAGGAGATACCATGTGTCCTTACCAAATAATTCCCAAAGATCAATCGACTAGCCTACGGATTAGGTTGTCTCACACACACTCAAGTGTTGGTCATCATAACAGAAAACATATGCTATGCATCCAATTCTTCATATTCTGATACCATGGTTGATATGCACATGCAAAAGTGGATGGTCCTAATGTGCTCAAACATAATTTTCAATCAGAATTGTGTCGTACACAACCAATTTTTTCAATGCTCATTCACTAACTCTTTGCGGCGATGTAAGGATAGCACCGAGACAACACTCATGCTTCTATCCTCTTAATTAAAACACAACGAGCTCTATATTATGATATGCATCAACAAAATCAGCAATAAAAAACACTCAAGTCACATCATTCAAACACCCCACCCCCTATGTTTAGGTAGTGCTTCAGTTGCATAGGTGTAGGAGCTCATTTTGTCATGTTTTAATGTATGAAGTGATAAATTACGAACTTTGACAAAAAGATAGAGAAAATTGAGGCTAAACCTCATGCTCCGCCACTACCGTATATTAACAAATACTCATTAATTTTTTCTTATTTTTATAAATCGTATTTTTCTCCTATTTTTTATTATTTTATGCATTTATTTGACAATAATCACTATTATTTTTTTATTTTCCTTATCCCAATCATTTCAACATACTAAAATTCAATTTTATTTTCCATTTTTTTCCATAGGAACACATTTCACCCACGTGAAACGACAAAACCATCATTTTACCCTTTAAACCGCATTTTGAATTTGGGGGATTTAAATAGCATGTGTAAATCATTATAAAATCAACATTTTTTTATATACGGCAATCAAACATAATTCAAATAGCACTCACACAAATTTAAACACATACGAATATCATTTCCATCATAAAATATTCAAAAACTTCATTTCCTTCATAAAAAATAGTCATATCGTGTTTTTATGAAACCCGAGATGCATTAAATGACTGTGTGAGCAGCAGACGAAGCCTCCATTGCTATCAATTCCATGCTACACATCAATCTTCAACATCTCCATTAATCTCCATGATCATTTGCTTCAATCTCCTTCCTGATTCTTCCTTCAAGATGATGCGCATGAACGGTCCGTAGAGGGGAGAGAGAGGGAGGAGAGAGAAATACTAAATTTTAATCTCCATGTCCATTCAACCATTGTTCATGCAAAGACTGGCAATGGAGAGTGTTGGGAAGCAAGAATATTAGTGATGCAATCAATTGGGGGTTGTTTTGAAGCTCCATAGCCCCCCTGTTAGCTAAATATAGTTTGTCTATATATAGCGCCCCAGGTCCCCTCTATATATTCCTATCATGTGTGCTCAATCGACACACTTCTGGGGTTCCACTTCTGGTGTCTCATATCTCTCTTCTCTCTTCTCTTCCTTTCGTCTCTCGTCTTCCTCACAGTTTCCAACATGGTATCAGAGCGAGGTTCTACAACATCACAAAGATAAGTTTTCTTTATTGTTTTATTTCTTTGCTTATTAGAAGACCTCTGTTTCATGACATTTTGTCAATTTCGTTGATGGGTCGTGCCACTTTCGATCATGGTAATTGTTTTCAAGCTAAGGTAATAGTTTTTCATCTTTTGTTATAAGTTATGAAGCTTGAGCTATGCAGCTCATCATGGTATTAGGCTTGAGTTATGCTTCATGCAGCTTTTGCAGAGGTGTAAAAGGACCTGTGAAACATCGTGTTGCATATCACTTGTCAAGCTATTATGCCTCATGGTTTGCTTTGTGGAATAGAGAGATGTTTTATGGCCGGCACGCACGATGTGTTGCATGCTAGATCTATATAAATCCCTAGACGCATAATTGTGCTGTAGTCAGCTGTTCCCGACCGAGTGGAGTTAGGCTCCCACAATGTGGTCTCAGCCGCAGTGGAAAATCCCCTTTCCTCTGCATCGGGAGGACAACCCTGTTGGGTTGGCTCCCACGATGTGGTCTCAGCTGCAGTGGGAAATCCCCTTTCCTCTACGTTGGGAGGACAACCCTTCTGGGTCTTTGTGTTTGGTTACTGAGCCATTAGGAAACCGTGCCTATGCCATGTGACATGCATCTACAATCACCGATGTATAGCACATCCAATCGAAAAGATACATCTCTGCATTAACGCACACAACACAACCACATACGCAAGGAAACGAAAGGTGCAAGACACAAAACGGTGTGAGGGGCAGGAATCCCCCCTCACAAGACAGGAAAAAGTCTGCTCTTTTTATTACAGAGGCGGACCCACCCTGTGAGCGCACCCATAGGGGAAGAATCCTCTCTTGCTGTGTCTCTAGAAAAACGCAAAGCAGAGAAAATATAACTATTTCTCTCTCTAAAATCTCTATGTTTCTCTCTCAAGATCTAGTAGCTTTAGGATCTGAAAACACCTCGTTCGGATAGAAGCTGAGGAAAAACAACAGATCTGAAATCATGTCATTCAAATCAGATCCACATACTCTGCTTCAGGATCTACTGACTTGATCTGCAAAATCAAGGAACCAAAAAAAGAGAGAAACTTGACGTGGGAGGTGGAGAGGACATGAGTCTTTCCTCTCCAATTAGTGTTTCATGAAAAAGCATGCACACTACTCCTGGATACAATGCATTGATAAGAAAGACGATGTTGATGTTGAAACATAGAGAGAGAGAGAGAGAGGAAGCTTCTTGCAAAGCACGACAATGCTTTTATTAGTTGCTTTATTTCTAAAGCTTAGCTTTATATGGAGCGTTAATTATATCTATCATGCTTTACATCAGCACATCACCAAAGTGATTATAATTATGGTTTTGTCTTTCTACGTATAAACTACCTAGATTCAAAAGGATACTCCTTGTCAGGTGATAATGTTATTATATCCAGGTTATTGTTAATTAGCTTCAGTATCAATAGCATCGACATTACGAAAAGAACCAACAATAGCAATGTCATGTCTTATGTTATGGATTCTTTGTCATGTCATTGTTTCATAAGTTTCATAGCTTATATTTTATATTTTTCATTCAATCAATGTTATTCAATTACTATTTCATTCAATGCTTTGGTGTGTTGGTATTGCAATGCTTCATGATTCTTTCCCTCGTTCATTATTCCATTGATGCTTCATTCCCTACTTTTGGATGTTGATATTGCCATGCTTCATGATGATCGTCCTTGTTCGTTATTCCATTGACGAGCGTCTATATTCTAGCTGATGATACATTGTTTCGTTTGTATTCATTCCAACTGATGAGGGTCTATATTCCAGCTGATGACAAATTGTTTCGTTTATATTTTTTCCTAATGAGCGTCTAAATTCCAACTGATGACACATTATTTCATTTCCAGTTGATGAGCATCTATATTCTAGTTGATGACAAATTGTTTTATTTATATTCTGTTCATGGAGCCCCATATGTGTTATGTTGTCTATAGAGTGGCGTCGCGAATCGTCTCTATAGACCTTGTGTTGTTCTAATGTCACTTTAACGTTTTTCTTTAAGTTTTGATGTGACAGATATACTACTTACATCCCAAGTTCAGATGAAGGAATTTCTTGGAGATTTTATCTTTTGCAGTGATGTCGCTTATCCTTATTTTACATGTTGTATATTTAGGAGTGATAAAGCTATTTTGATGCCTCTGCATAGGCTGTTGTAATTCAGGAGTGATGTAGCTCCTTCTCCGTTAATGTTGTAATTCACGAGTGATGTAGCTCCTTTGATGCCTATGAATGGGCTCTTGTAAGTTCAATTTGTAATCTTATATTTTGAATATTAATATAACGGTAGGCCTATATAGAGCTATGGGTTTTTCCCTTGAGCCCCGAAGGGTTTTTTCATCCATAGTAAGGGACCTTTATTTGAGTGGGGGTGTTAGCTATATATATAGTCTGTCTATATATAGCGCCCCAAGTCCCCTCTATATATTCCTATCATGTGTGCTCAGTAGACACACTTCTAGGGTTCCATTTCTGGTGTCCCATATCTCTCTTCTCTCTTCTCTTCCTTTCGTCTCTTGTCTTCCTCGCAGTTTCCAACACCCCCTCTCAAAATCTCATGGTACACAGGAGGGCGTCGTTTTTTTCCTTCATGTGACTGTTTTAAAATGCCCCCTCTCCCCAAAATTGATTTTTTTTGGGATCCTCCAAAGGTCACACCCTTTGGGCCCTAAAGTCCATTTATACTTGGCCTTTTTGGGTCTTGGCCTCCCGGGCACTACCATTCTACTGTCCGACATCGAATTTGAGGTCTGGAAATTTCTCACAGTCCATCTTAGAGTCCCCCATTGCCTGACATCTCCAAGAGTCTCATCTTACATGCTGAGAAATTATGAAAATTCCCCAACCGTCGCTTGGTGGGTCTTTAAAGTACTTTTGGGGCTTGCCACTTAAAATCGTACTACTTGCAGCTGCCGCCTTCGATGAAGTCTATTTTTCCCTTGAAATTTGGATTTTTTGGCTATTTTTAAGCACTTCTTGGAGTCAAAAATCATCTCTCATATATATAACTCCAACATATGGGTCTCTATCCACTGATATGGATATGCCAATGAGGGGGATAGATACAAGAAAAGAGGATGTTTTTGATGATGTCATGGGTCCATTGACTTTAGGATATGACTTCTCTAAGATTTTGGATAGCATGTTTGGCATACTTGCAATGGTTACACCTAGAGTTAAGTAAAGATACAAACCATCTTATGAGTGGAATCTAGTTTACCTCTATTGCTGCAAAGATAACAGAGAGAAAGGAAGCTAGTGGATAGGCTTAACTATAGTGGATCCTCGGTGAAACATTATGTATACATAACAGAGGTGCAGAAATACAAAGAGCATACATCTTTTGCAGAAGCAGTTAAGGATAAGAACTGGTACAAGGCTATGGATAATGAATATGAGGCTTTGCTGAAAAATAGAACATGGAATTTGATTAAGTTGTTTGAGGAAAAAATGCATATTAGATGTAAGTGGATCTATAAAGTAAAATTTTAGTTTGATGGCTTACTAGAGAGATGCATAACTAGATTGGTAGTGAAAGAATACGCACAACAATATAGGCTAGATTATGAGGAAACCTTTAGTCTGGTTGCTAAGATCGCAACTGTATGGACATTTATTACATTGGCTGTATCCAAAGGCTGAAATCTTTATCGCATGCACTACAAGGATACAAAAGTATAGCAACAGCCATTTCTGACGCAAATTAGCGGTATCGCTATTTGTGTCGCTATTGGGGTCGCAAATGAGACGCAAATAGCAACCGCACTCGAGCGAAAAAAAGCGGGCCAAAACCCGAGTGCGGTTTTTGAGCGAGCGAGCGAACGAAAGAGGGAGCGAAAGGGAGAGAGAATTGCATCTTGTGTTTGAGAGGGAGAGGAAGAGAAAGAGAGAAAGAGGGAGAAGGAGAGCTTCTCACCACCACTGCCATTTGCGAAGAAGAGGAGGAAGTGTACGGAGGGTGAAGAGGAGTGGCCTTTGCAAAGAGAACGAGGAAGTGTACGGAGGGCGAAGAGGAGTCGTCTTTGCGAAGAGGAGCTGCCGAATCCATCCTCGGGTCTTTGAGGTGAGTGCATTGTTCCTCTTACTTTGTTTTTGTTTTTTCTCCTTTTCTTTTTCTTGTTTTTACTAAAAATCATGTGTATTGAGAGAGAAAGAGAGGAAGTGAGAGAGGGAGAGGAAGAGAGAAAAAGAAAGAAGGAACGAGAGAGAGAGGGAAAAAACATTAAACATAATAGAGAAAGAGAGAAAGAGAGAGAGAGGGAGGAAGAGAGGAGAATGAATGAATAAAAAACAAAGAGAGGGTAAGATCATGTTCTTTAATTTTTTTTTTCTTGTTTTTTTTTTTTGGTAGTAGTAGTGGTCTTTAAATTCTTCTTTTCTTGTTTGTAGTGGTAGTAGTAGTAGTGGTCTTTAAATTCTTCTTTTCTTGTTTGTAGTGGTAGTAGTAGTAGTGGTGGTAGTAGTAGTAGTTCTCTAATTTCTTATTTTCTTGTTTGTAGTAGTAGTAGTGGTAGTAGTAGTAGTTCTTTAATTTATTCTTTTCTTGTTTTTTGTAGTAGTAGTGGTAGTAGTGGTAGTTTTTGTTGTTGTTTTATTTCTTCTTTTCTTTTTTTCTTGTTTGTTATTGTTGTGGTAGTGATAGTGGTAGTGGTAGTTGTTGTTGTTTAATTTATTATTTTCTTATTTGTTGTTGTTGTGGTAGTCATGGTAGTGGTAGTGGTAGTGGTAGTGGCAGTGGTTTAATTTCTTATTCTCTTGTTTGTTATTGTTGTGATAGTCGTGGTAGTGGTATTGGTTGTTTAATATCTTATTTTCTTGTTTGTTGTTGTTTTGGTAGTCATTGTTTAATTTTTTCTTTTCTTATTTGTTGTTGTTGTGGTAGTCGTGGTCATAGTCATCGTAGTAGTAGTAGTAGTAGTAGTAGTTTTCTTGTTTTTTATTGTTGTTGTTGTTGTTTTCTTTTCTTTTCTTGTTTGTTGTTGTTTAGTTTTCTTGTTTTTTGTTGCTGTTGTAGTAGAAGTTTTTCTTCTTTTCTTGTTGTTAGTAGTAGTAGTAGTAGTAGTAGAGAGAAGAAAAAGAAGAAGAAGAAGAGAGAGAGAGAGAGATGTTTTGTTAAAGGAAATGAGAGAGGGAGAGAAAGAGAAAAAGAAAGAAGGAACAAGAGAGAGGGAATAAACATACAACATTATAAAGAAAGAGAGAAAGAGAGAGATGGAGGGAGAGAAGAGAATGAATGGATAAAAAACAAAGAGAGGATAAGGTCTTGTTCTTTAACTTTTTATTTTCTTGTTTATAGTAGTAGTAGTAGTGGTGGTGGTGGTGGTGGTGGTGGTGGTGAGGTCCGGTGAGATCTGGTGCAATACCATGAGATGGGAAACACTCTGACATACGTTAATTTGTGGGTGGATGGAGACTTTATATACGTTAAATTTTTTGAGTTAAAAGAGAAGAAATTCCTTCTCAAACAATCTAAGAAAGAAAAAAAGAATGATAACAAAAACAAATTCTTTATCATAACGTAGACCAAATGGAAAACGATGAAGGTCGTGATGTTTAAGATCGTGAGGTGTATCTTAATCAGCATGTCCCATGTCCTTGCTCTCAATGTAAGTTGGCAATTAGTGTTGGGGATAAAGGTGCCTTCGCGTAGCCGCCCGTGTATTACTACCGCTCATCATCGTCACTTTATTCTTTATTCTTTTAGTGACAGTTTGAATAAAGGAAGGCCCGGTCACACATTGAGACTGTTGGAGTTCCCATTTCTTGTCTCTCTCTTTCTTGCTCTTGCTCTCCCGCCATAGCTCTTGAGTGCAAGCTTCGATCCTTATCACCTTTCAATTGGTATCAAAGCATGGCTTCTCGACTCTTGAGCTTGGCTCGTGGCATTCTCAGCTTCCCATTGACTCCCCACTTGCATTGGGTCTCCTTCTCGGTAGCCATAGCTCATTCTCTTGAGCTCCCATCACTCCTCAGCTTCTCAAGCTTCTTCCCGGCCTATTGAGGCACCATCAAGGCATTGCCATTGAGGTATTGCTTTATTATTTCAGAGTTTTATTTCAATATATAGGTCTAGGTAAACAGGGTTTTCACAAGTTGTGGGCAGCCATAGCTCACACCTCTTGGAGCTTCCTTCACTTGGATCTTGCTTCCATCCTATATCAAGGCTTATTGAGGCTTGGTGTAGGCCTTCTTTGGCCCCCATTTGTGCCCCCTTTGGGCCTCATTATTGACACGTGGGACTGCAGACCTCCCCAGCTACCTCAAGTTTTTTTTGCGCAATTTTCAAAATATGACCCAAAAATCACTCTGTTTGTCATATCTCGGGCATTCGGAATCCGATTCAGGCAAGGTAAGAGTCTAAGTTGGGGTTTTTGCATACTCCACATGTGATGGTGATGCCGGTTTTACCAAATTCTAATGATAGAATATTTTGCAATAGATTTCAGGTCTGAGACAGCATGCATTTGTATGCCTATGGCTTATGTGATGCGTCTATTGATGTCTATTAATACTGGATCACTTGTGGATGTTATGCCTCTTATGTGAGATGCATTTGTAGCTGATGTAGCTCAGCCATTGATTGTTTTGAATAATACCAAATCTTTCCAAAATAGGGTAGCCACCTGTTACTTCAATTTTATGCTTACAGGTCTTGGCATTTGATGCCCGACTATGCCCGGTTGGTGCCTATACATACGGGAATGTATGCCTATGGTTTGCCTATGGATTTGAGCTTGGATTGAGCATTGATTTTCTCAGTTTACAGAGGTTATATGCTGTTGAAAACTTCAGGGCTGAAGCTATTTATGCTACAGTTGGGTTATGTCTATTGGCCATGGGGTGCTCCCGGCTACTCGGTATGATGTTATGATGTGTTTGAACTATGCCACATGTCTTGTTTATGCTCCGAAATGCTTTTGAGCTGAGATTAGAGCTCGATTTGGGTTTGGCTTCTGCCACTTCTTTGCAGCTGGTATTTCATCTATGACATGGTTTATGCCTAGGCTACCCAGTATTGGTTATGATGTCTTGGTGAATGCTTTATGCTTTGGCTGTGGATGGCTGTTGTTTGAGCTCATCTCGACATTTATTTGAATATTTCCTTGAGCAGTTGGACATTGACTTGGATTTTTTCATTACGACTTGGCTTTTTCCATTACGACCTTGGATGCTATTGATTCATTGTCTTGATTACATGTCTTTGGTACTCTGATTTGGTTTGATTGAGATGTTGAGCTCCTTTATCTGCCTTTTGTGCCAATGGGAGCATATTGTATGCTTGACTGACATTGAGCAGGAGGTTTATGCTATTTTGAGCATTTTGCAGATACTTGAGACTTTGGGATCTCTTACACTAAAATGTTGCATGGTTCATGCATTGATATCTTGGAGTTGCTTTTAACCTGAGCTTGGGCTTTGCACTCTTGTGAGCATACACCTACTGGTGTCAGGTCTTGCCAATGTTATGTATACTTTGCCCTATTGTCTAGGGGGTATGCCTACTCGCTAACGGATGCTTTGGTGACATGTTTGGGTGTTTGCTCAGGATCTTGATGATTGTTTGTTGCATATTTATGCTTGTTTATGGCTAGTTATGTCTTGGTTGTCATTTATTGACTTGGTGCAGTGATTTGATCAGAAACTGACTCTCACAATACCCTACTATCATTTATTACAGCAAGCATATAACTCCAGATTGATATGGAGTTTTCATGCTGAAATATTCTGAAATGATGTACTTTCACTAGTACTTGGTGGGCAGTAGCTTTGGTTACACTTTTCTCGCCATTTTCTCTCGATTTTGGTGATTTTTTTATCATTTTCTACAGTAAATAGCAAGCAGTTTTGAACTGTCTACAGTCTTCCAGCCTGCATTATGGGGAGTTCATCCACTGATCATGCTATTTTCAAAATCACTAAGCTTGATGGTACGAATTACTCTTATTGGAAGAGCCAGATTTGGCAAGTGTTGGTGCAGAAATCGCAGATCAAACCTTTAAGGTTGAGCGGGCATTGGCCTGCAACTATGCCAGATGAGGAATGGCTTGAGCTTGATGAGTTATGCAAGTCCACTATTGTACTATGTCTCACAAGAATAGGTTCATTACAATATATTTGAGGAAGAACAGAGTGCATGGAAGTTGTGGGATAAAATCAAGAATCTCTATGATAAAATCAAGAATCTCTATGACAAGAAAAGTCTAGCGAGTCAAATGTATTGGCTGAAGCAGCTTATGGATCTGTGCATGAAGGAGAATGTGACTATGTCTGCTCACTTGAGCCAGTTCCATGCTATACTCAAGAACTTGACTTCGCAGGACATCACTTTTGTAGAGGATGTTACTCCTCTTTTCTTGCTTGGTACTCTTAATGAGTCATGGGATATATTCCACACTGCATTATGTGCCTCTATTGCTATCTTGAAATTATCTGATGTTGAGAGTGCTCTTCTGCTGGAAGAGGTTAACCGTAAGAATTTGGATGCCTCTCGTGTGTCGCATGCTATGACAGTTAGAGGTAGGAACGATGGATATGGAAAGCATGGCAGTGGCATTGGTAGTGGACGGGATTTCCAAAAATCTTGGTCCAATTCTTGTGGGAAGTCACATAGCAAATCGTGTGGTAGGAATGTAGATGTTACTTGTCACCATTGTGGGGAAAAAAGGCCATATTAGGCCACAATGCCATGAACTACACAATGAAAGGCATAAAGATAAGGGAAAAGACAAAGTGCAGGATAAGTCTTCTGATCGTAGCATAGTGCCTGCAAAGTCCAGTGTTAAAATTGAAGAGATCAATGTTATGCAGCCTGAGGATGTTGATGATGATTATATCCTTGAAGCTTCTTTTAGTGCTTCGTAGATGACAGAGATACACTCTATGTAAGCACAGTGTTGGCTCTTGGACTCAGATATGTCCTTTCATGTGACACCTTACCGAGAGTGGTTTCATTCATATCGTACTATTTCGGGTCCTGTGCGCTTGGGTGATGAAAGCTCTCTTAATATTGTGGGCATTGGTGATGTTAGGCTGCAGTTTCCTTCTGGTAGCAGTTTTGTTATGCAGGATGTACATCATGTACCTGCTTTGACACGCATGTCTCATGTCAGCTAGACAATTTGA
This sequence comes from Lygodium microphyllum, assembly GCF_053477565.2. Taxonomy (NCBI): domain Eukaryota; kingdom Viridiplantae; phylum Streptophyta; class Polypodiopsida; order Schizaeales; family Lygodiaceae; genus Lygodium; species Lygodium microphyllum. Next base: position 80,248,457 of record NC_141145.1, read on the forward strand.
TGACGTAGGTTATCATGTATCTTTTGGAGACTCTGCATGGAAGATCACTCCTGGCAGACTTGTGATTGTGAGAGGTGCCAAGGCTGGCAGCCTCTATCCCTTGATTGTATCCACTTCTTCCCTTGATCGTGTTTTGTCTGTGGGTTCTATCCCACATGTATCTCTTTGGCATGCCCATTTGGGCCATATGTGTTTGAAGGGAATGAAAATGCTTTTTGGTTTGCAGTACTTACCACCCCTTGATTATGCATATTTTGATTCATGTGAGCATTGTCTTTATGGCATGTAGATGAGGTCTACACATAAGAAGTCTAGTAGGCCACGCATGAGTGAGCCCTTGGAATTGGTACATTCGGATGTTTGTGGGCCCATGCCCTGTCAGTATATGGGTGGTGCAAAGTATTTTGTTACTTTCATAGATGATTTTTCACGGAAATTTTGGGCTTATCCCATTAAGCTAAAATCCAATGTCTTGGCTATGTTTCAAAGATGGCTTGCATTGGTTGAGAACCAATCTGGGTATAGGCTAAAATTCCTAAGGACAGATACAAGTAGTGAGTATGTCTCACGTGCTTTTGAGCAGCTTTGTGATGAGAGGGGTATTAAGCATTAGTTGACTGCCCCCTACATCCCCCCCAGAATCGTTTGGATGAGCGGATGAATAGAACCATCTAGGAGCGTGTACGCAGTATGCTTAGCCATGCAGGCCTACCACAGAGCTTTTGGACCGAGGTAGTTAGTACAACTATGCATGTCATTAACAGATCACCTTCTAGTGGTTTGGATTTCCAGGTTGTAGAGGAGGTATGGATTGGAAAACCTCCCTCTTATGCGCATCTCTGTGTCTTTGGATGTGAGGCATTTTTCCATGTGCCCAGGGACAAGAGAAGTAAGCTGGATCCTAAGAGTGTCAAATGCATTTTCCTTGGTTATGGGGATGCAGGTAAGCAGGGTTAGCATCTCTGGGACCTGTAAGCGCAAAAAGTCATATGCATTCATGATGTAGTCTTCCATGAAGACAAGATGCATAGGCAGCCTGAGAGAGTTGTTGAGATCCGCAAGGTCATATTTAAGGAGGATCCGAGAGCTCCTGCAAAGCTAGTTCAACAGCCTACAGCTGCAACAGATGCTCATGGTCAGGGTGTTGGACACGCAGCTGGGCAAGCAGTAGAGCATGCCGTGAGACGGTCTACTAGAGATAAATGTCCACCTAATAGATTTCAGTCCTCGATGCATTATGTCTTGGTTACAGATGCAGGAGAGCCTTTCACTTATGATGAGGCTATGTGCAGGGGTAACAGTCACTCCTGGGAGAGGGTTATGAAGTCTGAGATAGACTCCTTGCATAAGAATGAGACTTGGGATTTGGTTTCCTTGCCTAAGGGCAAGAAGGATTTGCCATGCAAGTGGGTGTACAAGCTAAAAAAGTACACGTGGACGCCCCAAGCCGACATACAAGGCTAGCTTGGTAGCAAAGGGTTTTAAGCAAGAGCATGGTATGGACTTTGATGAGGCCTTTTCTCCTGTGGTTAAGATGACCACCCTACGCTTAGTCTTGGCTTTGGTTGCTTGGCTTGACTTGGCTTTATACTAGATGGATGTCAAGACAGCTTTCTTACATGGGGACTTGCATGATGAGATTTATATGGAGCAGCCTAAGGGCTTTGCAAAACCTGGCAGGGAGCACCTAGTGTGCAAATTGAAGAAAAGTCTTTATGGCTTGAAATAGGCACCTAGGGAGTGGTATCATAAGTTTGATGCCTTTATGCAGTCAGAGGGCTACAGCAGGAGAGCTATGGATCTGTGTCTTTACACGAAGAAAGCCCGTAATGGTTCTTTATTGATTTTGATACTCTATGTGGATGATATGCTGATAGCAAGGAAAGCTCATGATGAGATAGATGCTCTTAAGGCTCAGCTCAAAAAGAGCTTTGAGATGAAAGATCTGGGACATGCCTCTCACATACTTGGTATACACATTAGATGCGACAGGCATCATGGATTCCTCTACTTGTCATAGAGGGAGTACATTCATAAAGTCCTTGAGCGCTTCCGCATGCAGGACATAAAGCCTATTGGTTGTCCATTCCCTTCTTATGTGAAGGTATTAGAGGCTGATTATCTGCAGACAGATGACCAGAGGGCCGAGATGGCCAAGATTCTCTATGCATCTATAGTGGATAGTCTTATCTATGCCATGATCGCCACTCCTATAGATATTGCCTTTGCAGTTGGTGTTGTGGCACGCTATATGGCTACACTTGGCAAGAAGCATTGGGATGCCGTGAAGGGTATCATGAGGTACCTGAAGGACATTGCAGATATGTGCATATGCCATGGCAGCCAGGATACAGGAGTCGTGGGGTACACTGACTCTGATTATGCAGGACATGCAGATAGTAGGAAGTCAACTTCCGACTATGTATTCACCTATGTTGGAGGTGCTATTTCTTGGATGTCCAGGGTGCAGAAATACACAACCCTTTCTACTACAGAGGCCGAGTATCTTGCAGCCACTTTAGGCTTGCAAGGAGGCCATTTGGTTGGGTCGTTTGGTTGCTGACCTTGGTATTGATACTATCCCTACACTGCATTCGGATTCTATGAGTACTATTCAGTTAGCCAAGAATCCGGTCATCCATGCGAAGACGAAACACATTGAGGTGAGGTATCACTTCATACGTGGGGTCATTGAGGACAAGCCTGTGGACCTTGTCAAGATCTGCTCATGAAAAGCCTCTCTAAAGAGCGCTTTGCCTTCCTCAGGAGGAGGTTGATGGGCGTGGGATGAGATGACATCTTTCCTCATCCTGTTGTACACGTGTATATGTTGTACTATCTTTTTCTTTTTCTTTTCACTCCTTACTTGGGCATATTCACCTTAAGTGGAGAGGTTGTTGGGGGTAAAGGTGCCTTCGCCTAGCCGCCCGGTATTACTACACTGACAGTCACCGCCACCACTGCACACTGCAGGTGGCGGGCACTCGTCACGGTCACTTTATTCTTTATTCTTTTAGTGGCAGTTTGAATAAAGGAAGGCTCGGTCACACATTGTGACTGTTGGAGTTCCCATTTCTTGTCTCTCTCTTTCTTGCTCTTGCTTTCCCGCCATAGTTCTCGAGTGTAAGCTTCGATCCTTCTCACCTTTCAATTAGACAAAAACTTCGATTGTCTATGGAACACTTACGATGCTTCTACGGGTTTCAATCTATGATAATTGATTAGACGATCTCATATTTTGAGCAAATGGTAAGAAAAGTGTATATCAATCATTCATTGTATTTGCAAACTAATTGAATATCATATACAAAAACATTGGGTGTGGCTAGCAAAATTTCTATCTAGGGAGGTGATGTCTCATCCCAAGTAGGAGTGCACCCTTTGCGGCTAGTTAGAAGAGTTTATGGGTGTGCGATGGATGGAGTGCCTAAGCCAATCCACCACTTGGAAGATACTACCCAATCTATATCGTCAATACCAGAGGAGACAGGTAGCCTTGTAGACTTTCCTATAATCTTGGAGCCTGAGATGGAGGCAATGATTGATGCATTGATGCCCATGGATGTAGAGACGTCTGATCTGCTTAGAGAGGAAGCATCATTACCATTATATGATGGGTGTCGAGTATCTTGCCTGAAGACACTGCTTGCACTCCTAAGTGTGCAAGCAAAATATGGGTGGAGCAATGTGAGTTGTTCATGTACCTTGTACGTACGCTTCGTTGATTTGTTTTCGGCACTATCATAAAAAACATTTGTGCTTTTTCAAGGCGTTTTATGATTTTTTTTCAGGTTACTGAAGTATCATATATTACCACTTGCAAATAGCATGCCTAAGTCTCGTGATGATACACAATATATATTTTACGAAATCTTGGCATGGACTACAATAGCATCCATGCATGTATCAACAATTGCATAATGTTTCGAGGAGAATACGAGACTATGGAGACATGTCCAAAGTGTGGTGCTCATAGGTATCGACAGGACTTGCAAGGGAAAACCATCCCTCAAAAAGTTCTTAGACATTTTTCGCTTATCCCCCACATAAACCACATGTTTCGTACATTTGGCATGGCGAGCTTGACAACGTGGCATGTGCATAATAGATCCATAGATGGAGTTCAACGAATATCTGCAGATTCACGCGCATGGAGTCACATTGACTCTACCTTTTTAGGCTTTGCCCGAGAGCCAAGGAATCTTCGGCTCGGTTTTGCTATGGATGGCATAAACCCATTCGATCTGCGCTCAACTTCTTACAGTGCATGGCCTATAGTCCTTGTCAACTACAATATCCCTCCATGGCTTTCTACGAAGAAAGGACATCTCATCCTTGGCTTGCTCGTTCCCAGCCACCACTACAAAGTAAAAAATATGGACGTGCATTAGTTGATGAGCTTAATATTTTTTGGGAGGAGGGGGTCACCGTGCTTAATGTGAGTAAGTGTGATGGTTGACGATCCCCCAATATTCGAGCCATTCTCATGTGGACCATGCATGACTTTTCGGGATTCAAAGAGTGCTCAGGTAAGTAGACTTCTGTTCTTGTTGGTAATATCTATCATAGCTCATTCAAGTTTGTATTCACTGGATAGAGGTGTTGGGACAGGTCTAGTTACCTCAGGTTATCATGCATGTCCATTGTGTGGGCCACAGTTAGATTCCCAAAGGTCAGGAACCATGAAGAAGATGGTATATCAAGGACATGCCACTTTCTTGTGAGAGGGTCATGAACTCAAGGAAGGTTTTCTTGGACAACCTCCAGTACGTATGAATGCCCAAAGCTAGTACAAGTTGAAAATGGTCCACATGGCGTCACATCCAAATGGAATGCGACGGTTTTTAGTTTTCGACGAGTTTCTGTATTAGACCCACTTCCAGATCAACCACTTGTTGGATCCCATGCATATTTTCAAGAATGTGGCCAGCTTGCTATGGGACCACATCATAGGAAAGAGAGACACTGTAGGGGCACGAATGGATTTGAAGGAGGTAGGCAAGATGGAGGCACTTTGGCCACAGTTGAGTGTTGATAGTCACTTGCAAGTGCCTCGCGCTCCTTGGGTTTTGTCCACTAAAGAAGAGCGCATTGTGAAGCAAATAGTCAAGTCTATCCGCATTTCGACGGGTATGATGCGTTCTCTCAGGTTTGCATTTTCTAAAGACGATCAATTATCAGGACTAAAATCCAATGATTGGCATAAGATATGTGAGGTTTGTACTACGAATGGATTGTAAGTGGCCTACGTATTTTGCTATTTGGAGTGTAGTCATTGTTCATAATGCTTCCTCGTTCGTAGCAATTTGTACTACCAATCGCGATCGTAGGATGCCTTACTCCAGGGGTGATTTACAGGTTGTCAACTTTAGTACAATGGATCTCACATAAGGAGATTAAGACTTCCTCTATTGAATTCGCAAGGCGGGGAGCAGTGGGTGGAGACAGTCTGTCTCTTTGATAAATATCTGCCTACCAGCATGCTCACGATACAAATCCACCTTCTTGTGCATCTTGTAGATGAAGTGGGGATTGTTGGACCTGTCCATACGTGATGGATGTTCTTCTTGGAGCACTTCATGAAAACCCTGAAAGGATTTATACGACAATGAGCTCGGCCAGAAGGTAGCATGACTCAAGGTTGGTTGGTATCTGAGGCATTAGTGCATATTTCGCAATGGCTACTAACATGGATTCAGACAACAGTATGCTATGGTAGCTGGAAGGACGATGATAGATTGAACAGAGATTTGGTTGTTGGAAATGTGGTAGAAAAAAGAATGGGTGCTCCAATGGGGAAGAAAGTGAATCCCTTTTGTATGTTACACCATGCCTTCATGGAGACGTGGCTCGTTAGGTACGAGCAAGCTAGGAAAGATCTGGAAGAAGTGTGATCTGAGTTTCGACATAGTACATGCCATCGACCGATTCAATATCCCGAGGGCATGGAGGGGATGCCACAGTTTATGTCAACGAGATGGTTGCATGGAGCTTTGACCGCAGTGTCTCATGAAGGGGCGGAGGTCTCAACCGAGGAGTGGGAATTCTCGAGGGGATGTAGTCTAAAGGTGATGACACGTTTAGTGTTTGTTGTATATATTTTTTATATATGAAACTAATTAAGTTTTTCAATGTACATTACAAAATATATAGTGTGACGTGGTCGTGCGGATGATATTTTTGTGTGGAGCGTAACGATAAAATGCGCTCCACAATAAATTGTGATATCATGGCAAAGTTCAAGCAAGAGAGCCGACGACGAGCAACGGATCCAAACACGATTATAGATTAGATGGAGTATTTTGAGAACTTGCAAAGTATTATCACGGTGGATTACCATAGCTTCTCCATGATCCTATTTGATATGTGCAGTGGTTCAAAGTGGTACTTGAAGGAGCTGGAGCAATAGTTCGACGAGGTCCATCTGGATTTCTCGAAATAGATTCCGAAAAAAGATAGACAGATTTGTACGACACGTTTTTTTTTGCCGAACCATTGTGAATAGGTGTATGAACTCATGTTTTTTAAATTTTATTACGACATGGTACATGTCACAAAAGTTAAACCTCTCTTGTACGTGATTTTGAATATGTAAGTTTCTATCCAAACCCCTGACAACCTCAATGGTGGTATGTTATACCTTCAACTCCCCGAAGTGCGAGAGTATATGATCAAAGCGATGTTCCGAACGTAGATGAGGATAGTATGTAAATAGAGGGGTCGATATTGCAAGGGATGGAGGCCACCAGAAGCTTGGAGCATGTAGAGTAGCCAGAATCAGGTAATAATGATGGAAATACAAGATTCCAAGAATTCTTTGAGAATGAAACACAATATTAGTGAGTTTGGGACTCTCCCAATTCCCATTTTTTGAATACTAAAAAGGTGGCACCCGGATAACATGCCCATAAGTTTCTCAAAACTATATGATGTGACCTATCATTGAAAAGCTCTTGAAAAATGAAATCTATTGAGCTATAGAGCGCTTCATTTGGAGTTATAGTGTTCAAGTTATGACAAATCCAAATATTTGACCACGTGTCCCAAACTTATGGAAAATTTCCATATTCCTCAATATGACGTTATGAGGTGGACTCATCCTTTCGTGGTGACATGTCTATCGACCTTCTAGTGTATGTGGAATTGTGTCAGGAGATTGACATGGGACCATAGGGTACTTCATACTTGAAGCATCCACCTACTCAATTCATTGACGAATCACTTATAAGGATACATAAGATATGCATTTTAAGTAAGATCATTTTCTTAAGATTTATATTATAGTGCTTTGTATGATTTATATTGATTATGCTAACATCAATTTTTTTCTGTGCAGTAGGTGATCTTTGTGGATATTTAGATCAGCACGATGAGTCAAGGGATGAGCGACGATGAGCTATAGGAGATCTTCACATGTATGTCTCCAGATCAGACGGCTTGATTTCAGAGATATGGCGGACTAGGAGCTATCTCAGAGACCATCATGCCATTTTGTTAGATCTACTTTGGTGCACTCTGATGCTTCAGTTTCTAGTAGAGGAGGCCGATGCTATAGACTTGGGCCAGATAGAGGAAGTGGTTCTAGGGGATGCTGGGGAGACATGGATGCAGTGAGCCCGCATTCGGCTCGAGATACAGGTGCTACTCCTCGCGCTTGGTGGCGGTTCAAGAGAGCAAGGCTCAGGTGGTTGTTGTGGAGGTATCGACATAGTGTCTTCGTCTCGTCATTCTGTTGGAGTTGTGCCACCTATGGGATTTGTCACACATGTGGGGACATCTACTCTAGTCACTACAGCTTTTGCTCAGCCATCCGTAGGTGGCACCCCTATGGGTGCTACTTTGAGAGATACTACCCTATAGCTACACCATATGTACATTGGTGTCTTGTATATGCCCAGGAGCATGGTCACAGGTGGGAGAGGACCCATCTTAGGCATACCCTAGAGGGGTATGTCTACCTTGTAGATGATAGGTCAAGAACCATCATCATGAATGATGAGCGGAGGAGGGTGATGGCTCACATGAGAGAGTTGTGCTAGTAAGTTTTTCAGCACCTCTTGGATCATTGGAAGAACATATCGGAGGGGAGAAAGGACTACATAGTACCATCGTTGCATGAGGAGGTTTCGGTACTAGTCGTAGTAGATAGGTTTTCTACAGGCTAGATGATGGAGTGCCTGCGTGCGTACATGTCACACATAGAGGATTGGACGCACGCAAGGCACTCAAGAGTGGGGCTTTAGAGCCCGAGTGGCTAGACGTGGATAACTGGCGCCAACTCAGGGAGGAGGCTACAGATTCTCCAGGACATTGGAGACATCAACGTGAGGCAATGGGGCCATGACTAGGGGCCGGAGTGGTCCATCATCTTGGGACTGGCGGTCACAGGACATATCTGGAGGACTTTGAAAGTTTTCTTTTGTTTTGCTTGATTATTTTTTTGCAATATCCCTTGCACTGATAATCATGTTTCTAACAATTGTATTTTGTTTTCTTTGCAGCACTCCATTACAAACCACGATCCCAGCGGCCTAGAGACTCGATATATATAGAGAGACATGGTATGGATGCGACGGCCCTGTAAGTCACTCATCTTTCTTGTTTGTAGTTACTAAATTTAATTAAAATGCATTATTGTATGGTGGATTGATGTGTAGTTGTTTCTTTTTTTGTAGAGTCTATTAGATGCTCCTTTGTGGCAGGACGACGAGGATCTATAGCTTGCCCTTGGATTCATGGAGCTCACATACTCTTCTTTTTTAGTCATGTGATTTGTATAGGCATTTTCTATGTAGTAGTAGTATCTTGCCATGATTGTACCATCACTTTCATTACGTAATCATGTATTTATTTTATGTATTAGTATCTTGCCATGATTGTACCATCACTTTCATTACGCAATCATGTATTTATTTTATGTATTAGCGTTATGATTCAAGTACACTTTGATTTCATTTGCACGAGCATTGTACACATTACTAAAACTCTTTTGTATCGCCAAATAAAACACATAGTGCTATTTGCACAAAAAGAATTTTTCTTGTTACCGTCGCTATTAGTGTCTCAAATTTACTACACATGTCACTATTAGCGTCACAATATGCATCGCAAAAAGTCGTTATTATCATCGTTATCTACGTTGCTATCACCATCGCAAATGTGACGTTGATAGTGGCGCTAATAATGATTGTTCTATGGTGTCGCAACATTTTTTGTGACTATGGGAGAAATTTTCTTTATGAACATTTTCATCACTTTGAACGTCAGTATAAGGCCTTTATCTTGTAGCGATGGATGTTAAAAATGTTTTTCTAAATGGTGATTTGGTAGAAGAGGTTTATATGGATTAGCCAAAGAGCTATGTGTATCCCGACTCTTTGTCATATGCATGCAGATTGAAGAAAGTATTATATGGCTTAAAGCAAGTCCCATAGGCATGGAATGCCAAGATTACTTCCTACTTGTAGAAACTTGGATTTCAAGTAGGTAAAGTTAATCACCCCAAGGAGGTCACTTATAAATATATGTATGTATCACCTGGGTTCATTATAAGGGATTTTTAAAATATTATTTTTACACATTTTTTGTTGGGGATAAACGCGCCTCCGCCTAGCCGCCTGCGTATTACTACACTGACAGTCATCGCCACTACACACTGCAAGTGACGGGTGCCCGTCACCGTCACTATATTCTTTATTCTTTTAGTGACAGTTTGAATAAAGGAAGGCCCTGTCACACATTGTGACCGTTGGAGTTCTCATTTCTTGTCTCTCTCTTTCTTACTCTTGCTCTCCCGCCATAGCTCTTGAGTGCAAGCTTTGATCCTTCTCACCTTTCAACTGGTATCAGAGCATGGCTTCTGACTCTTGAGCTTGGCTCGTGGCATTCTCAACTTTCCATCAACTCCCCACTTGCATTGGGTCTCCTTCTCGGCAGCCATATCCGACCTTCCCGAGCTCCCGTCACTCCTTGGCTTCCCGAGCTTCTTCCCGTCCTATTGAGGCACCCTCAGGGCATTCAAGCAAAGGTATTTGATCATTTTCTTTAGGGTTTACTTCAGTTCTTAGGTCTCATAGGATATAAACAAGATTGGGGCAGCTACCATTGAAGCTCCCTTGCTTCATATCTCACTTCCTTTGAATAAGACTTGTTGGGGCTCATTGTGGGCCACCATTGGCAACTTCTCTTGCCCCCCAACACCTCAAACTTCAGACACATGAGTAGTAGGCCTCCCCTACAGATCTAGATAGTTTGTGCCATCTTCTTGTAGCTTGTGTATAGCACCAAAGCAGCCCCCTGCTTCCTAGTGGTCATTGGCATGATGTTTGGGCTTCATAATGCACTCTTGACATGGTCTATGGCTTGGTCTTGAAGGCTTGAGCATTGGACATTGATTTGGGGCTGATTCAAACACTGTTTGGGACTGTTTACAACAATTCACAATCATGTTATGCTGATGCTACATTGACAGTAAATGATATGCTTGTCTAGGCATACATAGTCAACAGGTTTGATGCCTATTGGATGCCGATTGACTTGGGGATGGATTGCACATATTATGCCATCATTTTTGGACTGATTTTCATACTGAAATTTGTTAGTTTTGACAGTCATTCTTGGATTTAATAACAGCGGGCTAAAGCTCATTTGATTGCTTTGGGTTATACCTATTGATTCCGAGTTATGTCTTGGATATATGCAATGAAGTATTGATCTTCGGGGTACGACTTTGAGCTTGGATTCCATTCCAGATGATTTTGGAAGAGCTTTGACATTACGCACTCATTGATATGGTTCATGCTTGACAGTGGTATATGCTTTGACAGTGATGCTCTTTGGGTCTATGCATACCCATTGCCTACTGCTTGATGCTCATGTCTCGGTTGATTACCCTATGTATATGTTGAGCTTGAGTGCTCATTGAATCTCTATCTTGGATGCATTTTGGATTATCTGGAGTTGTCTTGGATGTTACTTGGCTTGTCAGAGTTTATTGAGATGTATGTCTTACTCATAGATGCTACCTACAGTTGCTTTGTAGCCGTCATGCTCTTGGGATGCTATTGAGGCATTGTCTTAGTCACCTATCTTTGGCATTGTGACTTGGTTTGATTGAGTTGTTGAGCTCATTTATTCGCCTTTTGTGCCAGTGGGAGCATCTTGTATGCTTGACCGACATTGAGCAGGAAGTTTATGCTATTTGAGCATTTTTAGATACTTGAGACTTTGGGATCTCTTACACTTAGATGTTGCATGGTTCATGAACTGATGTCTTGGAGTTGCTTTTGACTTGAGATTGGGCTTTGCACTCTTGTGAGCATACACTTACTGGTGTCAGATCTTCCCAGTGTTATGTATACTTTGCCCTATTGTACATGGAGTATGCCTACTCACTGACAGATGCTTTGGTGACATGTTTGGGTGTTTGCTCATGGTCTTGATGATTTTTTGCTACTGATTTATGCCCGTTTATGGTTGGTCATGTCTTGGCTGTCATTTATTGACTTGGTGTAGTGATTTGGTCAGCAAATGACTCTCACAGTACCCTGCTGTCATTTATTACAACAAGCATATAACTCGGGACTGACATGGATTTCTCATGCTGGAATATTCTGAAATGATGTACTTTCACTAGTACTTGGTAGGAAACAACTTTGGTTACACTTTTTTCACCATTTTCTCTCAATTTTGATGATTTCTTTGTCATTTTCTATCGTAAATAGCAAGTAGTTTTGAACTATCTACAGTCTTCCAGTCTACATTATGGCGAGTTCGTCCACTGATCATGCTATTTTCAAAATCATTAAGCTTGATGGTACGAATTACTCTTATTGGACGAGCCAGATTTGACAGGTATTGGTGCAGAAATCGTAGATCAAACTTTTGAGGTTGAGCGGGCATCCGCCTGCAACTATGCCAGATGAGGAATGACTTGAGCTTGACAACTTATACAAGTCCACTATTGTATTATCTCTCACAAAACAGGTTCATTACAATGTTTTTGAGGAAGAACAGAGTACATGGCAGTTGTGGGATAAAATCAAGAATCTCTATGACAAGGAAAGTCCAGCGAGTCAGATGTATTGGCTGAAGTGGCTTATGGATCTATGCATGAAGGAGAATGTGACTATGTCTGCTCACTTGAGCCAGTTCCATACTATACTCAAGAACTTGACTTCGCAGGATATCACTTTTGTAGAGGATGTCACTCCTCTTTCCTTGCTTGGTACTCTTAATGAGTCATGGGATGCATTCCACACTGCATTATGTGCCTCTACTGCTACCTTGAAATTATCTAATGTTGAGAGTGCTCTTCTACAGGAAGAGGTTAACCGTAAGAATTTGGATGCCTCTCGTATGTCGCATGCTATGACAATTAGAGGGAGGAATGATGGATATGGAAAGCATGGTCGTGGCAGTGGCAGTGGCCGTGGACGGGATTCTCAGAAATCTCTGCCCAAGTCTCGTGGGAAGTCATGTAGCAAATCCCGTGGCAGGAATGTAGATGTTACTTGTCACCATTGTGGGAAAAAGGGCCATATTAGGCCACAATGCCATGAACTGCACAATGAAAGGCGCAAAGATAAAAGGAAAGAAAAAGTGCAGGATAAGTCTTTCGATCGCATAATAGTGCCTGCAAAGTCCAGTGTTAAATTTGAAGAGATCAATGTTATGCAGCCTGAGGATGTTGATGATGATCATATCCTTGTAGCTTCTTCTAGTGCTTCACATATGATAGAGATACAATCTATGTAAGCAAAGTATTGGCTCTTCGACTCAGGCGCATCCTTCCATGTTACACCTTGCAGAGAGTGGTTTCATTCATACCATACTGTTTTGGGTTCTGTGTGCTTGGGTGATGACAGCTCTCTTGATATTGTAGGCATTGGTGATGTTAGGCTGCAATTTTCTTCTGGCAGCAGTTTTGTTATGGAGGATGTACGCCATGTACCTACTTTGACATGCAGTCTCATGTTAGCTGGATAGCTTGATGAGGCAGGTTATCATGTATCTTTTGTAGACTCTACATGGAAGATCACTCGTGGCAGACTTGTGATTGCGAGAGGTGCCAAGGTTGGCAGCCTCTATCCCTTGATTGTATCCGCTGTCGTACTGCTGCGCATCGGAGGTGTGGAATCCACCAAAATGTTGTGTATGTGACATCTGTTTTTTTGTACATACTTAGTTGTTATGTTTGCATCTTTATTCTTCTTGGTGGAGGCTTAGAGTTAGCCATGTCCTGCCATGGGCGAATTGCAGCTCCCAAGTCACAGCTTGCCTTGCCTGAACTTCAACTTCGGGTCATTCCAAGTGTTGGAGGCACTCAACGTCTACCCCGATTAGTTGGTTTGTCAAAAGCCATGGATATGATCCTGACATCAAAGTCTATCTCTACTGAAGAGGCTCTTGAATTGGCCCTTATCGATGCCATTGTGCCATCATAAGAGCTCCTTGACTACGCCAAAAAGTGGGCTTTGGAAATTGCAAATTTTCGCAGGGCATGGAGTATTTCTCTTCATAGAACTGACAAACTAGAGCCCTTTGGTGAGGCACGAAAAACTTTGAAGCTTATAAGATAGCACCCTTTAATTTTCTTAGATGCTATTAAAAAAGAACTATTTTTGAAAAGAGAACAAAGGGGGCATGAGAAAGAAAAAGCAAGGGAGGACTATTTTTGAAAGGGGAGTTTTGGAGGAAAAAGGGGGCGTGAGAAAGGAGAGAAGAAGCAAGGGGATTTTTTTCGTGAATGGAAGGAGAAAGGGAAAGAAAAATCTTGGCACCTTCAGAAGGAAATCAGAGAGGAGAACAGGGGAGGAAACAGTGGACGAACATTTGGTATTGTGGAAGGCAAAAGAAGCTGATGACGTTCTTTGATCTGCAAAGGACAATGGGATATATCGAGCGCAGGGCACATCTCTGCTGGGGACACATCACTTATATCTGCCAAGAGGGAACTGCAAGAAGAACTTGGAGTTAATCTTCCTTTTGAAGCTTTTGAATTATTGTTTGTTTAACTCCAAGAATGTGTTATCAATGATGGAACTTTTATCAATAATGAGTATAATGATGTGTACCTGGTTACGACTCTGGAATCAATTCCCCTTGAAGCATTTTCCCTTCAGGAGTCAGAGGTTTCGATGTTGAAGTACATCGGGTGGAAGGAGTACAAAGTCCTTCTAAGCAAAGGCCATCCAGATTATGTCCCATATGAAGCTGACGGTGCATATGGAAAACTTTTCTCTTCACTGCAAACAAGGTACGAGGAAAATACAGAAGACAGACAATCGTCTATTAGAAAGAAGCTTGAGCGGTACATCCCTGTCAAATTAACTTGCAAGGAGTCAAGTTCATAAAGATGGTGATTATCATAGAGCAGTGCATGTATGGATTTATGCAGAGTCCACTGGGCAGTTGCTGTTACAGAAACGTGCTGATATTAAAGATTCATGGCCAGGATCAGATGCCGTATAGTCTACAAAGGAACATGGGAGCTTAATGGCAAAGGACCAGGTTTGCAGAAAGGATATTATGGGAGCAGAGAGTTATAAGGACTGCAAATTCTATCCCTGTCAAATATGGGTTGGTGCTGCCATTCCGTCAACATTCTTATCTTTTTGATTGCACCCTTCACCTCAGAACGAAGTGGTTTTCATTCAATCCGCTTAGCTTGCTTATTGAGTGTTGCTGCCTTGCATGACCCAAGAGGTGGCATTGATTCAACCCCTTGATGTTGACATATCGAGCTCCACTCGTGATACGCCAGGGTGACCGTTGTGTATTTATGTCACCGACTTGTCAGTTGCAGACGCGGTTGGTACACCGCCCATGAATAATAGCTACATGATAGCTATCCTTATCTACTCTAGTTCGTGGCTCAGTTAGTATGCCACCTTAGTTAGTTGAGTTTGGTTTTGAGACCCATATATAGGGTTCTTCTATTTCTTTGTACTAGAGTTCTTTTGGCTTACACAACTAAGAAGAGGAAAACTGTTTTCAGCCTCCACCCTTGTGTGTCTTCCCCCATTGTGCAAGCAAGAAAGCTTCAAGCGAGACTCCTTCCTTCTCTCCCACAATCTTGACATGGTATCAGAGCCTTGTTCGTGGTAAGGAGCTCAAGAAAGCAAGCCAAGCTCGCGGTGTTCTGGTAAGAGGAGCAGTGTTGCTTTCATTTTCTGTTTTGGGAGCAGATCTCTGCAGATAGCACAGCCAGAAAGTGCAGGAGTGCATTGTCTCTGGTTGAGACGCCCTTCGCGTTGAAGCAAGAGGGCAGTATATGCTGCGGGACAGGGCTTTAGCCCTTGGCGACCTTATTTTTTTGATTTGAGGCCATTTCGGGGCCTGTTTTGGAGGCGGAAGTTTTCTGCACGCACTCAGGAAAAGGCCCAGTTTTATGCTGTGCAGCCACTACTCTACAGGTCGGTGAATAGTTACTGTAAAAATTGCATTGTATGCTTGTGCGCAGAGACATTGGGAATTACAGAATCATCCCTGTTGCCTGTTGATGCAAAATCGTCACTAGGAAGTGACTGTGTGGTCATATACCACTTTCGCCAGTTTTGCAGATTTTCCCTTGTGAGGGTGAAGCTGTGGTTTTTGCAGTGACAGAATTTTTTGCAGTCTTCTGTAATGGCATCTGATTCTCTTTCACAGATTGTCACTGAAAAGCTTGACAAGAACAACTTCCAAGCATGGAAGTTTAGAATGACGAATTTCCTTATGGGAAAAGGATATTGGGAATTTGTTGCAGGAAATGAAGAAGAACCAGTTCTTCCTGATATTCCCAATCAACAGCAAATGCAGGCATTTAAAGCATGGCATGAGAGAGCCAGGAAAGTTATGTATTGGCTGTCTATCAGCATTTCAGACTCTATGATTGTGCATATTCAGGATGCAAGTACGCCAAAGGAGATGTATAGCACAAATATGCAAGCCAGGAAAATGCAGCTCAAGCAAGAGTTGCACAATGTGCAAAGAGAAAATATGAGCATCAACGACTACCATATGAAGGTGAAGAAGATTGCAGATGCACTTGCTTCCATTGGGTCACCAGTGGAAGATGATGATTTAGTTTCTGTGACCTTGAATGGTCTAGGAAAGGATTATGCACAGTTTCGGACATCCATTTCAGTTCGTGAAAGATTTCCTGATTTTGAGGAGTTGATTGCTCTTCTAATTTCTGAGGAACAGAGAAATGGTGGTGCATCTTCTTCAGGAGGAACCTCAAAAGAAGCTGTCTTCTACTCAAATGCTGGAAGAGGTAGAGGCAGAGGTAGAGGAGGCCGATTTGGAGGCCGTGCTAGAAATCAGAATATGCAGCAAACTCAAGAAAACCAGTCCTATGGAGGAGGACGTGGTAAGTCTAGAGGCAGGGGGAGCCAAAGAGGTCGTGGTGGATGGCAAAGAGGTCAAAATGCAAACAGTAATGTTGAATGCTACTACTGTGGTAAAATGGGTCATATGGCTAAAGACTGCTATAAAAAGCAGAATGACATCATGAATGGAAAACTGCAACAAGGGAATTATGCATCTTCTAGCAGACAGGGTGATGACAGAAATGAGCATTTGTTCATGGTGCAGCACATGAACAATTCTGTGACAAGTGCAGAAGAAAGCAATGATGTATGGTATGTTGACTCAGGTGCATCAAACCACATGACAGGTCATGCAGAATGGATGGAGGATGTAAGGAAAATGGAAAAACCAAGATTTGTGGAGACTGGTGATGATACTGCACATCCTATTGTGCAGATTGGAAAAATTCCCTTGTCTATGCAGGATGGGAAAAAGAAATACCTGTCCGATGTATTTCATGTCCCGAATATCACCAAGAATCTGGTTTCTGTCGGTCAAATAGTTGAGCAGGGCTTGCAGGTCAGATTTAATCCTCATGGATGCTTTGTTGAGGATATGAAAAATAAAGGTCGCTTGATAGCAAAAGGAAAGAAGAAGGGCAGAATGTTTACGTTGGATGCAGACATGTCTGAATTGAGTGCAGCAATGTTTGCACATGGGACCGGTGTAGTTGCAGATATTGATATCTGGCATAAACGCATTGGTCATGTTAATGTACAGCGACTTAAATCAATGCAGGCCCAAAATATTGTTGCAGGATTGCCAAAATTCAAGGTTGTAGAAATGCATAAGGTATGTGAAGCCTGTCAGTTTGGAAAACAGGCAAGGAAACCATTTCCTAGACATGTTCAAGAGAGTGAGAAGCCATTGGAATTAATCCACTCTGATGTGTGGACTACTAAAGCTGCATCTCTTGGAGGCTGTCATTATTTTCTCACTTTTATTGATGACTATAGCAGAAAAATTTGGGTGTATTTTATGAAAAAGAAAAGTGAAGTTTTTGGGCATTTCAAAACCCTTAAAGCTATGGCTGAAAAAGAAACAGGTCTGCAAATAAAATGCTTGAGGTCAGATGGAGGGGGAGAGTACCTCTCAAATGAGTTTGCAAAGTTCTTGCAGGAGCATGGCATAAAGCAGCAATATTCATGCAGTTATACCCCACAACAAAATGGAATTGCAGAAAGGAAAAACAGGAATATTGGAGAGGTATCTCGTGCCATGCTTAATGAAAAAGACCTGCCAGATTTTTATTGGGCTGAAGCAGTTGCTACAGCAGTCTACATAATGAACAGGACTCCCATTGCAGCAATACATGGAATGACTCCAGAGGAGAGGTATACTGGTAGGAAACCAGATATTTCTCATTTGAAAATTTTTGGTTGCATTGCCTATGTACATGTGCCAGATGAGCTGAGATCCAAGTTGGATCCAAAAGCTGAGAAGTGCATCTTTATTGGTTACTCTCTGCAGCAAAAAGGGTATAGATGCTATAACCCTTCTACTCGTAAGTTTACAGTGAGCAGAGATGTTGTTTTTGATGAGATGAGTAGCTGGTATAAACCAGTAAATGTGATTGATGATGTAGATGCACAAAATGGTAATGCTGCACAGAATTCACAGCAGCAGTCACAAAATATTAGTGGACCTGGAGCGTCCTCTAGCAGTGGTTCACATTCTTCGCCATGGACAGGCAGATTGAGATCAAGAGAATCTTCTCAAAGTAATACAGATAGTGGTATGCAGGTATTACGAAAAGGAAAAGAGAAGGTTGATCAGCCCATGTTTTATGTGAATGCAGGTCACTCTTATGTGGATGGTGAATCCAGTGGCTCAGAACAGAGCATTGATGATGAGTTGGGTATTCCTTCTATTGTTACACCTGGAGTAAGGAAGACCAGGGATGTTTTGAGAGCACCTAGGAGTGAACCTACTTTGCGCAGGTCTACGAGAGCTAGGTATCCTGTGGATAGGCTGAAATATGATGGATTTACAGCCATTCACTATGCATATATGGTCAAAGTGATACAGGAACCAGAACCCACATCTTTTGAGCAAGCCATGGGAAAAGAAAAATGGGAGAAAGCCATGGATGAAGAAATGGATGCCTTGGAAGCAAATGCTACATGGGAGTTAGTACCTTTGCCTAAAGGTAAGAATGCAATTGGCTGTAAGTGGGTTTATAAGGTGAAGCACAATGCAGATGGTTCTGTGAACAGATACAAGGCAAGATTAGTAGTCAAGGGGTATGCACAAACATATGGCATTGACTATGAAGAAACATTCAGTCCAGTTGCAAGGATGGCAACTGTAAGAGCAGTCATTGCTATGGCTGCATCAAAGGGATGGTCTTTACATCAGATGGATGTAAAGAATGCCTTCTTGCATGGTGATTTGCAAGAAGAGGTCTATATGGAGCAGCCACCAGGTTATGTGCATGTTGTTCATCCTGAGTTTGTTTGCAGGTTGAAGAAAGCCTTGTATGGCTTGAAGCAAGTACCTAGAGCATGGTCTGACAAGATAGGACAGTATCTTGTCACTATTGGCTTTCAGATTTTCAAGGCAGATTTCTCACTTTATGTGAGAAAAACAGAGAAAGGTATTATGCTACTTGTCATTTATGTTGATGATTTGATTATGACAGGTGACAGTGATGAAGATATCCTTCATGTGAAAATGCTATTGAAGCAGAAGTTTGAGATGAAGGATTTGGGAGAGCTGCGTTATTTCTTGGGCATTGAGGTGATTAGATCACCAAGTCGGATACAGCTCTTGCAGAGGCAGTATGGATTGGACATGCTGTCCAAATATGGGATGACAGGCTGTAAGCCTATTTCAGTTCCTTTGGAGCAGAATGTGAAGCTGAGCGCAGATGCAGGTGAGCTTCTGGAAGACCCTACTATGTACAGACGCATAGTAGGAAGCTTGATTTATATGACTATTACCAGGCCAGATTTGAGCTATGCTGTTGGATTGGTAAGTCAGTTTATGCAGGCTCCAAGGAAACTACATTTGGATGCGGCTAGACGCATACTCAGGTATGTGAAGTCCACATTGTAGTATGGACTATTTTATGAGACTGGGGTTCAGATACAGTTGCATGGGTACACTGATGCTAATTGGGCTGGTAGTATTTCTGATAGACGATCTACCAGTGGATATGTGTTCTCTTTTGGGAGTACTGCAGTCACTTGGAGCAGCAAGAAACAGCCTACAGTTGCCTTGTCGAGCACAGAGGCTGAGTATAGGGGTGCAGCAATGGCTGCATGTGAGGTAGCTTGGTTGCATAAGCTACTTTATGATATGCATCAGTCTACAGATGGACCAGTTGTCATTTATTGTGACAACATGAGTAGTATACACTTGGCAAATAACCCAGTCTATCATGCTAGAACAAAGCACATTGAGGTGCATTATCACTATGTGCGAGAGAGGGTTTTACTAGGTCTTATTGATCTAGTTTATGTCAGCACAGAGGATCAGGTAGCTGACATATTCACGAAGGCATTGGGCGCAGAGAAGCTGCGCAAGTTCAGAGACCTGCTTGGTGTGCAGGATTTGGGATTGAGCTCGAGGGGGAGTGTTGACATATCGAGCTCCACTCGTGATATGCCAGGGTGACCGTTGTGTATTTATGTCACCGACTTGTCAGTTGCAGACGCGGTTGGTACACCGCCCATGAATAATAGCTACATGATAGCTATCCTTATCTACTCTAGTTCGTGGCTCAGTTAGTATGCCACCTTAGTTAGTTGAGTTTGGTTTTGAGACCCATATATAGGGTTCTTCTATTTCTTTGTACTAGAGTTCTTTTGGCTTACACAACTAAGAAGAGGAAAACTGTTTTCAGCCTCCACCCTTGTGTGTCTTCCCCCATTGTGCAAGCAAGAAAGCTTCAAGCGAGACTCCTTCCTTCTCTCCCACAATCTTGACACTTGATTGATTGATTGATTGATTTCGGAGAGCTTCACGATCACCCAAGATTTGAGTCTTGAAAGGCTTAATTCGAAGAGCATTGTTGGCCTACATCACTTTATAGGCCCATTATAAGCAGAGCATCACCAAAGATGTCGAAGGGTTTCGAAAGCAAAGTCGCGACCACAGAGGACTTTGAATAATTTTAGGATAGAAGATCAATCTAGTGAGATCAGATTCAATTTGAAAGCTCAATTTTAGATAATATGTGACATACATTCAGCTTCATTTGAGTGCTTTCCAATAAATATCTTGACAAAAATACATGTCATGCTAACAGCCTGTCTTTTCCAAAGGAACAAGAAAATCTGAAGTAAGATCTAAGGGGTTGGAATAGGATCATGAAGGCATCTTTGTAATCAGGTACAATTTTTGTAGATACATACAGCTCTATTGTATAGATAAAAAAATTCTGTAACAGTCAACCAGAGAATGATGCTCTGCTTATAGTGGGCCTGTACAGTGATGTAGGCCAACAATGCTCTTCGAATCAAGCCTTTCAAGACTCAAATCTTGGGTGATCGTGAAGCTCTCCGAAATGAATCAATCAATCAATCAAGGGGTTGAATCAATGCCACCTCTTGGGTCATGCAAGGCAGCAACACTCAATAAGCAAGCTAAGAGGATTGAATGAAAACCACTTCGTTCTGAGGTGAAGGGTGCAATCAAAAAGATCAGAATGTTGACGGAATGGCAGCACGAACCCATATTTGACAGGGATAGAATTTGCAGTCCTTATAACTCTCTACTTCCATAATATCCTTTCTGCGAACCTGGTCCTTTCCCATTAAGCTACCCTGTTCCTTTGTAGACTATACGGCATTTGATCCTGGCCATGAATCTTTAATATCAGCACGTTTCTGTAACAGCAACTGCCCAGTGGACTCTGCATAAATCCATACATGCACTGCTCTATGATAATCACCATCTTTATGAACTTGACTCCTTGCAAGTTAATTTGACAGGGATGTACCACTCAGGCTTCTTTCTAATAGATGATTGTCTGTCTTTTGTATTTTCCTCGTATCTTGTTTGCAGTAAAGAGAAAAGTTTTCCATATGCACCGTCGGCTTCATACGGGACATAATCTGGATGGCCTTTGCTTAGAAGTTCTTTGTACTCCTTCCACCCGATGTACTTCACCATTGAAACCTCTGACTCCTGAAGGGAAAATGCTTCAAGGGGAATTGATTCCAGAGTCGTAACCAGGTACACATCATTATACTCATTATTGATAAAAGTTCCATCATTGATAACACATTCTTGGAGTTAAACAAACAATAATTCAAAAGCTTCAAAAGGAAGATTAACTCCAAGTTCTTCTTGCAATTCCCTCTTGGCAGATATAAGTGATGTGTCCCCAGCAGAGATGTGCCCTGCGCTCGATATATCCCATTATCCTTTGCAGATCAGAGAATGTCATCAGCTTCTTTCGCCTTCCACAATACCAAACGTTCGTCCACTGTTTCCTCCCCTGTTCTCCTCTCTGATTTCCTTCTGAAGGTGCCGATATTTTTCTTTCCCTTTCTTCTTCCATTCACGAAAAAAATCCCCTTGCTTCTTCTCTCCTTTCTCACGCCCCCTTTTGCCTCCAAAACTCCCCTTTCAAAAATAGTCCTCCCTTGCTTTTTCTTTCTCACGCCCCCTTTGTCCTCTTTTCAAAAATAGTTCTTTTTTAATAGCATCTAAGAAAATTAAAGGGTGTTGTCTTATAAGCTTCAAAGTTTGTCGTGCCTCACCAAAGGGCTCTAGTTTGTCTGTTCTATGAAGAGAAATACTCCATGCCCTGCGAAAATTTGCAATTTTTAAAGCCCACTTTTTGGCGTAGTCAAGGAGCTCTTATGATGGCACAATGGCATCGATAAGGGCCAATTCAAATCCTCCTTGCATCCTGAAAAGATTCACAATCCCTGCAATGCTGATGGTCCGTACTATCACACCAAATACATCTTCGATCTCTCCTAGGTGCAGCAGGAGCACTAGAAGAAATAGTAGGCGTAGTCGAAGCAAACTGTTCTTTCAATTTTCCCACCAACTCCACTTTAACTGACTCCAGTGTCAAATCTGTTATGCCTTTGATTATGTCATCAAGAGAGGTAGGCACCGATGGAGCGGATGGTTTTGGAGCAGAAGGTGCTGGCATCGGTTGTGGAACAGGAGAAATAGGAGGATTGGAAACAGTAGGCACTAGCATAGGCTAAGAAACTGGCTGAGGAGGAGAAGAAATAACAGGGATAGAAGCAGGCATAGGAGCAGATGACGGTGTCGGTGTCATAGAACCATTCTGTAGGCGGGTCTTCCATATCCTTCTCTTGGTCAAAGTCGAGACTGCTTCCTGGGCATCTTGCCAATCCGTTTTAAGTCCCATAGGCTTCGTGCGATCCTCAAGAAGCTCTCCCAATTCTTCCTGAAGAGCAGGATCTGCAGCTTGCAAGAAAAGCTCAACTTTCTCAACATCCAATGCTCTTTGTTCAATGGCATCAAGCTAACTATACCTTTCTTCAAATTCTCGAATCAACTCTGAAGCAACTATTGGCATGTAGACCTACTCTCGGAATGACCGCCGTGTAGCTATCCCAAAGTCCTCAAGGAAATACTCTTCTTTCAGGGCTTTCTTAAAATCTTGCCAATGCGAATTTTGAATAAAAAGATCAGTCACTTTTGCCCTCAAGGCGGGTGTGACAAGACGAAGGAAATACTTACTCATAAGTCCAGGTGGAACTCCAAAAAACCCCATCTTGATCTCATATGTCTTCAAATATGCTAAAACATTACGGCCATCAAATAGCTTCTTCTCATTCTCAACTGCTTCAATCGCCTTAGTCGCGCTGATTGCATTCTCCTGCTCCAAATATAGTTGCCTTTGCTGAGACAACTGCTGTTGATGCAATTGCTGCTGCTGCTGCATATACAATTGTGTCTGCTGATTTTGAAGCTGCATATACATGGACATATTCTGCAAAATCTGCTTTAGATCATCCATTGAAGTACTTGACGCAGCAGCCAATGATGGAGCTGAAGTAGAGGACGCAGCTGGAATTGTAGAAGAGGTTGAAATGGATGCTGAAGTATCCCCCATCCTGAAATTTATGCAATGCTTTCACGTCGGGTTCATCAAAGATGTCGAAGGGTTTCGAAAGCAAAGTCGCGACCACATAGGACTTTGAAGAATTTCAGGATAGAAGGTCAATCTAGCGAGATCAGATTCAATTTGAAAGCTCAATTTTAGATAATATGTGACATACATTCAGCTTCAACTGAATGCTTTCCAATAAACATCTTGACAAAAATACATGTCATGTTAACAGCCTGTCTTTTCCAAAGGAACAAGGAAATGTGAAGTAAGATCTAAGGGGTTGGAATAGGATCATGAAGGCATCTTTGTATTCAGGTACAATTTTTGTAGATACATACAGCTTTATTGTATAGATAAAAAAATTCTGTAACAGTCAACCAGAGAATGATGCTCTGCTTATAGTGGGCCTGTACAGTGATGTAGGCCAACAATGCTCTTCGAATCAAGCATTTCAAGAATCAAATCTTGGGTGATCGTGAAGCTCTCCGAAATCAATCAATCAATCAATCAAGGGGTTGAATCAATGCCACCTCTTGGGTCATGCAAGGCAGCAACACTCAATAAGCAAGCTAAGAGGATTGAATGAAAACCACTTCGTTCTGAGGTGAAGGGTGCAATCAAAAAGATAAGAATGTTGACGGAATGGCAGCACCAACCCACATTTGACAGGGATAGAATTTGCAGTCCTTATAACTCTCTGCTCCCATAATATCCTTTCTGCGAACCTGGTCCTTTGCCATTAAGCTCCCCTGTTCCTTTGTAGACTATATGGCATCTGATCCTGGCCATGAATCTTTAATATCAGCACGTTTCTGTAACAGCAACTGCCCAGTGGACTCTGCATAAATCCATACATGCACTGCTCTATGATAATCACCATCTTTATGAACTTGACTCCTTGCAAGTTAATTTGACAGGGATGTACCGCTCAAGCTTCTTTCTAATAGACGATTGTCTGTCTTTTGTATTTTCCTCGTACCTTGTTTGCAGTAAAGAGAAAAGTTTTCCATATGCACCGTCAGCTTCATACGAGACATAATCTGGATGGCCTTTGCTTAGAAGTTCTTTGTACTCCTTCCACCCGATGTACTTCACCATCGAAACCTCTGACTCCTGAAGGGAAAATGCTTCAAGGGGAATTGATTCCAGAGTCGTAACCAGGTACACATCATTATACTCATTATTGATAAAAGTTCCATCATTGATAACACATTCTTGGAGTTAAACAAACAATAATTCAAAAGCTTCAAAAGGAAGATTAACTCCAAGTTCTTCTTGCAATTCCCTCTTGGCAGATATAAGTGATGTACAAAAATAAAGATGCAAACATAACAACTAAGTATGTACAAAAAAACAGATGTCACACACACAATATTTTGGTGGATTCCACACCTCGGATGCGCAGCAGTATGACACCGCTTCTTCCCTTGATCATGTTTTGTCTGTGGGTTCTATCCCACATGTATCTCTTTGCCATACCCATTTTTGGGCCATATGTATTTGAAGGGAATGAAAATGCTTTCTGGTTTGCAGTACTTACCGCCTCTAGATTATGCATGTTTTGATTCATGTGGGCATTGTCTTTATGGCAGGCAAACTAGGTCTACGCATAAGAAGTCTGGTAGGCCACGCATGAGTGGGCCCTTGGAATTGGTACATTCGGATGTCTGTGGGCCCATGCCTTGTTAGTCTATGGGTGGTGCCAAGTATTTTGTTACTTTCATAGATTATTTTTCACGGAAAGTTTGGGCTTATCCATTAAGCTGAAATTTGACGTCTTGGCTGTGTTTTAGAGATGGCTTGCATTGGTTGAGAACCAGTCTGGGTATAGGCTAAAATGCCTAAGGACAGATGATGGGGGTGAGTATGTCTCACATGCTTTTGAGCAGTTATGTGATGAGAGGGGTATTAAGCGTTAGTTGAGTGCCCCCTACACCCCCCTAGAATGGTTTGGCTGAGCGGATGAATAGAACCATCCAGAAGCCTGTACGCAGTATGCTTAGCCATGCAGGCCTACCACAAAGCTTCTGGACTGAGGCAGTTACTACAGCTATGCATGTCATAAATAGATCATCTTCTAGTGGTTTGGATTTCCATGTCGCAGAGGAGGTATGGATTGGAAAACCTCCCTCTTATGCGCATCTCTGTGTCTTTGGATGTGAGACAAGAGAAGTACGCTACATCCTAAAAGTTTTAAATGAATTTTCGTTGGTTATGGGGATGCAGGTGAGATGGGTTACCTTCTCTGGGATCCCCAGGCGTGGAAAGCCATCTACAGTCATGATGTAGTCTTCCATGAAGACAAGATGCATCGACAGCCTGAGAGAGTTATTGAGATCCGCAGGGTCATATTTCAGGAGGAGCCGAGAGCTCCTGCAAAACTAGTTTGGATAGCCTACAGCTAGTTGGATAGCCTACAGCTGCAATAGATGCTCATAGTCAGGGTGTTGGATAGGAAGATGGGCAGGCATCAGAGCCTGCCGTGAGACGGTCTACTAGAGACAGATGTCCACATGATATATTTCAGCCCTTGATGCATTATGTCTTGGATACAGATGTAGGAGAGCATTTCATTTATGATGGGGCTATGCGCAGGGGTAACAGTCACTCCTGGGAGAGTGCTATGCAGTCAGAGATAGAATCCTTGCATAAGAATGACACTTGGGATTTGGTTTCCTTGCCTACGGGCAAGATGGCTTTGCAATGCAAGTGGGTGTACAAGCTAGAAAGTACCCGTGGACACCCCAAGCCAGCATACAAGGCTAGATTAGTAGCAAAGGGTTTTAAGCAGGAGCATGGTGTGGACTTTGATGAGGTCTTTTCTCCTGTGGTTAAGATGATCACCCTGCGCTTAGTCTTGGCTTTGGTTGCTTAGCTTGACTTGGATTTATACCAGATGGATGTCAAGATGGCTTTCTTACATGGGGACTTGCATGATGAGATTTATATGGAGCAGCCTAAGGGCTTTGCAGAACCTGGAAGGGAGCACCTAGTGTGTAAATTGAAGAAAAGTCTTTATGGCTTGAAGCAGACACCTAGGGAGTGGTATCATAAGTTTGATGCCTTTATGCAGTCATAGGGCTACAGCAGGAGTGCTATGGATCCGTGTCTTTACATGAAGAAATCATGTGATGGTTCTTTATTGATTTTGGTATTCTATGTGGATGATATGCTAATAGCAAGGAAAGATCATGATGAGCTAGATCTCTTAAGGCTCAGCTCAAGAAGAGCTTTGAGATGAAATATCTGGGACAGGCGGCTCACATACTTGATATGCGCATTAGATGCGACAGGCATTAGGGATTCCTCTACTTGTCATAGAGGGAGTACATTCATCAATTCCTTGAGCGCTTCCGCATGCAGGACGTAAAGCCTATTGGTTGTCCATTGCCTTCTCATGTGAAGGTATCACAGGTTGATTTTTCGCAGACAGATGACCAAAGGGCCGAGATGGCCAAGATTCCCTAAGCATTTGTAGTGGGTAGTGTTATGTATGCCATGCTAGCCACTTGTCCAGATATTGCCTTTGCAGTTGGTGTTGTGGCACACTATTTGGCTACACCTGGCAAGAAGCATTGGGATGCCATGAGAAGGGTATCATGAGGTACCTGAAGGTCACTGCAAATATGTGCATATGCTGTGACAGTCAGGATACACGAGTTGTGGGGTACACATACTCTGATTATGCAGGACATGCAGATAGTAGGAAGTCCACTTCCGGCTATGTATTCACCTATGCTGGAGGTGCTGTTTCTTGGATGTCCAGGGTGCAGAAATGCACGGCCCTTTCTACTATAGAGGCCAAGTATGTTGTAGCCACTGAGGCTTGCAAGGAGGCCATTTGGTTGGGTCGTTTGGTTGCTGACATTCGTATTGATGCTATCCCTACGCTGCATTCGGATTCTATGAGTGTTATTCAGTTAGCCAAGAATCCGGTCTTCCATGCAAAGATGAAACACATTGAGGTGAGGTATCACTTCATACATGGAGTCATTGAGGACAATTCTATTGATCTTGTCAAGATCTCGACTGACCAGAATCTTGCGGATCTGCTCACGAAAAGCCTCTCTACAGAGCGCTTTGCCTTCCTCAGGAGGTTGATGTGCGTGGGATGAGATGACGTCTTTCCTCATCCTATTGTACATGTGTACATGTTGTACTGTCTTTTTCTTTTTCTTTATACCCCTCACTAGGGGAGATTCACCTTTAAGTGGGAGGTTGGTTGGGGTAAAGGCGTCCTCCGCCTAGCCGCCCGTGTATTACTACACTGACAGTCACTGCCACTGCACACTGCAGGTGGCAGGCGCCTGTCACTGTCACTTTATTCTTTATTCTTTTAGTGATAGTTTATATAAAGGAAGGCATGGTCACACATTGTGACTATTGGAGTTCCCATTTCTTGTCTCTCTCTTTCTTGCTCTTGCTCTCCCACCATAGCTCTCGAGTGCAAGCTTCGATCCTTCTCACCTTTCATTTTTTATATACAAAAGGGTCCTATATAAAGGGGTTACTTATAGATTGAATAGAAAATGGTTATGTTTTATTAAGGAAAAATTCATAGATAAGGATATTTACAAATAGGCCTTGAATGCACGTGATATAGAGGGTATACATACAATGAACTACATGGACCGATCATAGCCTATTTACTAGGAAAACAAAGATAGGATATGTGATTTTGGTGCTCTATGTAGATGATTTGGTGATCACAAGTGATGACATACATGACATTGATGACATAAAAGCTTTATTGCAGAAATAACTTTAGATTACAGACTTGGGAGGGATTGAAGTTATGCATACACCTCATGGGATATGGATGATACAGAAACAACATGCACAAAATATGTCGGAGAAGTATGGCATTCTAGAATGCAAACCTATGGATATACCACTGGAGAAAAATGTAAATCTAGCTCTTGATACAAGGAATGGGATAGAGAATGTGACTATGTGTAGACAGATGGTTGGGATTCTAATCTATCTCACTATCACTAGACCGAACACTTGAGTTATGTAGTACTTGGTTTCATCAGCCACTTTATGTAGAAGCAAAGGAAACTTTACTTACATATTGTGAGGAGGATATTGAGATATGTGAAGGGTACATTGTCTTATGGGCTATTCTATGAGCATGGAAAGCTTGTTGAGCTTATAGGTTATACTAATGCGAATTGGGCTAGCTATATATATGATACGAGATCGACCAATGGATATGCATTTTGTCTTGGAAGTAGCATGGTTAGTTGGAGTAGTAAGAAACAACCTACTGTGTTTCTCTCAAGTATAGAAGAAAAACACAAGGGTGCAACATTGGCTACATGCGAGATTGCTTGGCTAGTTAAGTTGATGGATGACTTGGGGATTCTTGCGGATAAACCAATCAAGCTATATTGTAATAATGGAAGCAAATTTCTCTTGGCCAATAATCTAGTTTATCATGCCAGGTCAAAGCACATAAAGGTACATTATCATTTCATTAGGAAAAGGGTACTTGGAGGTAGGATAGACCTCATACATGTAAAGACTGAAGACCAATTGGTAGACATCTTTACCAAATCACTTGGTAGAGATAAGTTCACTCATTTTAGATCGTTGCTTGGGATAGAAGAGGTGACTTAAGCTTGAGGGGGAGTGCTGAGATATGCAAGATCAATTAATACTTCTCCTGACTCTATCCAATAGTAGATTAGCTGGATGACATGTGTGTGTAATAAGGTCAATCAAACTTAGCTTGTCAACTGAGGTTGTAGTACATTGTACTTTGTGTTTCTCAGTTAGAGTTAGAGTGATAAAATAATGAAGAAAGAGTATATTGAGATCTGACTACTCTCTATTGCCCCTATCTCTTTCTCATTCTTCTAACACTATCCATTTCTATTGCATAGTTGTAGGCTACTATGCATTGCATGTGCCTTTAGCACTGCCTCTAGCACCATAAATCTTAGCATGCCCCCTTGCTACTAGCTCACCCTTTAGATAAGCACCATAAATCTTAACATGCCCCCTTGCTACTACCTCACCCTCTAGATAATTATACATAAGTATATAAGGTCCCCACCCCACTTAATATCTCCAAGGCATTTTAAATCACGTTTGATTCTACAAATATCCTCAAATTTTTTGACTTTTTTTGCAACACTTGCACTTGGGTTTTCCTTGTTCCAACAAACTTGCTCCTTATGTCTAGCTTTCCCACATGTCCTACAAACATGCTCCTTATGTCTAGCTTTTCCACATGTCCTACAAACGATCGTTGAAGATCCTTTGCTATAGAGTGTAGATACTATGGGATTTGGTGAAGTTTCTTGGGTTTTTTCTTTGAGTTTCTTTCTTGGTAACCACACCTTATAGATTTGTGGAAGTTAGTTTATTTGCCTAAGGGAAAAAATGCACACCATGCAAGTGTGTCTATAAATTGAAGGTGTCTCCATCTAATGCATTTCCTAAGTATAAGGCAAGATTGGTGGGGGCCAAGGGATTTAAGTATAAGGCAAGATTGGTGGGGGCCAAGGAATTTAAGTAAGACAAGGGAATTAAATTTAATTAGACATTCTCACTAGTTAGTCAAGATGATCACCCTTTGTCTGGTACTTGTATTGGTTGCCAAGGAAGATATGGAGATTGTTGAGAAGGATGTAAAGAGAAAAAAATTGTATGGAAATTTATTGCAATGATATTTCTATGCACAGCATCTTAAAGGGTTCGGTGTGAAAGGCAAGGAATAGTTGGTGTGTAAGCTACATATAATATTATATGGTTTGAAATAGGTTCCCATGGAATGGTATCATAATTTTGGTACCTTTATGTGGTCTCAAGGATACACTAGAAGTGGAATTGATTGGCACCTATACCAAACCGCCGTTCCCATGGCTATAGTACTAGGTACCTATACACTCCAAAGGTTCTAGATTGTAGCCTTATGATTTTGATTCTCTTTGTGGATGACATGTGAATTGCTAAAAATTCAAACATGGATGTGGATATTAAATATGAAGGATGTGGGGAATGCTAGTTTGCACACACATTATGGGAGATAGAGATAAAATAATACTCTATTTATCTTAAAAGGAAGACATTGTAAAGGTATTACAATGTTTCAATATGGAGAGAGGAAAGGAAATTAGTGTTCCATTGGCTCCATGATTCAAACTTAGTTGAGAGGCAAACCCTAAGTCAAATGAGTAGAAGTCCAAAATGGCCAAGGTTTTGTATGCATGCACAATTGGTAGCTTGATGTATGCTATGACTACTACATGTCCAAACAATGTCCAAACAATGTCTATGTACTAAGGAGGAGTCATCAAGTAAATGGTAAACCCTAGCAAGAAGCATTAGAAGGCAGTAAAGAGTATCATAAGATACTTGAATGGCACTAGAATTATGTGTATATACTTTGAAAGAATAGATTCATCTATTCTTAGACATATAGATGTTGATTTTGTAAGATGTGTAGACTCTAGGAAATCTTTTATAGGTTTTGTCTTTACTTTCCCATGTGGTATAGTCTCTTGGGTCTCTCAATTACAATCATGTATGGATTTAGTTACCAGTGAGGTGGATACATTACATCCACCAAGGCCTACAAGGAAGCTATATGACTTATTCATCCAAGTGGAGACTTGGGTATTGGAAGAGAAGTGTCTACATTGCACTATGATAGTCAAAGTGTCATTCAGTTGGGCATGGAACCCTATCTTTAAAAGGCAAAGAATATTGAGGTGAAGTATCAATTTATCAAGAAGTTTCATGAGAACAAGCATGTTGAGTTTTTCAAAGTTGATATAGATGAAATCCCAATAGGTTTTCTCATAAAGAGTTTATCTTTTGAGTGTTTTGCACATTGGAGAGTACTAATGCACATTGGATAGTATCTTCACTTTTTTCTTATATTTCCATAATGGTGCATTGGCCTTTAAATGGAAAGTTGTTCAGAAAATGATAAAGGCCCAATGGTCCAAGGCCAAGCCAACACCCCTTGTATAAGTACACATTATACTATCTGTGGGAGCTTTCGCTCAACTGCTAAGACCCACGGACCGCTTATTGTTCAACCGTTCCAAGCTAAGCACTAATGGCTACCTCTCACATACCCGACGCACCATCCATATCTACGGGTGTAGTGAGCTTACCTCCATGCCGATCGAGTTACCTCCTCTCCCGCGCACTCCGGTAGCTCCACGATCCAAGTGCAAGATTCAAGCAAGCTCCATTCTCAAGCTCCATGCTCCAAGCTCCGTTGCCGTGAGCAAGACAAGAGAAGAGAAGAGAAGAGAAGAAGAGAGGAGATGATAGAGAGCTTTTCCTCCCCGGTCTCTCACCCTGACACACTCACTCCCTCACACTCTCACACTCCCTCTCTCAAAGCACAAGCTCAAGCAAGCAAGAAGAAGAAGAAGAAGAAGAAGAAGAAGAAGAGAGCCACTTTTGGCCACACACAAGAATGAGCTTCTCATTCACTTTTCAACTTTATATACAAAATCCTAAATCCCTTTTGGGCGGTCATCCCCTTATCCCCTTTTTTACATGGCCAGCCGTGGCCTAGGCCCTTTTCCCCATTGTCCTTCTATCTTCCTAGCTTCCTTTCCACCGTCTACATTTACAAATTGCATGGGTGAGAGCCTGGCACTCCTTGAATCAAACCATGATGCACTTGCGCTCTTTTACTAAAGTATTGACTTGTGCTTTTCCTTGCGTGCCTTTCTCCCTTATTTAGGAGTTTTCTCCTTGTGCGTGTTTGTCTTCCATTTCTCTTTGCCTTGGCCTTTGTCTTCTGCTTTAGCTTTTCCAAATTTTCCACCTTCGTTTATTTGAGGGTTTGTTGAGATATTGAGCTCCACCCGTGATACGCCAGGGTGACCGTTGTGTATTTATGTCACCGACTTGTTAGTTCCAGACGCGGTTGGTACACCGCCCATGAATAATAGCTACATGATAGCTATCCTTATCTACTCTAGTTCGTGGCTCAGTTAGTATGCCACCTTAGTTAGTTGAGTTTTGTTTGAGACCCATATATAGGGTTCTTCTATTTCTTTGTATGAGAGTTCTTTTTTTTGGCTTACACAACTAAGAAGAGGAAAACTGTTTTCAGCCTCCACCCTTGTGTGTCTTCCCCCATTGTGCAAGCAAGAAAGCTACAAGTGAGACTCCTTCCTTCTCTCCCACAATCTTGACATGGTATCAGAGCCTTGTTCGTGGTAAGGAGCTCAAGAAAGCAAGCCAAGCTCGCGGTGTTCTAGTAAGAGGAGCAGTGTTGCTTTCATTTTCTGTTTTGGGAGCAGATCTCTGCAGGTAGCACAGCCGAAAAGTGCAGGAGTGCATTGTCTCAGGTTGAGACGCCCTTCGCGGTGAAGCAAGAGGGTAGTATATGCTACGGGACAGGGCTTTAGCCCTTGGCGACCTTATTTTCTTGATTTGAGGCCATTTCGGGGCCTGTTTTGGAGGCGGAGGTTTTCTGCACGCACTCAGGAAAAGGCCCAGTTTTATGCTGTGCGACCACTGTTCTACAAGTCGGTGAAAAGTTACCATAGAAATTGCATCGTATGCTTATGTGCAGAGACATTGGGAGTTACAGAATCATCCTTGGTTTCTGTTTATGCAAAATCGTCACTAGGAAGTGACTGTGTGGTCAAATACCACTTTCGCCAGTTTTGCAGATTTTCCCTTGTGAGGGTGAAGCTGTGTTTTTTGCAGTGACAGAATTTTTTGCAGTATTTTGTAATGGCATCTGATTCTCTCTCACAGATTGTCACTGAAAAGCTTGACAAGAACAACTTCCAAGCATGGAAGTTTAGAATGACGAATTTCCTTATGGGAAAAGGATATTGGGAATTTGTTGCAGGAAATGAAGAAGAA
Organism: Lygodium microphyllum; assembly: GCF_053477565.2. Lineage (NCBI taxonomy): Eukaryota > Viridiplantae > Streptophyta > Polypodiopsida > Schizaeales > Lygodiaceae > Lygodium > Lygodium microphyllum. The sequence goes on from NC_141145.1 coordinate 80,281,713, forward strand.
CCAGTTCTTCCTGATGTTCCCAATCAACAGCAAATGTAGGCATTTAAAGCATGGCATGAGAGAGCCAGGAAAGTTATGTACTGGTTGTCTATCAGTATTTCAGACTCTATGATTGTGCATATTCAGGATGCAAGTACGCCAAAGGAGGCATGGGATACTTTGTCAAAAATGTATAGTACAAATACTCAAGCCAGGAAAATGCAGCTCAAGCAAGAGTTGCATAATGTGCAAAGAGAAAATATGAGCATCAATGACTACCACATGAAGGTGAAGAAGATTGCAGATGCACTTGCTTCCATTGGGTCGCCAGTGGAAGATGATGATTTAGTTTCTGTGACCTTGAATGGTCTAGGAAAGGATTATGCACAGTTTCGAACATCCATTTCTGTCCATGAAAGATTTCCTGATTTTGAGGAGTTGATTGCTCTTCTAATTTCTGAGGAGCAAAGAAATGGTGGTGCATCTTCTTCAGGAGGAACTTCAAAAGAAGCTGTCTTCTACTCAAATGCTGGAAGAGGTAGAGGCAGAGGTAGAGGAGGCCGATTTGGAGGCCGTGGTAGAAATCAGAATATGCAGCAAACTCAAGAAAACCAGTCCTATGGAGGAGGACGTGGAAACTCTAGAGGCAGGGGGAGCCAAAGAGGTCGTGGTGGATGGCAAAGAGGTCAAAATGCAAACAGTAATGTTGAATGCTACTACTGTGGTAAAATGGATCATATGGCTAAAGTCAGCTATAAAAAGCAGAATGACATCATGAATGGAAAACTGCAACAAGGGAATTATGCATCTTCTAGTAGACAGGGTGATGACAGAAATGAGCATTTGTTCATGGTGCAGCACATGAACAATTCTGTGACAAGTGCAGAAGGAAGCAATGATGTATGGTATGTTGACTCAGGTGCATCAAACCACATGACAGGTCATGCAGAATGGATGGAGGATGCAAGGAAAATGGAAAAACCAGGATTTGTGGAGACTGGTGATGATACTACACATCCTATTGTGCAGATTGGAAAAATTCCCTTGTCTATGCAGGATGGGAAAAAGAAATACCTGTCCGATGTATTTAATGTCCCAAATATCACCAAGAATCTGGTTTCTGTTGGTCAAATGGTTGAGCAGGGCTTGCAGGTCAGATTTAATCCTCATGGATGCTTTGTTGAGGATATGAAAAATAAAGGTCGCTTGATAGCAAAAGGAAAGAAGAAGGGCAGAATGTTTACATTGGATGCAGACATGCCTGAATTGAGTGCAGCAATGTTTGCACATGGGACCGGTGTAGTTGCAGATATTGATATCTGGCATAAACGCATTGGTCATGTTAATGTACAGCGACTTAAATCAATGCAGGCCCAAAACATTGTTGCAGGATTGCCTAAATTCAAGGTTGCAGAAATGCATAAGGTATGTAAAGCCTGTCAGTTTGGAAAACAGGCAAGGAAACCATTTCCTAGACATGTTCAAGAGAGTGAGAAGCCATTGGAATTAATCCACTCTGATGTGTGGACTACTAAAGCTGCATCTCTTGGAGGCTGTCATTATTTTGTCACTTTTATTGATGACTATAGCAAAAAAGTTTGGGTGTATTTTATGAAGAAGAAAAGTGAAGTGTTTGGGCATTTCAAAACTCTTAAAGCTATGGTTGAAAAAGAAACAGGTCTGCAAATAAAATGCCTAAGGTCAGATGGAGGGGGAGAGTACCTCTCAAATGAGTTTGCAAGGTTCTTGCAGGAGCATGGCATAAAGCAGCAATATTCATGCAGTCATACCCCACAGCAAAATGGAATTGCAGAAAGAAAAAATAGACATATTGGAGAGGTGTCTCGTGCCATGCTCAATGAAAAAGACCTGCCAGATTTTTATTGGGCTGAAGCAGTTGCTACAGCAGTCTACATAATGAACAGGACTCCCACTGCAGCAATACATGGAATGACTCCAGAGGAGAGGTATACTGGTAGGAAACCAGAAATTTCTCATTTGAAAATTTTTGGTTGCATTGCCTATGTACATGTGCCAGATGAGTTGAGATCCAAGTTGGATCCAAAAGCTAAGAAGTGCATCTTTATTGGTTACTCTCTGCAGCAAAAAGGGTATAGATGCTATAACCCTTCTACTCGTAAGTTTACAGTGAGCAGAGATGTTGTTTTTGATGAGATGAGTAGCTGGTATAAACCAGTAAATGTGATTGATGATGTAGATGCACAAAATGGTAATGCTGCACAGAATTCACAGCAGCAGTCACAAAATATTAGTGGACCTGGAGCGTCCTCTAGCAGTGGTTCACATTCTTCGCCATGGACAAGCAGATTGAGATCAGGAGAATCTTCTCAAAGCAATGCAGATAGTGGTATGCACGTATCACGAAAAGGAAAAGAGAAGGTTGACCAGCCCATGTTTGATGTGAATGCAGGTCACTCTTATGTGGATGGTGAATCCAGTGGCTCAGAACAGAGCATTGATGATGAGTTGGGTATTCCTTCTATTGTTACACCTGGAGTAAGAAAGACCAGGGATGTTTTGAGAGCACCTGGGAGTGAACCCACTTTGCGCAGGTCTACCCGAGTTAGGTATCCTGTGGATAGGCTGAAATATGATGGATTTACTGCCATTCACTATGCATATATGGTCAAGGTGATACAGGAACCAGAACCCAGTTCTTTTTAGCAAGCCATGGGAAAAGAAAAATGGGAGAAAGCCATGGATGAAGAAATGGATGCCTTGGAAGCAAATGCTACATGGGAATTGGTACCTTTGCCTAAAGGTAAAAATGCAATTGGCTGTAAGTGGGTTTATAAGGTGAAGCACAATGCAGATGGTTCTGTGAACAGATACAAGGCAAGATTAGTAGTCAAGGGGTATGCACAAACATATGGCATTGACTATGAAGAAACATTCAGTCCGGTTGCAAGGATGGCAACCGTTAGAGCAGTCATTGCTATGGCTGCATCAAAGGGATGGTCTTTACATCAGATGGATGTAAAGAATGCCTTCTTGCATGGTGATTTGCAAGAAGAGGTCTATATGGAGCAGCCACTAGGTTATGTGCATGCTGTTCATCCTGAGTTTGTTTGCAGGTTGAAGAAAGCCTTGTATGGCTTGAAGCAAGCACCTAGAGCATGGTCTGACAAGATAGGACAGTATCTTGTCACTATTGGCTTTCAGATTTCCAAGGCAGATTTCTTACTTTATGTGAGAAAAACAGAGAAAGGTATTATGCTACTTGTCATTTATGTTGATGATTTGATTATGACAGGTGACAGTGATGAAGATATCCTTCATGTGAAAATGCTATTGAAGCAGAAGTTTGAGATGAAGGATTTGGGAGAGCTGCGTTATTTCTTGGGCATTGAGGTGATTAGATCACCAAGTCGGATACAGCTCTTGCAGAGGCAGTATGGATTGGACATGCTGTCCAAATATGGGATGACAGGCTGTAAGCCTATTTCAGTTCCTTTGGAGCAGAATGTGAAGCTGAGCGCAGATGCAGGTGAGCTTCTGGAAGACCCTACTATGTACAGACGCATAGTAGGAAGTTTGATTTATATGACTATTACCAGGCCAGATTTGAGCTATGCTGTTGGATTGGTAAGTCAGTTTATGCAGGCTCCAAGGAAACCGTGTTTGGATGCGGCTAGACACATACTCAGGTATATGAAGTCCACATTGCAGTATGTACTATTTTATGAGACTGGGGTTCAGATATAGTTGCATGGATACACTGATGCTGATTGGGCTGGTAGCATTTCTGATAGACGATCTACCAGTGGATATGTGTTCTCTTTTGGGAGTGCTGCAGTCACTTGGAGCAGCAAGAAACAGCCTACAGTTGCCTTGTCGAGCACAGAGGCCGAGTACAGGGGTGCAGCAATGGTGGCATGTGAGGTAGCTTGGTTGCATAAGCTACTTTATGATATGCATCAGCCTACAAATGGGCCGGTTGTCATTTATTGTGACAACATGAGTAGTATACACTTGGCAAATAACCCAGTCTATCATGCTAGAACAAAGCACATTGAGGTGCATTATCACTATGTGCGGGAGAGGGTTTTACTAGGTCTTATTGATCTAGTTTATGTCAGCACAGAGGATCAGGTAGCTGACATATTTACGAAGGCATTGGGTGCAGAGAAGCTGCGCAAGTTCAGAGACCTGCTTGGTGTGCAGGAATTGGGATTGAGCTCGAGGGGGTGTGTTGAGATATCGAGCTCCACTCGTGATACGCCAGGGTGACCGTTGTGTATTTATGTCACCGACTTGTCAGTTGCAGACACGGTTGGTACACCGCCTATGAATAATAGCTACATGATAGCTATCCTTATCTACTCTAGTTTGTGGCTCAGTTAGTATGCCACCTTAGTTAGTTGAGTTTGGTTTGAGACCCATATATAGGGTTCTTCTATTTCTTTGTATGAGAGTTCTTTTTTTTGGCTTACACAACTAAGAAGAGGAAAACTGTTTTCAGCCTCCACCCTTGTGTGTCTTCCCTCATTGTGCAAGCAAGAAAGCTACAAGTGAGACTCCTTTCTTCTCTCCCACAATCTTGACAGGGTTAACATTACCCCCCCTCCTAGACGAGTGCCAGTCCCATGGCACTCACCATCGTAGATAGCAGGCTTTAGCATGCACCGAAGACGTAGGTGGCAAGGACGTCTGTGGTTGCCATGGCAGAGTGTTGGTAGTGGTGGGGAGGAAGGTCGTTGGGGGCACGTTGGTGGTTTAGGTGGCTAGTGGTAGGGCTATTGGAGTTAGTGGTAGGGCTGTTCTTTGGGGGGTTGCACTGATGAAGTACAAGTGGCGGTTTGTTAGGGATTATGCACATGATGATTCTTGGCGGGCTTGCAAGGTGTTAAGGATAGGAATTCAGATTTAAGTGTCCATGAAGAGCAAATGACACCTTTGTTGGAGTCTTCAATACCTACAATTGAAAACCTCTCATAGGTGGTCTCTCCCTAGGGGTAGTGCGAGTCTTCTCTATTATGCACAAGGCATACTTTAATTAGTTTGGGAGACAGGTCGAACTCTAAGCAAGTTGAGAGTATTGTCCTGCACTTGAGGACCCAAATTGTGTATATTAGTCGGTGCAAATATTATGTGAGTGCTCGTGCATACTTAGATATTACGTAGGTAGAAGACCACGGGCTGGTTTCTCATAATGATGTGTGGATGAAGTAGAGTTGTCCATGTTGAGAAGAAGTACACGTGAAGGTGTCTGCGACATCCTTTGCAATGTGACTGCACAACGTAACCTCATTGAATACAGGTACACTGCACGATCGTTAGCTGGTAGCTATTGGACTTGCGTGATGAGGACAATGTACTTCTCATGGCCATTCGTGCGGTGCTTACCACAATTGATTGCAATGGTATTAAGGCAGAGTGCAAGAGGGAATCGTGTGAATGGGTCAGGGTAACAGGTCTAATCATAGGCGAGACGATCTCCCTAGGTATGTCCTACCCTTGGTGTGCCGTGAACAATTGTGGGTGATGTTAAGGGGATAGGGGACTAGGGATGGAGCCAGCCGACCAAGGTCACTGGATGCACCTAATTTGAGGATCCCTAGGTGTTGTGCTATGATCATGGGTGCTTGTTATCTTTTTGTTCTCTTTTTTTCTTTCTTTCTTTCTTTCTTTCTTTCTTTTCTTTTCTTTTTTCCTTTTCTGTTTTCTTTTGTTTGTTTGTTTTTCGTATGCTTTTTTTTTTACTTGCCTGAGTACAACCATTGCAATATGTTGAGGCTATCAGCCTTTCAATGGGTTGGGAAATGTCAAGCTTCGAAGGCTCAGGAAATGGATATTACAGTGATGATTGCGCCCTAGCCTGGTTGTTAGAGAAGTAGTTGTTGAGATGGGGAGATACACTTGAGATCTTGCAAACCTCTTTGCGACATGCAATGTCGGTATAATTGAGGTAATAACCGTCATGAGCCCACTGTAGAGCTTGACCCAGGAAGAGAGCATAGCCCATGACTATGCTTTGGTTCCTGCAATGTGGGCACTCGCAAGGGTGATTTTTCGCGTTTGGCAGCATGGCTTTGTCACAGTTCTTTGTGAGGTTGGTGGCCTTGCGATGACTTGGACATTGAACACGTTTGCACGAAGACCTGTGTCATCCTGCATCCACTTGTCACTTCATGAGAGTATATGCAAGTCGCATGCGTCAAGTACAATGAACAAATGCAATCATGTCGAGATATAACTTTTTCAAGATTCTATGATGCTAATTGCGATGCCTATTCCAGTGCTTGTTAAAGACGTGGCATATATTAGCGATAGGTAAGGGAAGTGTGTACAAGTGGGGAGCCCGCCCCTTTAATCATCAAAAGAAAAAAAGTTATGGCAGGATGGCCTTTGTTAAGTTGCTTATATATCATAGGGGCTACTCTATTTGCACAAGGCGGGGTGAGTCTGGGTGGTTAGGCGTCTGAGACTCTGCTAGGGAGGGGCTCCTGTGAGGTTGGCTAGGGAAGATGTTGACCGGGACTTGAATGGTGTAGTCTCTGGCCGCAACCCTTTCCAAAATGCTTTTGAACAATGCATCAAATTCTTCCTTTTCTCGAGCTGCCCTTTCTGCCTTTGAGCACCTGGTGCCCGAGCATCTATTGGGGGCTCGCACAACGGGTGTTGCCACACCTTGTGTGCTTCTTTGAGCTTCTACTCCCCGGGCCTGGGATTCTTTGGCCTACGTTCAGGGCAGTGTTGCTTGGGACCTTGTTTCTTTGCATACCTTTTGAGGGTAGGCACGTAGTGCACCGGCGGAGGAGCTTGTGCTGCATGTTTCCTTCGATAGCGGAGAGCGTCTTTGCAAGCTAGTTGCCCTAGGTGCTCCATGTCTTCCACGCAGGGGGACCTGCAAAATGTGAATCCAAGATTAGGCCTTGATATAGGATAAAACCATTTGCATGAAAGGGATTATAGTGTGGGTTATCAAGCGCATATGACGCGAAGGGGAGGGGTGAGGCATGCAGTGCTTGTTGTAGACGGATGGCCCCCATGATGCTGTTCATTTGGCCTCTAGCCATTAGTAGATCTTGGCTCATGCTAAGTTACATGGATTGGTTGTCATGGAGTGGGGCAGGGCACATCCTTGGAAAGATAAACCGGAAAGGGGAAAGGTGTATGGGAAGGGACGGTACCCTATCTACACCATCAGAGATGTTGGCCAGGGCTTCCTATGGTGGCAATGAGGGTTGCATGCCCTCCATCTGGAGGTGGGAATGGTTACACAACTTCTAAATGTGCGGTGAGAGGAGGACCTAAGGAGATTAGCCTGTGGAACCCAACTCTTCTCCCTGCGCTTGACTATTATGGCTTGTGTGTGTTGATAGTGTCTATACAGGGTCACAAAAGTCATTGTTTATCTATATACATATCCATGAATCCATGTCACTTCACGAGGATAAAAGCCAGTTGTAGAACTCCGGATTGTACTGGAGCGTGGCACACGCATCTAGTACATGTGGCAGCTTACTCAATACTGATAGTTATTTTGCAACATCGAGTAGCATGGAACCTTGTTCGAGTCTACTGGCAACATGTAACTCCTCCTCAGTGAGAACCTTATCAGATAGAGAGTTCTCTTGGCTAGTTTCAACTAAGTCCGTACCCCAAATGGCAGTCAGCACTCAAAGGAAAGTTGGTTCCACATAGGTTGGGTCTCTTTGAGACCGCCATTTGGCCAATCGCTCCTCTGAGATTGTCATGATCTGGGCTCCTAGTTCGGCCATTGCAATGCGGTTTTCACATCAATATTGTTCAAATTGACTTCGGCTCTTTGATAGTCACTTCAGTTGCTCTATTTCTAAGAGATTTGGTTGGCAGAGCACATCATTGAGTGTGACAGTTAAGCATAGTTCGCCGGCTTCCTCGTCAGAGATGAGTCACATGTATTCATACATGAGTCTCTTATAGTGCTCGTCAAGATATTCTTGCTCTTCCCAGGATAAGGGAAATGGCAAGTATTCTTCAAGCTTCTCTTTAGGGAATTCGCCCATGTCTACCAAGACATAGACACATGCGAACACTTTGAGCTTAGCATCCAACTCAGTTAAGCATTTTGTGACACTTCTATGTTCAATGAGGGCTTGCTCAGTTTGCTATCCCATGCAAGTTTCTAGGAGTTTGCCTGGGCTTTAGCATAGCTGGGGGCTCAGGCCTAGACGAGCACGTTTGGCCAACGCTAGGATTTCTTATTCTCTCAGAGTTTCCATGTTTCTCTTTAGGCTTCGTTATTGCGTCATGGTTCTCCTTGGATGTGACTAGTATAGATTTGTCACCCGGTTGTGACAGCGTCGTATCTACTCTTGATCAATGCGAGTTCCATTGTCGGTGGATTGAGTGTTGCAAGCAACCGTTGATAGTAACCACTGCTTTGATTTTTCAGAGCACACCGATGTGTCTAAGGTTTCACCGCTATTAGGAGAGGCATCAATGGGGTCATTGGTGGATGGACTCGATGCTTTATTCCTTAGCTCTCCAACGCTCTTGGTGTCAATGTTCTTGGGATCCACAACCACTTGTGACTGTTGTTGTCTTCGTTGTTTTCTCCTCTTTTTCTTGGTTAGTGAAGGTGCATCTCTCAATGACTTAGGACCTTGGACTAGGTCAACCGCCGTTGATCTGCTTTGTTAGGCCTCAGGATTCTCTTTCTCTAGTGTGTCCTTATGGGACATAGCCGTGGCCTGCTGAACAGCCTCGCTAGGTTGTGAGGATACAACTGCCTCTCTTTTTGGAGAGTCTAGCTCTTCAGCCAATTCCCTTCTGTTTAACTCCTCCAGTCTAAGCTTTAGGCACTTTGGAAGTGTTGGAGTTGTCAAGGAAGTTGGTTGCGACACCCACAGGTAAACTACTAAGGACACATTCCACAAGGGGCATTGTCACAGCCAAGGGTTGTGACTGCTGTGATCCCTGATTGGAAGTAGTAGCGGCTAGTCCAGTGGACTGGCTACTCTTGGTGGATTGCGGTGTTAGGTCCCTAGGGCGATCGGAAGTGGTTGTGTCTTTTGTTGCTCTTTGAGCATTCATCTGAGTAGATCGAGCATGAGTTGATCTAGTCACATTAGGTTGCACATGCATATCCTTGGGCCAAGAGCTACAGCTCTAGTGTCATGTCCCACCTCTTGGACATTTGGAAGCTTTGATGGAGATAGAGATTGGGAGTGTGCAGCCACCGTTGAAGACCGATGTTGTGCCTCCTATGCCCGTTTGGAAAAAGAGGGTATAGGAGATCTAGGACTCTTGGGTGGGCTTAGCACTGGCTGAATGATTTGCTTGAGGCTATTAGATGATTGTGCTATTTGCTTTGTTGAGCAATCAGCCTTCTCACGAGCAGCGCTGTGCCTCTGGTGCTCATTATCCTCTTGGGAAGTCAAAAGCTCCTTGAGCACTAATGGTCTTTGTGCAGGCTCAATGGTTACATATGACATCTGCTTATTAAGCATGCTAGGCTGAGGCTCTTTCTTTCGAACACTCATGTTTGGTTTCTTGCCTCGAGACCTCGAATTTCTCTTAGGTTTCCTCCTATGCCTCATTGCTTTTGGTGCAATCTGGCCTTCAGCTGATAGAGGTGGTTTAGCAGGGGGTTTTGGTATCCAAATCCATTGGTTACCTGCGTAATACCCTTGAGCACGTAGCAACGCTTTGGATATCCATCGCGGCGTTGTACTCACCCTGCATAGATGCCTGCATCTATAAGGCTTGGGCTTCTTTAGGGGTCTTCTATGATATTTGTAAGTCTAAAGCCCATCCTTGGCCCTGTCTCTTGACCTTCTTGTTTTAGGCATGGCGTCACTCACTAGTTCTCGTTGTTCGACCTGTGCTTGTATCAACTCTTCCAACAAGTCCTTCCTCTCTTTAGCAGGCTTGATTGTTATGTCAACACCCTCCTTGCCTTTCCCTCGAGGCTTGATGAGGTCACCCTTGCTAAAGGTTGTGACTATCCTCACACTTGGTAGTGTTAGGTGTATCCTCTATCTACATAGTCAGCCTCACACTTGGTCGCCCTTTTGAAGGGTCTTCCTAGGAGGGTTTCCTTTTTGTAATTAGCACTACTTGGAGGAACATAAAATAGGATAGGAAAGCTTTCAGTTTCAATTGTCGCAAGGATTTTGCACTTCCCTATGAGTGCTTGTGGATGTCCCCCGTAAGGGCTAAGAGTTGCATTAGTCGGTGTGAGCTCTAGTTGGCCTAGCAAGGTCCATGATTCATAGTTCAAGATATTAAAATATGCTCCTTCATTAATCAGAGCATCGATAGTATGATCTCTTTTAGCGGTGAGTTTGACCATAAGATAAGCAGGTGGTACTATGTCTTCGTCTTTCGAGTCTTGGCTTGTAAATTTAAGCCTTCTGACAAATGCCCTTGAGTCCCCAACTACACGACCAGATGTGAATTCTCCACTGATGTCTTGGATCATCAGTGCAGTGCTATTCAAGGAGCACCTATCGTCAGTACTGTGATATCTAGTCATTCTTGCTATTGTAGCTTGATGTTCCATTTTGCTCTGACTAGACACGGTTTGAACACAATGTCTTTGTGTTCTCGTGGTATGACATTTTTTCCCTTGATGGCTAGATTGGCCCATTGATGTTCTAGGGTCTCTGTTTCTCTTTGTTTGGGTATGGGCTTTTGGTTGCTCTTTTGCAAGTGAGAATCCATGCTCGTGTAGAGCCATTACTACACTAGGGTCCAATTTGGAGGACCTGTCATGGGCATTACATAAAAAGGGAAAATCAACAAATGAGCTATGGTGTTTTAGCTCAATCCTCCAATTCCTTTTTGCTATAACAAGTTTTTTGGGGTGGTTTTGGAATGCTTCACCTTGAGTCACTCTCTATCTTGGTCCAAATGAACATTGTTTGACCTTGTTATGATGAAAAAGTGCCTTAGACAACTAACTATAGCATATACATAACCTCAAGAGCATACCATAGTATCCATACATGGCCTGTGACTACCTGCAATGATTTGGCAAACTCAACAAGAGTCCCAAGTAGCATACATTCACCTCACTACTAGTACATGTGTGACATACATCCCATATACATTTCTAATGTTCTTCCAATGGTCTTTGGGGTAGGGATGGGTTGTACTTGCAAACAATTTCTCGGGCTCTAAGACTCGAGGCTTGTGAAAAGTTCGTCCTCGAGGTTGGGTTGTATATCCCTTTAGGGTTGTTAATAGTAAGGGGGGTCACCCCACTATTGTCTTACCATCTCGTCTAGCATTTACCTTGATTTCATCAGCTCGAAAGAGACATGCTAGGAGCATTTTAAGCTAATTAAATAGTATAAAATGAATATTTTGGAAATAGACTTTTAGCTTTAATGAGGTTCAAGGTATAATAGAAAAATTGCATGGGAATGGGTGTTATCTTAACAATTCAATGACTCAATGATTGCTTACTTATCCCCTTTTAATTTTTTAAAAATTTACTTTCAGAATCATAACCAACAAGATGGTTATGGTTAGGAGTATGATGCTTAGCTGAAGATAGGGATTAATTGAACCACAAACATGAATGCATTCCATAATTAATTTAGTAGATGGAGAAGTAGGCCAATACATCCCTTGATTCCATCAATGCCAAGAGAGGAATGATTCTCTAATCTCTCTCAAACAAGAGGATGGAGCTCAACAAATGGATAAAGAGAGAGGTCAAGAACTATGAGACGTACCTCAGACATGATTGAAGGAGTGGTGGAAGATTACCTAAATGAAGAACCTATGATTCCTCTCTAATTTAGTATGTGGATGGAAGAAAGTCTTCAATCCTTTCAAATATTCAAGGGGAAGAGTCTTGAGCTACTATCAACGGATCTCGAGCAAGAAATTGAAGATTCTTCAAGAGAGCTTGAGTTGTAGGAAAGGTGCCATGGATGCCATCGATGTTGTCCACTCTAGGGTTTAAGGAGAGTACCAATATTAGAGATCTTAGTCAAGGGGTGGCTAAACCTCGCTCAAATGAGTGCCTAGAACTCAGGGATGAAGCTAGAGATCAATGCCAAGTGCTACAACAAGAGGAGAATGACCAAGAAACTCAGCGCAAAATGTGCCAAATTTTATGTAGCTACTTTTGGAGGCTTGATCTAGTTGGGGTGCAACTCAAGGATACTCTATAGGTTGCCCAAAGTGCCATGAAAGCAATGGGAGATGGCACTCAAGCCCAGGGAGAGGGAGGAGGAAGATCTGGAGAGTTCTTAAGGTGGAGTTTCCATGGTTGCTTTAGAAAACTGTGACAAAGCAAAGAGAAACTCACTTTTGGGAAAAATAGTCATAGCTAAGCCATTCTCCAAGTCTTGAGTATCCTCCTTGGGTAAAGCACCTCTAAAATTGTACTGTAGAGTAAAAAGGAGTTGCCATCTTTGTCTGCTTGCCTCCAAATCTAGACAAAGCTCCATTTAAAACTCCAAAAAAGGCTTCCATGGTCATCAAGAAAGCTACCACCCTACCTGGGGTACTCCTTGTGTACATGTGTACTTGAGTAACTAGGGCTCTTGAGACTAAAAATAAACTAAATATAAAGGAAGAGAAGAGAGAAGAAGGATCAAAGACTGTTGTTCTGATACCAACTGTTATAAAGTGACTCTAACATGATCTAAGAGAGAGAAGAGAGAGAAGGAGATTCACAAGGAGAGAGAAATACTAGAAGAAGAGAGAGAAATATAGGAAGAGAGAGAGAAAGAAGAGGAAGGAAGCCATGGAAGCTCTAAAGGTGAAGAGAGAGTTTCTTGATTGATGCATGATAATTGACCTAACTATGTTACACCTTGAATAACATCATGGTGACTAATATTTTTCCCTTATTTTCTCGCATAACCCACTCATTTACTCCTTTAAGAGAAGGAGAAAGTGACTATGCGGCCTAAGAAAGGATCTGATGGGTAGAAAAGCAAATATAACATTTTCTCAACTGATGGAGTTGTATCCTAGGAAGAGAGGACAGTCGAAGAAATTAGTAGATCTAAAAGAGAGAGAATTAAAAATTTGAAGATCAAGGTTTATGGAGTAGCTATCGAAATAACTTGTCATGTTATGCCAGTTGGGTTGGGTGATTTCTCACATGTTCTAGGTAGATCTTGGCTTAGAAATGTAGGTACAAAACATGATTGGGGGAGATGAATCATAATGATTTATGACCGTAGAGGAATAGCAAAGAGGTTTGATATGGCTTCAAGAAAGGAACTCGTGAATGAGGATGACAGTGAAGGAGAAGAAGAGAAAGAAAGTGATGGTTCTAAGAAAGATAAAAGTGAGGATGAGAGTTCATAAAGTGACTCAGACCCAGAGGTTTCATCAATAATCATAGAGAAAGCAAAAGAAAAAAAGAAAAAATCCTTAAACACCAGAGAAAAGTCAAGAAGACATTTTTGATAATCAATAATTTTGTGAGTATATGGAAATTTAGAAAAATATAGAATACTTCCTTCAAAAAAAGAAAAATGACTTTTCTTTTTGCTAAATGATGAAGAATTATCATCTAAAGAAGAAATTTCAAAGAATATTTAGGAAGAAAAAATAAGAGTTTGAGTTATACATGTGAAAATAGAAGAAGTTCAAGAGAGCATAATGATAAAAAAAGATGAAGAAGAGAAACTAGAGGAATTAAAACATTTGATGAAATGACCTCAAGTTTCATTTTTAAAAAAAGAGAGTTGTTGGAAAAATTGTTGAATCTTGACCTAACTGAAGGAGAGAAAAAACAATACTAAAAAATTATCAATAAATATCCAAATATATTTGTAACTTCTTACATGGAAATCAGAGATATGCAAGGGGAAGGGATAAAAATTAAACTTAAGAAAGATGCAAAGCCAATTTGTCAAAAACTTAAACCCTAGACTTTAGAACAAATGCATGTTTTGAAATAAGAGGTCAAAAAGTTGTTGCAAGTAGGATTTAATTATCTTGTTGAACATTCTGAATGGGTAAGCGTAATAGTCATAATACTAAAGAAAACTAGAGGTTGGCAAATTTGTGTAAATTATAAACCTCTAAATGTAGTCACAAAGAGAAACCATTATCCACTTCCTTTCATTGATGATATTTTAGATTCGGTTGCAAGATATAAAAGGTATAGTGTTCATGATGGCTATTCAGGATACTTTCAATTACCCATTGCTCCTAAAGATCAGAGGAAATCCACTTTTATAACACCTTGGGAATGTTTTTGTTATAGAGTTCTACCTTTTGGACTCAGTAATAGACCGGTATCAAGGGAGGGTAAACAAAGTGCAAGCTCCTTTCCTAGGGAAGTTTGTGACACATTTTATTGATGATGTCTATGTACATAGTACAAGATTTGAACATTGTGAAAATTTGGATAAAGTGTTTGAAAGAATGGATAGTTATGGCTATCAATTAAATCTTAAAAAATGTAAGATATCTCAACCATAAGTGAATCTTCTTACTCATGTGGTTTTCGAAAATGGAATCAAGGCTGATCCTAAAAAGCTCAAAGCTCTAGTGATCTTATTATCACTTGTAAATACAAAGGAGCTTATGACTTTCATTTATAAGATAAGATATCTTGCACAATTCATATCTTTGGCATCCCATTTGCTCTATCCCCAATGCAGATGGTAGCTAAGAAGGATCCTTTGGATTGGACAATAGAAGCTGAGGAAGTATATCAACAAGTTAAGAAAAATGTAGGCCATGTATCGTTGGTCCAAGAACTTGATTGGAAAAGGGAATTGTAACGTGTCCACCTGTTCGCTTGCAGGACACGTTTTAGCAGCCCATCAAAAAGAGGGTCTAGAAAGCTCCACCCGACACTCCCATGGAATGTTACGGGGTTTGCGATCTAGGTCTTTCCGAGTCTGCCAGGTAGCGGAAGTATCCCGACCATTCCCACTTAGGACTGACCTGAATCAAGGTTTTCCTAGTGGTCAAACTCCTAGAATGGCAGCTAGCGTCGAGGCGAACTACTTTATGCAGAAACGTCAGGGTCAAAGATGATTCATGCTGCACTTGGTTCAAGGACAATGGGAAATGAGAGGGATGCAAAGCTCCACCTCTCTTCCCGTAAGGCATTGTCCCATTCCGTTCCCCTAAAACATCATAAATTGGGGTGCTAGTAACTTAGACTCTAGGACAACGCCCTTGCTGTTCATTTCCTTCGAGAAAGTCCCCTACTGTTGATTTCATTTGAGAAAAGTTACCAGCCAACCGGGACCACCGATCCGTAGGACGAACCCATGGCCACATCCACCGTACTTTCCTCAGGGTTGTTTTATTTATCTAATTATCTATCACATTTAGTTGGACATGCATAAAATAGCTTCCTTAATTAGCCAGTTAGACACCAGTTCCTTCACGTAATCGTAGCACTTGACATAGAAAAACAGTGTCAAACAAGTTCCTTTTCAACATGTTATCTTATTATCTTTGGAATACATCCATATAATCCAGCCCATAGAGTAATCCATAATCCGCCTGAAGGCAATCCATAATCTGCCCGAAGGCTATCCAGTGAGGGCTGAAATGATGAACGGGTTGCCTCTTACCCATCCAACCTCCAATCCTCACTAAGAGAACTAAAGAGGGGGCACCACCTAGCCAAAGGGAGGATGGGCTAGGACATCCATTTTCTCAAAGAGAATCAAGAGAACCAAGACACAAATTTACAAGAGAGAATATATGTACTAGACACCATATTGAAATATAAGAGAGAGAGAGAGATGAGAGGAGAGGGAGACAAGAGGAGAAGAGGTAGAAGAAGCTTGCCATTATGCTACATGGGATGAGAAGATGAGAAGAGAGGGAGATAATAGGAGAAGAGGTAGAGGAAGCTTGCCATTATGCTACATAATAAAAGAACTCACTCATAACTTACCTCAAAGAGATGAGGATATTCTAGAGTGCTCTCATGGACTTGTCATTGTCCTTCTTTTTTTCTTCTCTCAAAGAGAATCAAGAGAACCAAGACACAAATTTACAAGAGAGAATATATGTACTAGATACCATATTGGAATATAAGAGAGAGAGAGATGAGAGGAGAGGGAGATAATAGGAGAAGAGGTAGAGGAAGCTTGCCATTATGCTACATGGGATGAGAAGATGAGAAGAGAGGGAGATAATAGGAGAAGAGGTAGAAGAAGCTTGCCTTATGCTACATGGAATGAGAAGATGAGAAAAGAGGGAGATAATAGGAGAAGAGGTAGAGGAAGCTTGCCATTATGCTACATAATAAAAGAACTCACTCATAGCTTCCCTCAAAGAGATGAGGGTATTCTAGAATGCTCTCATGGACTTGTCATTGTCCTCCTCCTCCCTTGCCCTTCTTCATTCTCCAAGGGCTCTTTATATAGCTTCCATGAGGGATTAGATTAAGCTAATCTTCTTGATTAACATAATCCTAGATGATGTATGGCATCTTTGAAAATATGGAGCATAGTGAATGGGACAAGTCCCCACCTTGGTCATCATGCAAGAAGCCAAGGGTGGTGGTAGACAACATAGAGAAATAGAGCTAGATTATAAGAGGTGGGTGCCCAAAGCACATTATTATAATATATTTACAAGAAGGATAGAGTGGAAAGTTGGTGTGGTGAAAGAGAGAAGAAAATTGCATGTATCCAACAGTCTGCGCCTTCGTAACTTCAAATCCGTGAGGAATTTGGAAAAAGTTTCTCATGCAACTTTGTAGACCAGGTCGAAACCGATCGGCCTTCGTGGGAATTTTCTTGAAATTTGCTTTTTCTTGGGAGTTATTGAGATTATAAAAAATGGCTTCTAAAAGTTGCTTTGACTTTAGTCCCCCATATGTATATAAATACATATAAGCATGTGACAAAAGGGGTCCATGCTTGTAAGCTTTTGTGCAAGATCCAAATGACACCATGATGTGGATATTGACTTGTGTGCTAGGGTGAGGTGTCCTCTAATGATGGTGATAGATTCCAAATCTTAGTGATGCAGATGGAGCCCATGTGTAGTTGGAGGCTAGTCCTTTGAAAAATCTATTCATTCACTCAACCCCTAGGTGTAATCCATTTTCATCTTCACTAAGATAACCATCCCTTTTACCCTTTACATTGACATGCCTTCTAAGAATTTGTTCCCCCCATTTGCTAGAGTTATCGTAATCGAGAAGCAATGTAGTATACCTAGTGCTTGAAGAGTAAACCTAAAGTGATATGGTAAGCTCTCGATAGGGGCTTTGGCCAAAATTTTGTGGTAATAATCCGGGTTGTAAAAAACCCGGATCATTAGCCCTCCCCTTAGGCTAGAGGTATTCATGCCTCTAGCTTGATAATGATGGTCCAATAGAACAAGGAGGACTGCACCCCCTCATTGGTGGCTCTTCATTGAATGATTGCTCCAAAGTGTTCATATTTCTTTGAAAATAAGGCTTCAGTCGCCATCCATTTACCCTTGTCTTGTGAACCTTCCCATCCATGTCACCTAGCTTATAGCTGCCATTTGGATATCTCCTTATGACCATGAATGGCCCTTCCCACTTGAACACAAGTTTAGCATCTAATCTGTTATCAAAGCGATTATCATAACGTAGCACAAGTGATCCTTCTCTTATGTGTTTGCTAGCCAACTTCTTATTAAAGGTCTTTCTCCTCTCTTCAGCCTGCATGGAATAGTGTTGGACTGTTGCTTCTCTGTCTAACTCTAGCCTCTCTAGATCCAAGATCCTTTCCTCTAACTTCTTATCTTGATTCTTCTCTTGACTGGCTACTAAAACACACAAACTGGCCAGTTCCACCTCTATAGAAAGCAAAGCTTCTTGGCCATAGACGAGGTGAAATGGAGTATAGCCAAGTGAGGTTCTGAATGAAGTCCTGTAGGCCCAAAGAGCTACATTCAATTTTTTATCCCAGTGCTTGGGGTGCATGTGTACCTGCTTGGTAATTATCTTACAAATCAGCCCATTCACTTTTTCGACCAAACCATTACACTGTGGATAGTAGGGAGTAGAATGCCTGTGCTTGATTTTTAGCCTTTCCATTAGCTCTCCTACTAGGTTTGCCCTAAAACCAGGACCCCGATCAGAGATAATTTCCAAAGGTGTGCCAAACCTGCAACAGATATTTTCAAACACAAATTTTCCCACTTCTTGGGCTGTGATCCTACTAGTTGCTGAAGCCTCTGCCCACCTCGTCATGTAGTCTACACCCATTATGATGTATTCATTGCCAGATTGAGTTCGTGGGAGTGGCCCTATTGCATCAATCCCCCATTTCTCAAATGGGCCATATGTAGTTATGGGATTTTGTTCCTCATGCACTAGCTTCCTTGGTCCGGCCTTTTGGCAATTGTCACAAGTGCGGCACCAATGTTGCACATCTCGATGTAGACTAGGCCACACAAAACCGTCTTGGAGAATCTTCCTGCTGGTTATTTCTTGAGCAAAATGTCCGCCACAAACCCCTTCATGGCAGCTCTTAATCACATCTATAATCTTCTTTGCTATTGGCACCCTTCTAAGCACTGCATCCTTTCCTTTGCAATACAACACATCATTTATCAAGCGATATTTAGTGGCCTTAGTAGCTAGCCACCTTTTCTCACTTTTACTCATATGTGTAGGTGCCTCACCATGCTCAAGAAAATAAAGCACATCTTGTAATTGAAACTTACCCTAAAACAAGGGAAGCTTTACTGCAATGATGCCCACCATTACCTCTTTCAATTTTTCAGCTGCTAGAGCATCTGCGTCGTCATTTGTGCACCTTGGCACAAAATAGATTTGGGCTTTCTGTAGCTTTCTCATGAGAGCTTTAGCTTCCCTCATTTTCACTGCTAAGTTATTATTTTTACAAGCCCAGATTCCTTTCATTTGCTTAACAATTAGCATAGAATCCCCAAAAACATTCAGTCGAGTGACACCATGTGAGAGACACCACCTCAAACCTAAAAGCAAGGCTTGATATTCTGCCTCACTGTTAGAATGGACATCCTCCAAACTGATACCTTCTCCATAAAGTTTGTCACCTTCGGGACTGAACATCACTATTTCTGCTGCCGCTTTGTCTTTAATACGCTTGTAGGCTCCATCAAAGTAGAGGGCATGGGCATTCTCCACCCGCGACAGCTCCTCAAGAGGAGGTGTCTCCTCTTTTACCTTTCCCTTCTCCTTTTCCTTCTTTTGATGGCATCTATGGGTCAACAAATCAGCTAGGAAAGCTCGAGTAGAATCCTCCACCTTGAAGGTGTAGTCAAACTCTTGGAGTTGTATCACCCACTTAGCGATTCTAGCTGAAACATCCATGTGCTGTAAGGCATAGGGAAAATGCTCTTCTGTCGTGATCATTGTGAATGGCCTAGGGAGAAGATAAGGACGAAACTTTCTTATAGCAAACATTAGAGATAAAACCATCACCTCGACCATCTTGTACCCTCGTTCTGATGCTGTCATTACTCTACTAGAAAAGTAAACTGGTCTCATTAGGCCAGATTTAGCATCTTTTTGTATTAGTGCTGCCCCTAGAGCATCTTCCCCAAAACTCGGGTTGACAAAAAACTCTTGATCCCAACAAGGCTGTAAAATTATAGGAAGGGTGCTAAGAGCCTTCTTCACCTCGTGAAAGCACCTTTCGCTTTCGTCACTCCACAGGAGCTCCTCAGAGTGGGTTAACTGTTGCAGTGGAAATATTAATTGGGAGAGGAGATGAATGAACCGCCCCATATATCACACCTTCTGAATGAAAGAGGTTAGTTGCTTCACAGAAGATGGTGATGGCACCGCCAATAGGGCCTTAACTTTGTTTGGATCTGCTTCAATGCCCCTCTCACTTACGACATGCCCTAACAAAGTTACACTGCTTTCGCCAATGCAACACTTCTCATGGTTTAACTGCCCCCCCATTTGTGCAAGGCGGTTGAAAGCTTCATCCACCTTCCCTAGATGTAAAGCCTTAGAACTATAAATACAAAAATCATCAATAAAGACCCTGATGGATTTCCCAAAATATGGCTAGAAGACATAATTCATGAATCGCTGGAAGGTAGCTGGGGCATTTGTTAATCCAAATGGCATTACTTTGTAAGCAAAACAACCCCAAGGTGTAATGAAGGTAGTCTTCTGTTGATCCTCCTCAGCTATTCGAATCTAGAAATAACCTGAATACCCATCACAAACAGTGTATCTCTCATGCCCGGCCACCTCGTTGAGTATTTCATCCTGAAAGGGAAGAGGAAAGTGATCTCTCTTAGTTGCAGCATTTAACGGCTTGTAATCCACACAAATCCTCCATTTTGCATTCTTCTTGGGTATCACCACCACAGGTGAAACCCACTCTGAATCCCCTATTGGATAGATGAAGCCTGCCTTTAAAAGTCTTTGCACCTCAGTGAGTAGAGCGTTTTGTTGAACTACTCCCAATCGTCATAGTCGCTGCACCACTGGCCGTGCTCCCTCTTTTAGATTAATGTGATGTTGTACTGCTGTCACACCTGTGATGTGTTCATAATCAGAAATAAAAAGTGCAGAGTGTTTTATCACCACTTCCATGTAGGCTGCCTTCTCCTCAACTGATAGATCCTTAGCCAACATTTTTTCTAACCCCTCCTTCTCGACCTTTGGAAGCTGCTCTGGAATTGCACTACTAGAAGGCCCTTTTAATGTAATCCCCATCAATTCTAGAGAGCTTTCTTCCTCCTCATTAGAAGACTCTCCCTCTGTCATAGATGACCAACCCTCGCTGGAACTCCATTCATCAGCGGTGGTCTCTAACACAAGATCCTCCTGTCGGCCCTCCTTCATGTTGTAGATAGTGCTCTTCCATTTTTTATGCAGCCCCTTTTGTGGCCTTAGCTCTAAAGCCCCTGTCTCCCAATCTTGTCTGGCTTTCATTCCCATTAGCCATGGTCGCCTGAGAATGAGAGAATAGCCGTCCCCCTTCACTGGCATCACATACATGTCAAGCTCCAATTGCACTCCACACACCTTTACCTTGACTTTGTTTATAACTCCCAAACAATTTACTACTACATTGTTAGACATTTTGGCCCCAAATTTAGTAGTTTCATTTACCTTTAATCCCAAACGATGCACCAACTTTTTCGTCATGACACAAATCTATGTACCTCCATCCACATATGTCTTTGACACTCTCTGCCCATTGATTTCGGCTTCCACTAGAGGCACAATATCTTTCATCTTTCTAGCCTGGATTGCATTCACATGTCTATTCTTCATGGGTCTAATGCTTACCATCTTTGACCATTGTCGCTGCACTGTTGGAGATAGATGTAGTAATTGTGGCCATGAAATTTTTGACCCTTGATTCTTCACATCAGCAAGCAGATCATAAGCTTTAGTACCTTTACCCATGGAAAAATCATCTGGCTCAATGTGTCGGCATGAGTGAGCCCTCCTCTTTTTACTGTTGCGTGTCTTTGCAGCCATATATGACTCTGCCTCCTCTTCCATATTTTCAACCTCCTTTGGTGGTGTAGGCTCCATTTTCTCAATTCTCCGGGCTTTCTTTACCGGCATTGCTTCAACCTCTACTACTTTGGCCTTCCCTTTGACATCACTCTCATCTAAACTAATTATCCTAACATCATGATTCTCTGGCGGTTGAACAGGCAAGGGCGGCACCTCTGCAAGTGGTCGAGGATGCTGGAGAACTTGAACTGGTGGTGGAAGCCCTGGATTTGGTGGAACAAACCTTTCCCTAGGTGGTGTCACTTGTTGTCCCCTCCTTCTTGGTTGGAACCCATTTCCTGGAAAACGCCTGGGATGAGGGCAAAAGTACATACCATGGCTAGTCTCCCCACAATTATAGCAAACATACTCTCTTTCTTGTCTTCTTGGACCTCGATTGCTTTCATTTATGAGGGGAGGGGGTCGTACTCCTTGCACCAAATTTAACGAAAGGCTTTCAAGTTGATTAATAATGCGTTGTAGGAGCTCTTGCTGTGGTATCTCCGGTTCAGGTGGGGCCTCTGCTATTTCTCTAGGCCTTGGCATGGTTGGTAAAACCTGTATGGGCTCAACTCCCCCCTTCAACTGGGCTTGGTACTTCAATTTTCTATCTTTCTCCCTCGCATAAGTGACTGATTCTTCATAGGATGTGGGAAACTTTCCTTTGACCTTATCCCTTAGTAGAGGATGGAGTCCGGCTAGAAAACAATCTTTCTTAAGGCAATCAGGTACTCTTTCTCCCTCGGCTAAAGATGTTGTCCATTTATCCCACAATTTTATAAACATGCCTTCATATGCTTGGTACTCCCCTGCTATGGTTTGGCAAAGATCTAAGAGCTGTCTCCAAATATCTTCAGGTGGCTCTGCATCTTGGTACTTGTGCATGAATGCGGTCTTGAGATCCTCCCAATTACCCCTTGTAGCCTCTGAGAGAGCTTGATACTACACTCGAGCATCACCCTTTAGAACTAAACGAAAGGCCCGTACTTTGGTTGCTTCATCATCCCGGCCTGTGACTAGGAATGCCATTTCTAAGTCATCCAAAAAATCTAGAGCTTTCTCCCCTTTGTGCCCAAAAAAACTTAGAAATGCCATGTTGCCTTAGTAGAGTATGAAGATGAAAACGTCTAGACTTAAGTTGTATTTTATAAGGGGAAGGATGAATGGGTTCACAGATGCATTGATTTCAACAAGACATCTAGGCCCTAGTATGCTTCTAATAATGCCTTGGAATCTAAGCTTTGTGCTAGCTACAATATACACAGTTTGCATAGCAAGTGGACGGATAGGTCCATACAACTCGTTCTGATTCATGAGAAACTATTATAATAGGATAAATACATGTACATTGAAGGATGCATTGTAGTCTAGCATTGGGAAGATTATAGGTTCTGGTGATTCAAGAATCTCCCTTAATCTTTCAGCCCCAAAGTACATGACAAGACGCTGCTGGAAGAAAATCTTCCTACTGATACATACATTAACTTGAATGTTTTGTACAGAGTGGAAGGTGTAGAAATTCGGGCCATTGTTATTATTCATGATGAGTGGAGACTACTTAAGGGAGTAGAGGGAATGCACTTTCTTGAATTATGAAGGATTTTTCCTAGAGTATTTCTTTTTGGAACCCACCAACTTTGCTATACGGAGAATTTGCTCACCAGTGATTGTTCTTGCCTTGGTGTGTCCATCCTCGGCGACATATATTTCATAAGGTGTGATGGCCACCTTTTCAACCACACCCAACCTTCGAGCTAACAATAGTTGAAGGTAGTCTCCATACTTTGCACTTCTACAAAACTCCACACCGTTCATGCATAGTTGTCCTCCTTTGATGTGGATTAGGCCAGAGAGAGAGAGGGATTTGATGATTTGGAGACGAGGACCTCTCCGAAGGGCTTTCACTTTGTTTGCAAAACACTCACCACAATTATGAGAACCTAGCAATTGATGGCAACATATTTTTTTTCCTTGTGAGATAATGGAATTTCTAAAGTGAACACCTTTTACCCGCATGCGTGCTGTCATCCGATAGGCATACTTTCTTTCTTGAGCTTCTTTAGGAGACAATTCTGGGAGTCGTGGACTTCGACCAGCTTCAAAAATAGTTGGTGAAGGCGTTGAGGAAGAGCCACTTGGGGAACTTGTTGTAGAGGATGCACCACCATGTGTTGTATCATTCCACATAAGGAGGTAGAGAATTGTGGTTGAGAATGTCCTCAGCGGGGGCACCAAAAATGAGGGCTGAAATGATGAACGGGTTGCCTCTTACCCATCCAACCTCCAATCCTCACTAAGAAAACTAAAGAGGGGGCACCACCTAGCCAAACGGAGGATGGGCTAGGACATCCATTTTCTCAAAGAGAATCAAGAGAACCAAGACACAAATTTACAAGAGAGAATATATGTACTAGACACCATATTGAAATATAAGAGAGAGAGAGATGAGAGGAGAGGGAGACAAGAGGAGAAGAGGTAGAAGAAGCTTTCCATTACGCTACATGGGATGAGAAGATGAGAAGAGAGGGAGATAATAGGAGAAGATGTAGAGGAAGCTTGCCATTATGCTACATAATAAAAGAACTCACTCATAACTTACCTCAAAGAGATGAGGATATTCTAGAGTGCTCTCATGGACTTGTCATTGTCCTTCTTTTTTTCTTCTCTCAAAGAGAATCAAGAGAACCAAGACACAAATTTACAAGAGAGAATATATGTACTAGACACCATATTGGAATATAAGAGAGAGAGAGATGAGAAGAGAGGGAGATAATAGGAGAAGAGGTAGAGGAAGCTTGCCATTATGCTACATGGAATGAGAAGATGAGAAGAGAGGGAGATAATAGGAGAAGAGGTAGAAGAAGCTTGCCTTATGCTACATGGAATGAGAAGATGAGAAAAGAGGGAGATAATAGGAGAAGAGGTAGAGGAAGCTTGCCATTATGCTACATAATAAAAGAACTCACTCATAGCTTCCCTCAAAGAGATGAGGGTATTCTAGAATGCTCTCATGGACTTGTCATTGTCCTCCTCCTCCCTTGCCCTTCTTCATTCTCCAAGGGCTCTTTATATAGCCTCCATGAGGGATTAGATTAAGCTAATCTTCTTGATTAACATAATCCTAGATGATGTATGGCATGTTTGAAAATATGGAGCATAGTGAATGGGACAAGTCCCCACCTTGGTCATCATGCAAGAAGCCAAGGGTGGTGGTAGACAACATAGAGAAATGGAGCTAGATTACAAGAGGTGGGTGCCCAAAGCACATTATTATAATATATTTAGAAGAAGGATAGAGTAGAAAGTTGGTGTGGTGAAAGAGAGAAGAAAATTGCATGTAGCCAACAGTCTGCGCCTTTGAAACTTCAAATCCGTGAGGAATTTGGAAAAAGTTTCTTCTGCAACTTTGTAGACCATACTAGGCTGACAACGTTCGGTCCTAGGGTTTCCAAACTCAATCCGAGTTTTAACATTAGGTCGAACGATCCTTAGGGTAGAAACCCTAGATCATTGTTTACATGAGCGTCCAATTGACCCAAACATTCCGTGAATGTGGGTAGGACCTTAGGGCTTGAGGGCTTGGACTTGGAATTCCAAGTGTGATCTTAGGCAGCATTTCTGTGAGAAATGCGAGATCTAGAGCATGGCAAAATCGGAAGCTATGGAGGATGAAATGAGAAGTGTGGACTCATGATGGAGAAGACAAGGACACTGTTTGTTACACAAGTGAATTAGGTTCCAAGATTGAGACTTGGACTCATAAACACGATCTTGTGTATGTGGACAATGACATTGACACTTCACTGAAAAGAAAAGAGTACTATCATTTTTTTAAAGAAAGGAAGCAAGTACAATGCTTTATAGGAAAGTAGGAAACTGTAGTAGGCACCATTGTGCATATGGGATAAGTTAGCCTGCATATCCTTGACCCTGAGGCTCTATACAAAGAGGCTGTTTTGTTGAGTGTGATTGCTAATTCTCAACACCCCTCCTCAATCACAACTAGAAAAGGCATAAAGTGTGTAGAGGCTGTAATGAGAACCACCTGCAAAGTGTGGGCATACCACAGACATGGCAAAACACCAGAGGCTGTCGCAGAAAAAGCTAAGTGTGGGTACCATAAACATGGTGGACATCCAGAGGCTGTAATAGGGGCCTCACAAAGTGTACAGGGACTGTAATGCCAAGTTACATAAGGAGTTTACAAAGCTTATGGCAGGAAGCATTAGGGCAAGGAAAATACAAGGCTATTAAGACAGTCTATCAGAATTATGAGAGTACAAGGACTGATGAGTCTTGTCCTTCCGATCCTGGTGGTCTTCATCTTCATCTTCTTCTTCCTTTGCTCCATTTTCTTCTTCTTCTTTGACTACGACTAGATAGGCCTTTTGGGATCTCTTTCTTGCGTGGCAGAACTTCTCGGTGTGTCCGGTCCTTTTGCAGAAGTCACAAAAGAGCTGATCCTTCTTTCCTTTGTACCTGTTGCCAATATATAATGCATGCTCATCTCTAGAGGTACTTGGTTCTTCCTTAGTTTTTAGCTTTTTTTCTTCTTCTAACAGTGATGCCTGGATATCAACAAGTTCAGGATTTGGCATGTTGATTAAAGTTGTTGATACATTATTATATTCAGGAGGCAAGCTCTTAAGTAGAACACCGATGCAAACATCTTTATCCATTTTAATGTTGATTCCTGCAAGTTGGGTTAGGAGTCCTTCCATGTAATTAAGATGTGTGGCAAGTGATGTGCTGGACTTCATTTCAAGCCTGAAGAACTCAATTAGGAGACCATACTTTGATGATTTAGATTGTGCACCGAACAGGGTGTCAAGTCTTTTCCATGTATCCTGTGAGGTCTCACAGTTATCCACATGGTGGATATAACTGTCATCTAGCTCCAATTTGATAATGGCCTGGGCTCTGTCATCATTCTTTTGCCAAGTAGTTGCAAGGTCCGCGTCCCGAGGTTTCTTCTCTTTGCCATTTGTGATGGCCCAGAGACCCTTCTTCATCAGGATGAGCTTGATGCGGGTTTGCCAAGTGTGGAACCCGACTCCTTTGAATCGAGCATTTGGAGAGTCTTTGCCCATGTTAGATTTACGAGAACAGTAGCAAATCAACTTCAGACTTATTAGATTTGAGCAACAGAAGAATTGGTTGAGAGACACAAGTGCTAAAAAACACTAACTGAGTGTCAATGAATACCAAATCTGCAAAAGTCTTTTACTCTTTTAAAATCCAAGTGATCTTCCCCTTCTTGATTTGATGCTGATGCCTTCAGATCTGAGTGACAGTACTTTAATGAACTTCACAGAGTATTGTTCAGTGATTAAAATCACTGTTGATAACTTCAGTGAGAGAAACAGTGAAAAATGTCAGAATTTTGAAGCTTTGGCTATGGTGGAATTAGGGTTTCTGAGACAGGGGCCTGGTTTTTTGCTGATTGCAGGAGCTACAGTGGATCATTTTCAAAAATTTTTATATGCCTAGGAAGCTGACTTCATGGGCTATCAAATCCCTATCATAATCGTCAAGATCGTGGACAGTATGCAGCACGCAGGGGGCGCGAACAGATTCGGTGCAGTTTGGGGCAGCGACGTCGAATTTGTGCAATGCCAGAGCTGTAGCTTGCCAATGTGGTTGTTTGTTGTGCCAGGATGAAGCGCCTTGAGCAGAGGAACAACTCCCTAGAAGAAATCGTGGGCTGAAATGGCCTGGTTGAAGAGTTATGGAAGCTCCAAGTAAGGTAGGTCCTGTCTGGCTATGGCAGACACAGAGCAGAGATTGAGGATTTTCACAATGCTGAGCTCCAGATGGTCCAACGTCCTGGATTGATGTGATACAGGGAAGCTCTGTAAGTTGGGGAATACTTTTCCAGAAGGAAGCTCCAAGATATTTGACCTGTGGAGTGAGATATAAGCAGCTCAATCTGACAGGGTGCTGCTGGCTATGGCTGCCATGGAAGCTTCAGTGAGAGTAGAGTTGGGAGATGAAGTCATGAGCTGACATTGAGCTAGACTGAGGTTGAAAGGAATCAAGAGAGGCTAGACAAGCAATGCCATGCCCAACTGGGCTCTGATACCATGTGAGAAATGCAGGATCTAGAGCATGGCAAAATCGGAAGCTATGGAGGATGAAATGAGAAGTGTGGACTCATGATGGAGAAGACAAGGACACTGTTTGTTACACAAGTGAATTAGGTTCCAAGATTGAGACTTGGACTCATAAACACAATCTTGTGTATGTGGACAATGACATTGACACTTCACTGAAAAGAAAAGAGTACTATCATTTTTTTAAAGAAAGGAAGCAAGTACAATGCTTTATAGGAAAGTAGGAAACTGTAGTAGGCACCATTGTGCATATGGGATAAGTTAGCCTGCATATCCTTGACCCTTAGGCTCTATACAAAGAGGCTGTTTTGTTGAGTGTGATTGCTAATTCTCAACAATTTCCAACGTGCCAAGCCCTAGCTAGTTCTTGAGGTATTTATCATATCGACTAGTTATGCCTATAGGAATCCCTTTTAGGTTAGGTGATTTAGATAAATTGATCTACTTGTCTTGGGACAAGGGCGATCCTTTCCTAGAGATGCTAACCTGGTTCTAAAGGTGTAAAAAAATGCTAGATACCACATTTCGTGCAAGTATACGATTTGTTACATCTATGATCTATAAGGTATGTAATAACCCTTTACTTTTCTGACTAAAGTAATGACGAATGATAACTTGCATGAAACCTACTAGGATTGACATCAAAGAATCATGCCTACAACCCTTTTGTCTAAGCTTTAGAATTTCATGCTTTGATAAGCCATGCAATCTTTTCCAAATGCAACTCGATGAAATGAAATTTAATAATGCATGATGAATATGTAACATGCGACCCTTAGATACAACATCGTTAATGAAGTTCATGTGACATGCAACCTTCAATCCGTTCGACAAACATCTTTGCATGCAATGTGCAATGTCCTTGGTTTCATTTTCATGCCATGCAAGGGAAGTTAACAATTTCCTCATGCGAGTCATAACAAAGGAAGTTATTAACTAAATGCAAGATACTCTTTTTCTTCACGGCCAATGCACTTAACAATTTCCTCTTTAACCCTAGGCAATATGCATTTTAGACTTCCACTTTGAAAATGCACGACAAGGCAATTTGCGACTAAGTTCATAGGGCGAGTAAGTGATTTACATTCATAACTTTGGAGATGCAAACAATCCAATTGCATGATATGCACCAATCCTTATCCATCATTTACAGAGATACTTTCTCAAATGTACTTTTATCACTACTACATGAATTAACGATAAGCGTAAAATGCATTCACCCTATGGAATTAAGCATGCTTAAAGCATTTCTTTATGTAGAAATAAATTCATGGAACCTAGGCTTGTGGATCCACGGTGATGTCCATGTGTAAGTTCGGGGAGGAACCTCCCGCAGGTGCACCTTGCGTCTTCTTGGGAGCCATCATTGATGACTTGAACTGCGCAGATTCCTTCTAGCCTCTACTCTCGCTCTCTGAGACTACCTATAGGTCAATACCTTCTCCTCGTGTAGGAATAGGAGCTTTACGAACCCGGTTTTAAAACCGGGGAAGGGCACATTGTCGAAGGGTTTTCGAAAACAAAGTCACAACCACAAAGGTCCTTGAGAAATTCCAAGACAGAAGATCAAGCGAAGCAAATAATCAAGACAAATATGATGCCAAGTAACAATTGTATTACTGCCAAGATGTTTACAAAATACAAGAAGAATTCAAATCTGATCAGCCCACTAATTTTATAAGATTTTCCATTCCAACTAGGACTACAAACTGGAGCTGGTATAGGATGACCCCTTTTTCACCACACCACAGTAGAGCTGGTATAAGATGACTATTCTTTCATCAATTCATTGTATTTTCTTTAGGTAATTGAGGTTGCAGCTCACTAGGCTTCATAACATGCAATCTACTTTATCAGTTCTCTTCTCTAGTCCTGCAATCCTTTAGTTTCTTGCCCTCCAATACCTATCCACAATATTCTTCAGAAGACAAATCCAACTCCAACCTATGCCACACTTGACAACTCTAAGATACACTTGAGACATGAATTTTGAATACTTTGCCACTCCAAGCTGTAGCATCATATATGATTTTGATCAGTTCTTGCACACACAGGCCAGTAACCTTCAGGCATTAGCTTAGACGGAATCAAAATAGATCCTCCACGTGATTAATGATGGACAAAGCCAAGAAACAAATTTTGTCCAGTCCATCAGATGAATTCAAAATAAGCTTAGGAAGAAAAATATCTTTGTTGTTGTATAGAGAATTAATGATAATATCCATTAGGCACGATACTTCAGCCTGGAATTCAAACTTCTCTGCCTTGGATCTAAAGCTCTTCATGATATGGAGTCAGACTTGCTTTTTGCAACTTCAGCATCTGTCTTTCTGCTTGCTGATTAACCAATACGCCATCTGCCTAGTTTGTACCAGTCAGATAAATGATCATAGAAAATCTCTGGATGATGGTGGATTCCAAGAATGCATATGCTAATGTTGATTAAGACAATGAAGATGCTGGTACCAAGCTTGACTAGGCTACAATTGTTGCTACAACAGTGAGCATGAACATTTTATGTCCAGAAGGCTTTCTCTCCCCATTCTGCATCCTCAATTCAATCACACAGTACAGTCTTGGACTTCACCATCTTTAACACATCAATTGACTGCTTAATTATATCTCAGCGATCTCGAACATCCCTTTGTAGTTCTTCAACTGTCTCAATGTTGCAAGACAAAACATCAAGGACTGATGTCGCCATATTCTCAGCAACCCCACAAGAGAGAAAGCTTTAAGTTCATGGCTACCATGAAGCTCCACTAGATTCGATTCAAGAAAATCTGCCTGTGGTAGCTAGCTCCACTCAGGGCTCCATCTCTTCTTGTTTTTCGACCATCATCTTGTGACCGTTCATATTTAGACTCTCTTACAGTCGCATAATCTCCTCACTCAGATACCGAAGGATATCTTGCTATTAACACAACAAAAGTGCTTGCTGCTCAACCAATCTTCCTCCATCAAGATATCATAGATCACCTAATGATGTTGGTCCCTATATAGCAGAGTGAAGACTGTCTCTAACATCTGGTTGCCGACTTGACAAATTGTGCCAATGTATTTGGCACAGATACAAGCCAATAATAGATCCTCATCCACATTATTTCCACTAATATCACCAAGCGTGTAAGTAGCAGAAAAGGTACTCCCACAAAAATAGCATTGCATGCTTATTACTGCAGTTGAGATGTTATTTTTCCCACTCAAAATGTCTCTCATACCGCTTGGCTTTCTCTCTGGTCTTGTGCTCATAATACTCTATTACTGTAGCTCTAGCTAGAGCTGCCAGAGTGAATGCCTGAGAATGAACCCTGGCATGAATAATCTTTACACTTGTCTTCATGTGTGGTCTTGACCAGTTTTATGCCAATGAGGTTGCTAAACCAGATACCCAGAGCGTACCGACAGCTTGCAACTTGTGCTCATAAACCCAATGTCTTACTACCTGCAAAGTGCCCTGCTGATGGCCCATAGAAAAGTCTAAAGACATAACTGCTTTCCTTCCTTCTTTGCCGCTTTTCCGCATGATATACAAGCATTCATTCACACACATGCATGCACATAGATAATATTATTTACAATGGAACGAAGTCCCAGCACACACACGATTTTAAGACGCTAAATGAAAATGCACTTACGAAAAAACTAGGGTTCATATACAAACAAACATGTAAGCCACACGCAGAACAAAATGCAAACACAACGATTAAGTATGCACAAAGTAACAAATGTCACACACACTAACTTTTTGGTGGATTCCACACCTCGGATATGCAGTAGCACGACAACATAGGAACAAGGCTTGTGGCCCTTATCCTTAGAAGCTTCTTAAAGAAGCTTTTGATTTTTTCAGAAAATGTGGGATTAAAGTAATGATTGAGGGGAGGGGAAATTAACGATGACAGGAAGGGGGGGTTTATGATGGAATGGTGGCAGCCTAACGGACTGGGCATGGCAGGGTGGTCCTCAAGGTGGCTTGGTGGCGGATAGCATGGCACTGGAGGGGCAGTCCAACTTTCTCTCCCTTTGATCGTCCCTAGTGCAGCAGCCTCCCACTCTCCTCTATCCTCCTTCCACTTGACCATGGGGGGGTTCTTATAGCTTTAGGGGGGGAGATGGTAGCCACCACGTGGCTTAAGTATGCCCCTCCCTCCTCATGCTCCCACACACGACTCCACCTTAGGCCATTCCTCCCCACACTCCCTCTCCTCCAGCCATGCATTGGTGGGGGAAGGGATAATTATTTTAAAAAATTGACTTAAATTTATCCAATTGCCCCTTCAAAAATGGTGTTTCCTTATGGCTTTTATAGTCTTCAACCCTGGCCTCGATTTCATAATGCGGAAGCCTCATTTTTTCGCGTGCGGGGTATGGATTAAGCTGCCAATAATTACGATGTGGGAGATAACCTTGCACAGGTTTTGCACGGCGTGCAGGGAGTCAAGTTCAATGGTTGAGAGTGCTTTCATCCATCCAAGTGGCATCCTCCTCGGGATAATCTTTCCACTGGACGAGGCATTTTTCAAGGTTCTAGATCTCAATTGTCTCTCCCTAAAATCTAAGATCCTGTCTGGCCATAGCTCAAGGACTCCTTGGCTAGGCATTACAACTTGTTGATCATCAAGTACATGGCTAGGATTAGGTACATACTTCTTTTGTAGGCTGATGTGGAATACATTATGAACCTTTAGGTTCTCAGGGAGTTGCAGTCTATAAGAATTGGGTCGTAGGCACTTGAGGATCTTGTAGGGTCCACAATACATTGGACTTAGCTTCTTGCAATCTCCTAAGGATAGGGAACTCTTCTTTGGGCGTACGCGAATGAAGACCATGTCTCCTACCTCGAAGGTTCTATCTTGACGTTTCAAATCCGCATATGGCCTCTATCTATCCTTGGCGGCTTGGATGTCTTGTCTTATTGACTTCATTTGGTCATCCATATCTTCTAGCATTTGCTTTGAAGCTTCGACTCTTAGGGTTGGGTCTGAGAAGTTTAAAGGACTTCGACAGTCATGCCCATACAATGCTTGAAAAGGGGTCATCTAAATGCTTTCTTGGTAAGAAGCATTATAGGCAAACTCAACCAGTGGCAAGTATTGAATCCACCTTTTTGGTTCACGGCAGCAGTGTGCCCTTAGCATATCCTCGATGACTTGGTTGACTCGCTCCGTTTGACCATCGGTTTGGGGATGGTAAGCTGTATTAAAATAGAATTGAGTCCCAATGGCTTCAAAGATAGCTCTCCAAAAGTGTGATGTGAAGAGAGAATCACGATCATTAATGATTCTTCTGGGCAACCCATGCAGTTTGAATATCTCCTTGATGAATAACCTTGCAATGTCTAAGGCTTTATAGTTTGTCTTGACAAGAATAAGATGTGCAACCTTGGTAAGCATATCCACCACAACCATAATGGAGTTGTACCCTCCCTGGAATTGGGGTAGGCCAACAACAAAGTCCATACTGATGAATTCGCATTTCATTTGGGGAATGTCAAAGTGGTTGCAACTTTCCTGGCATTTTGACATGTTCAGTCTTAATGCATTGATAAGACAAACACTCAATGACATATTTGAGAACGTCACCTTTAAGCTTCTCCCAATAGTAGCTCTTTCTGACTGCATTGAGGGTCTTGGCATAGCCAAGATGTCCCGAGAAAGGGGAATCATGAACTTCCCAAAGTATCTTCTTCTTGAGTGACTAGCTTGTCGATATGCATAATCTCATTCTATAGTAGACAAGTCCACTATTTGATAGAGAATTCTTGATACTTAGCCTGTAGCTTTTGGTCCTCATCCTTGATAGGGATCTCCCTTAGCATATTCTGATAGGTTGGATCATGGCATGCTTCTTCCTTAGCTAGCTCAAGTATTGGGTTGCTTGGCATGAATACCTTTGTGGCTAGAGATCTAGCTATTGATGAGTCTTGCAAGATTAGAGAATTTAGGAATGCCTTGCGCGACTGAGTGCATCGGCAACTACATTCTCCTTTCCAGGCCGGTATTTGATTTCAAAATCATACTCCTCCAGTACTTCAATCCATCGACATTGCCTCATGTTGAGCTCGTTTTGGCTAAAGATCCACTTGAGGCTTTTATGATCCGTCACTAGGGTAAACTTGTTACCCAGCAGTAATGTCTCCAAATCTTTAGAGCATGGATGACAGCTAACACCTCTAGATTATGGGTAGCATAATTCTTCTCATGGCTCTTCAGTTTTCTTGAAGAGTATGCTATAGGATGACCTTCTTGCATAAGCATACATCCTAAGGCAAGTGTGCTAGCATCAATTACTACTTCGAACTCCTTATCAAGATCCAGAAGTTTCAGGATAGGTGCTGATACCAAACTTTTCTTTAGCATGTCAAAGCTAGATTGTTCAGCAGGTGACCATACAATCGATGTTTGCTTCTTCAGTAGGTCTGTCAGAGGTGTTGCAAATCAAAGCATAGTTTTTTATAAAGACCCTATACCATCCTGTCAATCCAAAAAAACTGTGTATTTCTTTGACAGTTGTTGGTATTGGCCATTCTAGAACATCTTTGACTTTGGTCGGATCCACTGAGATTTGTTCTGCTGATACGATGAATCCCAGATATTCAATCTGACATTTGAAGAATGCATACTTCTTCATCTTGGCATCAAGCTTGTGTGCCCTCATTATCTCAAGGACAATGTGAAGCTGGGGTTCATGATCTTCTTCATGTTTGGAATAGATTAAGGTATCATCGAAGAAGACGAGTACAAAGTCATCAGGATATGGCCTAAATATATCATGCATTAACCTGTTGAAGGTGGCAAGTGCATTCGTCAGCCCAAATGACATGACTAGGAACTCAAAGTGTCTATATCTTGTGTTGAATGCCGTCATTGGGATATCTTCTTCATTGATCCTTATCTGATAGTATCCAGACTTGAGATCAATCTTGGAGAAGATCTTCGCACCTTGAAGACGGTCAAGAAGTTCATATATTCTTGGAATAGGGTACATGTTCGTAATGGTTAATTGTAACATGTCCACCTGTTCGCTTGCAACATGTCTACCTGTAACATGTCCACATGCCCCTCAGAAAGAGGATCTAGAAAGCTCCACCCGGCACTCCCATGGAATGTTACAGGGTTTGCGATGTAGGTCTTTCGGAGTTTGCCACGTAGTGGAAGTATCCCGGCCATTCCCACTTAGGATCGACCTGAATCATGGTTTTCCTAGTGGTCAAAACTCCTAGAACGGCAGCTAGCGTTGAACCCCAGGTGAACTACTTTACGCAAAAACGTCAGGGTCAAAGTGGATTCATACTGCACTTGGTTCAAGGAGAATGGGAAACGAGAGGGATGCAAAACTCGACCTCTTTACCCATAAGGCATAGTCCCATTCCGTTCCCCTAAAATAGCATACATCAGAATTCTAGTAATCTAGACTTAAGGTCAACGTTCCTTGCTGTTCATTTCCTTCAAGCAAAGTTTCTTGCTGTCGATTTCATTTGAGAAAAGTTCCCGGCCAACCGGGACCACCCATCCATAGGACGGACCCATGGCCACATCCACCACACTTTCCTCAGGTTGTTTTAGTTGTCTAATTACCTACCACATTTAGTTGGACACGCATAAAACAAATTTCTTAATTAGCCAGTTAGACACCAACTCCTTCATGTAATCTTAGCACTTGACATAGAAAAACAGTGTCAAACAAATTCCTTTTCAACATGTTATCTTATTATCTTTGGAATACATCCATATAATCCAGCCCATAGGCTAATCCATAATCCGCCCCAAGGCAATCCATAATCCGCCCGAAGGCTCTCTAGCAATCCACATGGATTACTAATCCAAGATTCTGCCCGTAGACTAGTATGCGGGCCTTGAGATCCAATCCTACCGAGTCGCATTGGCCTCTTGTGCAGGGCCCGGAAGGCAAGTGATTTATAGCCAGAGCCCCCCTGGCACCCAAGCATCGTCTTGCTCCAAGTAGTGCTCAATGGAGAGACCTCTCACAGGGGGTTGGGTCCACGTTCCCGGTGCAGCTAACAACCCCCTTGGTTACAGTCAGGCAAACAATCGGGGTAACTGATGCTACCTCTCCCTTCAGGCCTTCAACCTAAAGCATTAATTATCTTTCCATCTTTAGTTCCTTGAGCAAACAATGCAAACAGTGCTCCTAAACTGTTACAAGCACAATCAATCCAGTGGTCGTTTAATTGGCCAACTACTAAGGAGTGAATCCTTTTTTTTCTGAATCCATCCAGCATTCGATCCGGAATCAATTGCGACTTGGCAATATCCCCAAGGATTTTTTTGTTTTCCCTTTTGTCCTCAAGTTAGGGTCATACTCTATCAACCCAAATTAACCATTACCTTAAGTTTCTTAGGGTAAGACAGTGAATCCTGGCGACCATGTCGCTCTAACTTGATTGATCCTTTGCTTTACCAAGCAAATACATAACTTCCCTTAACTTAGCAAATCAGCCCAAGAAAGGTGATGTAGTAGGATAACTACTCATCCTCTTGCAAGTTAGACTTGCACTAGAACCTGTCAACCTCATTCCAAGAAATGGCAAATCCATCTTCTGATTAAACCGCAAAGCCATGTGACGTTGCAAATTGTTGCACAAGTATTGCACCTAACTCATGGGATCATTTCACCCATTGAATGGCATTTCCTGGTCAAGGACTTTTGTTTAGAGTGTATGCAGGGTTTAGGTGTCTTCTTACCCATCCCAACCCTAATTGTACTAGGCCGACAACATTCGGTCCTAGGGTTTCCAAACTCAATCCGAGTTTTAGCATTAGGTCAAACGATCCTTAGGGTAGAAACCTTAGATCGTTGTTTGCATGAGCATCCAATTGACCCAAACATTCTGTGAGTGGGTAGGACCTTTGGGTTTGAGGGCTTCAACTTAACATCCAAGTATGATACTATGCTGCATTTCTGACATGCCAAGCCCTAGCTAGTACTTGAGGTATTTATCGTATAAACCAGTTATGCCTATACGAAACCCTAATGGTTATAATATCACAAGTGATTTGGGTAAATTTGATCTACTTGTCTTGCGACAAGGACGATCCTTTCCTAGAGATAATAAACTTGTTCTAAAGGTGTAAACAGATGGTAGATACCACATTTCGTGCAAGTATATGATTTGTTACATCTATGTTCTATAAGCTATGCAATAACCCTTTACCTTTCTTACTAAGGTCACGACGAATGATAACTTGCATGAAACCTACTAGGGTTTACATCAAGGAATCATGCCTACAATCCTTTTGTCTAAGCTTTAGGATTTCATGCTTTGATAAGCCATGCAATCCTTTCTAAATGCAACTCGATGAAATGAAATGTACGAATATGTAACATGTGACCCTTTTCTAAATACAACATTGTTAATGAAGTTCATGTGACATGCAACCTTTAATCCGTTCGACAAACATCTTTGCAAGCAACATGCAATGTCCATTGTTTCATTTTCATGCCGTGCAATGAAAGTGAACAGTTTCCTCATGCGTCATAACGAAGGAAGTTATTGACTAAATGCAAGATACTCCTTTCCTTCACGGCCAATGCACTTAACAATTTCCTCTTTAACCCTAGGCAATATGCGTTTTAGACTTCCAGTTTGAAAATGCACGACAAGGCAATTTGCGACTAAGTTCATAGGGTGAGTAAGTGATTTACATTTATAACTTTGGAGATGCAAACGATCGAATTGCATGATATGCACCAATCCTTATCCATCATTTTACAGAGATACTTTCGCAAATGTACTTTTATCACTACCACATGAATTAACGATAAACATAAAATGCATTCTCCCTATGGAATTAAGTGTGTTTAAAGCATTTCTTATACATGGAATTAAATTCACAAAACCTGGGCTTGTAGATCCGAGGTGATGTCCACGTGTAAGTTCGGGGAGGAACCTCCTGCGGGTGCGCCTTGCGCCTTCTTGAGAGCCATGGTTGATGACTTGAACTCCGCGGATTCCTTCTAGCCTCTACTCTCACTCTCGAGACTGCCTGTAGGTCAATACCTTCTCCTCGCGTAGGAATAGGAGCTTTATGAAGCCGGTTTTAAAATCGGGGAAGGCACGTAGGAACAAGGCTTATGGGCCTTATCCCTTTAGAAGCTTCTTAAAGAAGCTTCTGATGTTGAGCAGGGCCGACG
Organism: Lygodium microphyllum; assembly: GCF_053477565.2. Classification (NCBI taxonomy): domain Eukaryota; kingdom Viridiplantae; phylum Streptophyta; class Polypodiopsida; order Schizaeales; family Lygodiaceae; genus Lygodium; species Lygodium microphyllum. Next base: position 80,319,366 of record NC_141145.1, read on the forward strand.
TGGAAGACCCAATGATTGGAGGGAGGGAAAGGATCGATGACAAGGGGAAAAGGTAGTGATTAATGGTGCTGATGGTGAGGATGGCCGTGGCGGTGGCTACAACGACAACTTGACAGTAGATTGGGCAGCGCTGGCAGGCGGTGTCCTTCAGCACCGCAACTATTCCAACTCCCTCTCTCCATTCGTCCCTTTAGCCCCCGCATAGGGATAGTTTTTATAGTGCTAAGGGGGGGGGGGGGAGAGACTCCACACACGTGGAGCCCCCCATGCTTCCGTCTTCTCCCAAGCATCTCCACCTCAACAAGCTTCCCACACTCTTACTTACTCTTCTCCTATTCCCTGTCCTCCAGCCATGCATCGGTTGGGTGAAAGGGATAATTAAGAAAAAAAATTTGCATAAATTTACATTATTATCCATTTTCTCCTTCAAAAAGGGTGTTCTCCCATGGGTTTTTACGGTCTTCAACCCTAGTCTCAATTTTACAATGCGGAGGCCTCATTTTTGCGCATGCGGGTACGGATTAATCTACCGATAATTACGATGTGGGAGATAACATTGCATAGGTTTTATGCAGTGTGCGGGGAGTCAAGTTCAACAATTTTTTTGAGCGGAAATATTACATTATCTCCCACTTGGAGGAATTGAGATATCCTCATCTTGAGAAGAACTGGGGGGTATTGTTGCTTGAGAGTACTTTCATCCATCCAAGTGGCATCCTCCTCGGGATAATATTTCCATTGGACGAGGAATTCTCTCAAGGATCTGGATCTGAATTGTTTCTCCCTAACATCTTAGATCCTATCAGGCCGTAGCTCAAGGACTCCTTGGCTGGGAATTACAACTTGTTGATCATCAAGTACATGGCTAGGATTAGGTACATACTTCTTCAGTAGGCTGATATGAAATACATTATGAACCTTTAGGTTCTCAAGGAGTTGCAGTCTATAAGCATTGGGTCCTAGGCACTTGAGAATCTTGTAGGGTCCACAATACCTTGGACTTAGCTTCTTGCAATCTCCTAAGGATAGGGAACTCTTCTTCGGACATACGCGAATGAAGACTATGTCTCCTTCCTCGAAGGTTCTATCTTGACGTTTCAAATCCGTGTATGCCTTCTGTCTATCCTTGGTGGCTTGGATGTCTTGTCTTATTGTCTTCATTTGGTCATCCATATGTTCCAGCATCTGGCTTGAAGCTTCAACCCTCAAGGTTGGATCCGAGAAGTTTAAAGGACTTTGACAGTCGTGCCCATACAATGCTTGAAAAGGGGTCATCTGAATGCTTTGTTGATAAGAAGCATTGTAGGCAAACTCAACCAGTGGCAAGTATTGAATCCACCTTTTGTTGAGAATCAGCAATCACACTCACTAAACAGCCTCTTTGTATGGAGCTTCAGGGTCAAGGATATGCAGGCTAACTTATCCCATATGCACAATGGTGCCTACTGCAGTTTCCTACTTTCCTATAAAGCATTGTACTTGCTTCCTTTCTTAATGCAATGATAGTACTCTTTTCTTTTTAGTGAAGTGTCAATGTCATTGTCCACATACACAAGATTGTGTTTATGAGTCCAAGTCTCAATCTTGGAACCTAATTCACTTGTGTAACAAACAGTGTCTTTGTCTTCTCCATCATGAGTCCACACTTCTCATTTCATCCTCCATAGCTTCTGGTTTTGCCATGCTCTAGATCCCACATTTGTCACATGGTATCAGAGCCCAGTTGGGCATGGCATTGCTTCTCTAGCCTCTCTTGATTCCACTCAACCTCGGTCTAGCTCAATGTCAGCTCATGACTTCATCTCCCAACTCTACTCTCACTGAAGCTTCCATGGCAGCCATAGCTAGCAGCACCCTGTCAGATTGAGCTGCTTATATCTCACTGCACAGGTCAAATCTCTTGGAGCTTCCTTCTGGAAAAGTATTCCCCAACTCACAGATCTTCCCTTATCACATCAATCCAAGACATTGGACCATCTGGAGCTCAGCATTGCGAAAATCGCGAAAATCTGTCAGAATTGCGCCTGCTTACGTTCGAGCTGCCTGCGTGCTGCATACAGTCCACGATGTTGACGATTATCATGGGGCTTTGATAGCCCATGAAGTGAGCTTCCTAGGCATATAAAAATTTTTGAAAATGATCCACTGTAGCTCCTGCAATCAGCAAAAAACCAGGCTGCCCCCAGAAACCCTAATGCAAAAGCCATAGCCAAAGCTTCAAAATTCTGACATTTTTCACTGTTTCTCTCACTGAAGTTATCAATAGTGATTTTAATCACTGAGCAATACTCTCTGAAGTTCATTAAAGTACTGTCACTCAAAATTGAAGGTATCAGTATCAAATCAAGAAGGGGAAGATTACACTTGGATTTAAAAAGAGTAAAGGACTTTACAGATTTAATATTCATTGACACTTAGTTAGTGTTTTTTAGCACTTGTGTCTCTCAACCAACTCTTCTGCTGCTCAAATCTAATAAGTCTGAAGTTGATTTGCTATTGTTCCCGTAAGTCTAACATGGGCAAAGACTCTCCAAATGCTCGATTCAAAGGAGTCGGGTTCCACACCTGGCAAACCCGCATCAAGCTCATCTTGATGAAAAAGGGTCTCTAGGCCATCACAAATGGCAAAGAGAAGAAACCTCGGGATACGGATCTTGCAACTACTTGGCAAAAGAATGATGACAGAGCCCAGGTCATTATCAAACTGGAGCTAGACGACAGTTATATCCATCATGTGGATAACTGTGAGACCTCACAAGATACATGGAAAAGACTTGACACCCTGTTCGGTGCACAATCTAAATCATCAAAGTATGGTCTCCTGATTGAGTTCTTCAGGCTTGAAATGAAGTCCAGCACATCACTTGCCACACATCTCAATTACATGGAAGGACTCCTAACCCAACTTGCAGGAATCAACATTAAAATGGATGAAGATGTTTGCATCGGTGTTCTACTTAAGAGTTTGCCTCCTGAATATAATAATGTATCAACAACTTTAATCAACATGCCAAATCCTGAACTTGTTGATATCCAGGCATCACTGTTAAAGGAATTAAAATTGCATACTGTACCTACACATTATCGCATAAAAGCTGCATTTTTAGGCACTAGGTACAATGGCACACAAGAAGTATAAGATTTAGAAATTCAAATTGGTTCATATATTGAAAGAAGAAATTTCTTAGTTGTCCCATTACAGTCAAGTGACATTATTCTAGGAATGCCATGGAGACACCAGGTTAGAAGAAGAAAAGAAGCTAAAAACTAAAGAAGAACCAAGTACCTCTAGAGATGAGCATGCATTATATGTTGGCAACAGGTACAAAGGCAAGAAGGATCAGCTCTTCTGTGACTTCTGCAAAAGGACCAGACACACCGAGAAGTTCTGCCATGCAAGAAAGAGATCCCAAAAGGCCTATCTAGTCGCACTCAAAGAAGTAGAAGAAAATGGAACAAAGGAAGAAGAAGATGAAGATGAAGACCACCAGGATCGGAAGGACAAGACTCATCAATCCTTGTACTCTCATAATTCTGATAGACTGTTTTAATAGCCTTGTATTTTCCTTGCCCTAATGCTTCCTGCCATAAGCTTTGTAAACTCCTTATGTAACTTGGCATTACAGTCCCTGTACACTTTGTGAGGCCCCTGTTACAGCCTCTGGATGTCCATCATGTTTTGGTGCCCACACTTAGCCTTTTCTGCAACAGCCTCTGGTGTCTACCATGTTTGTGGTGTGCCCACACTTTGCAGGTGGTCCTCATTACAGCCTCTACACACTTTGTGCCTTTCTAGTTGTGATTGAGGAGGGGTGTTGAGAATCAGCAATCACACTCACTAAACAGCCTCTTTGTATGGAGCTTCAGGGTCAAGGATATGCAGGCTAACTTATCCCATATGCACAATGGTGCCTACTGCAGTTTCCTACTTTCCTATAAAGCATTGTACTTGCTTCCTTTCTTAATGCAATGATAGTACTCTTTTCTTTTCAGTGAAGTGTCAATGTCATTGTCCACATACACAAGATTGTGTTTATGAGTCCAAGTTTCAATCTTGGAACCTAATTCACTTGTGTAACAAACAGTGTCTTTATCTTCTCCATCATGAGTCCACACTTCTCATTTCATCCTCCATAGCTTCCGATTTTGCCATGCTCTAGATCCCGCATTTGTCACACCTTTTTGATTCAGGATAGCAGTGTGCCCTTAGCATATCCTCAATGACTTGGTTGACTCGCTCCGTTTGTCCATCGGTTTGGGGATGGTAAGCTGTACTAAAACAGAGTTGAGTCCCAATGGCTTTGAAGATAGCTCTCCAGAAGTGTGATGTGAAGAGAGAATCACAATCACTAATGATTCTTTTGGGCAACCCATGCAGTTTGAATATCTCCTTGATAAATAATTTTGCAATGTCAAAGGCTTTATAGTTTGTCTTAATAGGAATAAGATGTGCAACCTTGGTGAGCATATCAACCACAACCATAATGGAGTTGTATCCTCCATGAACTTGGGGTAGGCCAACAACAAAGTCCATACTGATGAATTCCCATTTCATTTGGGGAATGTCAAGTGGTTGCAACTTTCCCAGCATTTTGACATGTTCGGCCTTAATACGTTGACAAGACAAACACTCAGTGACATATCTGAGAACGTCACCTTTAAGCCTCTCCCAATAATAGCTCTTTCTGACTGCATTGAGGGTCTTAGCATAGCCAGGATGTCCTGAAAAAGGGGAGTTATGAGCTTCCCAAAGTATCTTCAAGCAGGTAATGTCTCCAAAGCTTTAGAGCATGGATGACAGCTAACAGCTATATATCATGGGTAGCATAATTCTTCTCATGGCTCTTTAGTCTTCTTAAAGAGTATGCTATAGGATGACCTTCTTGCATAAGCACACACCCTAAGGCAAGTGTGCTAGCATCAGTTACTACTTTGAACTCCTTACTGAGGTCCGAAAGTTTCAGGATTGGTGTTGATACCAAACTTTAATCTATCAAAGCTACATTGTTCAGCAGGTGACCATACAATCATTGTTTGCTTCTTCGGTAGATCCGTTAGAGGTGCTGAAATCAAAGCATAGTTTTTTATAAAGACCCTGTACCATCCTGTCAATCCAAGAAAACTGCATATTTCTTTGATATTGGCCATTGCAGAATATCTCTGACTTTGGTCGGATCCACTGAGATTCCTTCCACTGACACGATGAATCCCAAATATTCAATCTGACATTTGAAGAATGCACACTTCTTCATGTTGGCATAAAGCTTGTGTGCCCTCATTGTCTCAAGGACAATCCAAAGCTGGGGTTCATGATCTTCTTCCTGTTTGGAGTAGACTAAGGTATCATCAAAGAAGACGAGTACGAAGTCATCAAGATATGGCCTAAAGATATCCTACATTAACTTGTTGAAGGTGGTAGGTGCATTCGTCAACCCGAACGACATGACTAGGAACTCAAACTATCCATATCTTCTGTGGAATGCCGTTTTTTAGATATCTTATTCCTTGATCCTTATCTAATAGTAACCAAACCTGAGATCAATCTTGGAGAAGATCTTCTCTCCTTGAAGACGGTCAAGAAGTTCATCTATTCTTGGAATAGGGTACTTGTTCTTAATGGTTGATTGATTCAACCCTCTGTAATCAATACATAGCCGAAGTGCTCCATCTTTCTTTTTCTGGAATAGCACACGAGCTCCCCATGGTGAACTGCTAGGATGGATGTAGCCTTGATCTAATAGTTGCTTGAGTTGCTCCTTTAGCTCAATTGCTTCTAGGATGGACATCCTATATGGCCTCTTCGCGATTGGTGCAATTCCTAGCACTAGCTTAATCTCATGATCAACTTCCCTTTGGGCTCCTCAGGAAATACGTCTGCACACTCCTTTAGCCATGAAGGTTCTTCAATTTACTCCTGCTTCTGATCTAGCTTATTAAGCTTAATCAAGTAGACAGGTAGTCCCTTCCTAACTCCCTTTATTATCTGAGATTCTTTGGCCAATTGAATTTTTGGCTTTCCAGCCTCTCCTTGAGTTGTGAACAATTCCCCTTCAGAGTTTCGAAAGGAAACTTGACCCTTTCGACAATGAATGTGGGCATCATTAGGTTTAAGCCAATGCATTCCGACCAAACACTCATGGATACCTAGGTTCATGACTCTGAATTTGATCGAAGTCGACTTTTCCTCCCAGTAAGAATTCCACATTACATTATATATCTACTTCAACTTTTAGCCAAGTGACCAAATCACTTTACTTCTTTATCAATATTCACAGTCAAGACAATCATTGATAAAAACAAGTCTTATTCCATTCATATGGGCATAGCCCTTTAGAAGTCCAATTATTTCTCGAGGCGATGGAACAAGCTGATACATTAATTGGAGGAGAATAAGATGTTGTTGCATTCAGCTACTGGAACTGAGTAATAGTATGGATTGGGATCATCGATTTTTAGGAATCGATAGGTCGTTGGAAGATTAGGGTATCTTTTCCTATGATATCCATTCTTCTCATGACATCCCAACACCTTGATCCTGCCTGGCAGGGATTACTTGAGTCACTTCCTTGTACACATATGCTTTTTGCTTGACCCTTCGACCTCCGACATGTAGATTGTGTTTGTGTGAGCCTCAACAAAGATGAACAGCTTCACAATATTTAAGTCCTCCATCCACTTGATTCTCTTCAAGTTGATTCGAAGGTACGCAAGTCAGTGGGCAGCTATGTAATAGATCCCTGAAACACCCATCCATCTCCGTTCCATGTACAGAGGCGATGGATTGTAGATGTGGTCTAAGATATTCATCATATTGAACCTTCGTCGATAATCCGAAGCTTGCATTGCAGTCATAAACATGACCTGGAACACCATGAACCTGTTCCATGCTTCATGACTCTGCAAGACAGCATCGATAAGTAAGGAAATGTTCTTAACAACAACATTTGCTTTACTTCTTATTAAGTTTTCCTATAAAGATAGATCCTTCGTTAATTTGCTATGATACCAACTGTAACGTGTCTGCCTATTCGCTTACAGGACACGTCTTAGCAGCCCATCGGAAAGAGGGTCTAAAAAGCTCCATCCGACACTCCCAAGGAATGTTATAAGGTTTGCGATCTTGGTCTTTCCGAGTCTGCCATGTAGCGGAAGTATCCCAGCCGTTCCCACTTAGGACTGACCTGAATCAGGGTTTTCCTAGTGGTCAAACTCCTAGAACAGCAGCTAGTGGCGAACTACTTTACGCAAAAACATCAGGGTCGAAGTGGTTTCATGCTCCACTTGGTTCAAGGAGAATGGGAAACGAGAGGGATGCAGAACTCGACCTCTGTACCCATAAGGCATAGTCCCATTCCATTCCCCTAAAATAGCATAAATCTGAAATCTAGTAATCTAGACTTAAGGTCAACGTTCCTTGCTGTTCATTTCCTTCGAGCAAAGTTTCATGTTGTTGATTTCATTTGACAAAAGTTCCTGGCCAACTGGGACCACCCATCCGTAGGACGGACCCATGGCCACATCCACCGCACTTTCCTCAGGTTGTTTTAGTTGTCTAATTACCTACCACATTTAGTTGAACACGCGTAAAACAGCTTCCTTAATTAGCCAATTAGACATCGGTTCCTTCATGTAATCTTAACACTTGACATAGAAAAACAGTGTCAAACAAGTTCCTTTTCAATAGGTTATCTTATTATCTTTGGAATACATCCATATAATCCAACCCGTAGGCTAATCCATACTCCGCCCGAAGGCAATCCATAATCTGCCCGAAGGCTATCCAAAAATCCATAGGGATTACTAATCGAAGATTCTGCCCATAGACTAGTATGCGGGCCTCGAGATCCAATCCTGAGTTGCGTTGGCATCTTGTGCAGGGCCTGGAAGGCAAGGGATTTACGGCCAGAGCCCCCTGGCACCCAAACATCCTCCTGCTCCAAGTAGCGCTCAACGTAGAGACCTCTCACGGTGGTTCGTTCCACGTTCCCGACATGGGTAACAATCCCCTTGGTTACGGTCAGGCAGACAGTCGGGGGTAAGTGATGCTGCCTCTCCCTTTAGGCCTTCAACCTGAAGCATTAATTATATTTCCGTCTTTAGTTCCTTGAGCAAATAATGCAAACAGTGCTCCTAAACTGTTACAAGCACAATCAATCCAATGGTCATTTAATTGGCCAACTACTAAGGAGTGAACCCTTTTTTTTCTGAATGCATCCAGCATTCGATCCGGGATCAATTGCGACTTGGAAAGATCCCCAAGGGTTTGTTTGTTTTCCCTTTTGTCCTCAGGTTAGGGTCATACCCTGTCAACCCAAATTAACCATTACCTTAAGTTTCTTAGGGTAAGATAGTGAATCCTAGCGACCATGTCGCTCTAACTTCATTGATCCTTTGCTTTATCAAGCAAATACATAACTTCTCTTAACTTGGCAAATCAGCTCAAGAAAGGTGATGTAGCAAGATGACTATTCATCCTCTTGCAAGTTAGACTTGCGCTAGAACTTGCCAACCTCATTCCAAGGAATGGCAAATTCATCTTGTGATTAAACCACAAAGTCGTGCGACATTGCAACTTGTTGCACAAGTGTTGCACCTAACTCATGGGATCATTTCACCCATTGAACGGCATTTCCTGGTCAAGGACTTTTGTTTAAACAGTATACAGGGTTTAGGGTGTCTTCTTACCCAACCCAACCCTAGGGTTTCCAAACTCAATCTGAGTTTTAGCATTAGGTCGAACGATCCTTAGGGTAGAAACCCTAGATTGTTGTTTGCATGAGCATCCAATTGACCCAAACATTCCGTGAATGTGGGTAGGACCTTTGGGTTTGAGGGCTTCAACTTGGCATCCAAGTACGATACTATGCTGCATTTTCGACATGCCAAGCCCTAGCTAATACTTGAGGTATTTATCGTATCGACCAATTATGCCTATACAAAACCCTAACGGTTATAATATCACAAGTGATTTGGGTAAAATTGATCTACTTGTCTTGCAACAAGGACGATCCTTTCCTAGAGATAATAAACTTGCTCTAAAGGTGTAAACAGATGCTAGATATCACATTTCGTGCAAGTATATGATTTGTTACATCTATGTTCTATAAGGTATGCAATAACCCTTTACTTTTCTTACTAAGGTCACGAGGAATGATAACTTGCATGAAACCTACTAGGGTTTACATCAAGGAATCATGCCTACAATCCTTTTGTCTAAGCTTTAGAATTTCATGCTTTGATAAGGCATGCAATCTTTTCTAAATGCAACTCGATGAAATGAAATTTATGAATGTGTAACATGCGACCCTTTTCTAAATACAACTTTTTTAATGAAGTTCATGTGACATGCAACCTTTAATCCATTCGACAAACATCTTCGCAAGTAACATGCAATGTCCATTGTTTCATTTTCATGCCATGCAACGAAAGTTAACAATTTCCTCATGCGAGTCATAACAAAGGAAGTTATTGACTAAATGCAAGATACTCCTTTCCTTCACGGCCAATGCACTTAACAATTTCCTCCTTAACCGTAGGCAATATGTGTTTTAGACTTCCAGTTTGAAAATGCACGACAAGGCAATTTGCAACTAAGTTCATAGGGTGAGTAAGTGATTTACATTTATAACTTTGGAGATGCAAATGATCCAAGTGCATGATATGCACCAATCCTTATCCATCGTTTACAGAGATACTTTCGCAAATGTACTTTTATCACTACCACGTGAATTAAGGATAAACGTAAAATGCATTCTCCCTATGGAATTAAGCGTGTTTAAAGAATTTCTTATACATGGGATTAAATTCATAAAACCTGGGCTTGTGGATCCGTGGTGATGTCCACGTGTAAGTTTGGGGAGGAACTTCTTGCGGGTGCACCTTGCATCTTCTTGGGAGCCATCACTGATGACTTGAAATCCGCAGATTCTTTCTGGCCTCTACTCTCAATCTCGAGACTGCATGTCGGTTGATATCTTCTCCTCGCGTAGGAATAAGAGCTTTATGAACCTGGTTTTAAAATCGGGGAAGGCACGTAGGAACAAGGCTTATGGGCCTTATCCCTTTAGAAGCTTCTTAAAGAAGCTTGTGATGTTAAGCAGGGTCGACGTGGAAGACCCAATGATTGGAGGGAGGGAAAGGATCGATGACGGGGGGAAAAGGTAGTGATTAATGGTGTTGATGGCAAGGATGGCTCTAGTGGTGGCTGCAACGGCAGCTTGATGGCAGATTGGGCGGCACTGGCAAGTGGCGTCCTTCAGCACGTCAGCAATTCCAACTTCCTCTCTCCGTTCATCCCTTCAGCCCCCGCATAGGGATAGTTTTTATAGTGCTAAGGGGGGGAGAGACTCCACACATGTGGAGCCCCCCATGCTTCCCTCTTCTCCCATGCATCTCCACCTCAACAAGCTTCCCACACTCTTACTTACTCTTCTCCTACTCCCTCGCCTTCAGCCATGCATCGGCTGGGGGAAAGGGATAATTAGGAAAAAGAAATTGCATAAATTTACATTATTATCCATTTGCCCCTTCAAAAAGGGTGTTCCCCCACGGGTTTCTACGGTCTTCAACCCCGGCCTCGATTTCACAATCCAGAGGCCTCATTTTTGCACGTGCGGGGTATGGATTAATCTACCAATAATTACGATGTGGGAGATAACCTTGCACAGGTTTTAGGCGGCATGCGGGGAGTCAAGTTCAACAATATTTTTTAGCGAAAATATTGCATTGATTGATTCAACCCTCTGTAATCAATACACAACCGAAGCATTCCATCTTTCTTCTTCTGGAACAGCATTGGAGCTCCCCATGGTGAACTGCTAGAACGGATGTAGCCTTGATCTAACAGTTGCTTGAGTTTCTCCTTCAGCTCAATTGCTTCCGCGATGGACATCCTATATGGCCTCTTTGCGATTGGTGCAGCTCCTGGCACTAGCTTAATCTCATGATCAACTTCCCTCTGAGGCGGAAGTTCTGTCAGCTCTTCAGGAAATATGTCTGCATACTCCTTTAGCCATGAAGGTTCTTTACTAGACTCCTGATTTTGATCTAGCTTGTTAAGCTTAATCAAGTAGACAGGTAGTCCCTTTCTAACTCCCTTTATAATCTGAGATGCTTTGGCCAATTGAATTTTAGGCTTTCCAGCCTCTCCTTGAGTTGTGACCAATTTCCCTTTAGAGTTTCGAAAGGAAACTTGACCCTTTCCACAATGAATGTGGATGTCATTAGGTTTAAGCCAATCCATTCCAAACAAACACTCATGGATACCTAGGTTCATGACCCTGAATCTGATCGAAGTTGACTTTCCTCCCATAAAGAATTCCACCTTAGCAGTTTTCCTGGTACAAGTGACCTCATGACCATTTGCTAATTCCACAAGCAAGGTAGGTGCTTCTATTGTGGCTATTCCTTATCTTCTTGCACAAGATGGTGAGATAAAGGAATGTGTACTGCCACAATCAATCAAGGTTTTGAAGCCTTTACCTTGATAATTCGATGGAGTCTGAATCACCGAAAACTTGGCAATTCGGGCCTTTCTTGTGAAGGGCGGCATGGACTATTTCCCTCTCAAAGTCGGCTTCCATGGTCAGGTCTTCTTCATCACACATTTCCCTATTGGCAACACAGGCGGTTCTTCCTCTGCCCTAGGTGGCGGCTCCTTGGCCACGAGCTGTTCCTTGGAATGGTCCTTGACATTGTCCTCCGCCAAGTTTGGGACATTGCCTTTTGAAATGACTGAGCTCGTTGCAATGGAAGTAACGAAAATTGCAGCCATTACCTTGGGTAGGAACAAAGTTATTGACATTGTTGGTTCTTGCTTTCTTCCTTTGTCCCTAGTTTTGACCTTGAACTCTCTTTGCTTCGGACCTATATACTCCTTTGTTCTGATCATTATAAGACCAAGTCTTGTTATTTCTTGGCGTGATCTGCACCTCCTGAATTATGGGCACAGCTAGAATGAGTGTGTTTTGAAGGTTTGTTGGGCGCATTGATTTGAGGCGGGTGTTTACAGGTGGATTTAATCCGGCATAAAACTTCAACACCTGTTGTGTCATATCCATTTGTGGTGCATACTTCAAAAGAGAGACAAACTTTGAGTAGCATGCGTCTAGGGTCAGACCAAGTTATTTCAGCTCATAGAACTCATTCATCTTCTGTGTGCGGTACGCAGGTGGTAAGTATCTTCCTTGCACAGCTTTTTTCAGCTTTTCCCAGGTAACGGACCCTTCCGAGATCCCTTGGTCTCTGCATCATTGCTTTCACCAAAGTCTGGCTTCGCCAATGAGCTTTAGCTTGACGAGCATTGCTTGGTTGGCGGGTGTAGTACCGGCGGCTTCAAAGTAATCTTCCATGGACTCTATCCAAATCTCAGCATTAGCTTGGACAATCCTTCCTTTCCCGTCAAATTTTGGCGGCTTGATCTACTTGAGAAGAAACTTCTTCTCCTGAATCATGGCCGTACTTGGTGTAGGGGTCAGACTAGGAACCTATACCTGAGTTTGTGCCTGGGTGAGAGATGCTTAACGTTAACAACTCACTAATCGTTACTTACATTATATTTCATACCCAATTCAGCTTTGAGCCAAGAGACCCAATCACTTAACTTTTTATCAATACTCATATGGGCATAGCCCTTTCGGAGTACAATATTTATTTGGATGGTAGAGCAAGCTGATACATTAATTCGAGGAGAATAAGATGTTGTTGCATTTAGCTATACTGAAATTGAGTAATAGTATGGATTGGGATCATGGATTTTCAGGAATCGATAGGTCATTGGAAGATTAAGGTATCTTTTCCTTTGATATACATTCTTCTCATGACGTCCCGATACCTTAATTCTGTCAGCAAGGATTACTCGAGTCACTTCCTCGTACACATACTTGTTTTGCTTAGTCTTTCCACCACCAACATGTAGGGTCGCGTTTGCGTGAGCCTCAACAAAGTTGAATAGCTTCACGATCTTTAAGTCCTCCATCCGCTTGATTCTCTTCAAGTTGATTCGAGGGCACGCAAGTCGGTGGGCAGCTATGTAATAGATCCCTGAAACACCAATCCATCTTTGTTCCATGTACAAGGGTGATGGATTGTAGATTTGGTCTAAGATATTCATCATATCGAGCCTTCGTCGATAATCTGAAGCATGCATTGCGGTCATAAATATGACCTGGAACACCAAGAATATGTTCCATGCTTCATGAATCTACAAGACATCATCAATAAGTAAGGAAATGTTCTTAACAGCACCATTTCCTTTACTGCTTCTTATTAAGTTTTCTTATAAAGATCCTTCGTTGGCGCTCTGATACCAACTGTAACGTGTCCACCTATTCGCTTGTTGCAGGACATGTCTTAGCAGCCCATCAGAAAGCGGGCCTAGAAATCTCCGCTTGGCACTCCCCTGGAATGTTACGGGGTTTGCGATCTAGGTCTTTTCGAGTCTTCCACGTCGCGGAAGTATCCCAGCCGTTCCCACTTAGGACGACCTGAATCAAGGTTTTCCTAGTGGTCAAACTCCTAGAACGGCAGCTAGCGTCGAACCCTATGCGAACTACTTTACGCAAAAACGTCAACATTGAAGCGGATTCATGCTGCACTTGGTTCAAGGAGAATGGGAAATGAGAGGGATGCAAAGCTCAACCTCTCTGCCCGTAAGGCATTGTCCCATTCCGTTCCCCTAAAACAGCATAAATCGGAAATCTAGTAATCTAGACTTAAGGTCAACATTCCTTGCTGTTCATTTCCTTCGAGCAAAGTTTCCTGTTGTCGATTTCATTTGAGAAAAGTTCCCGGCCAACCGGGACCACCCATCCGAAGGACCCATGGACATATCCACCGCACTTTCCTCAGGGTTGTTTTAGTTGTCTAATTACCTACCAAATTTAGTTGGACATGTATAAAACAACTTCTTTAATTAGCCAGTTCCGGTTCCTTCATATAATCTTAGCACTTGACATAGAAAAACAGTGTCAAACAAGTTCCTTTTCAACATGTTATCTTATTATCTTTGGAATACATCCATATAATCCAGCCCCTAGGCTAATCCATAATCCACCGGAAGGCAATCCATAATCTGCCCGAAGGCTATCCAGCATCTCCATATAATTGAGCCCGTAGGTTAATCCATAATCCTCCCGAAGGCAATCCATAATCCGCTTGAAGGCTATCCAGCAATCCACAGAGATTACCAATCTAGGATTCCACCCGTAGACTAGTATGCGGGCCTCGAGATCCAATCCTAAGTCGTGTTGGCCTCTTGTGCGGGGCTCGGAAGGCAAGGGATTTAGAGCCAGAGCCCGCCTGGCACCCAAGCGTCCTCTTGCTCCAAGTAGCGCTCAATGGAGACACCTCTCGCGGTGGGTTTGGTCCACATTCCCGGTGCAGCTAACAACCCCCTTGGTTAGGGTCAGGCAAATAGTCAGGGGTAACTAATACTACCTCTCCTTTCAAGCCTTCAACTTGAAGCATTAATTATCTTTCCAACCAAAATTCCTTGAGAAAACAATGCAAACAGTGCTCCTAAACTGTTACAAACACAATAAATCCAGTGGTTGTCAAGCATTTGCTATTGAAGCACATTTTCCTTTGTATAGAGAAAGAGAAATGCTTAAATTGGAAGAAGAATTTCTTTTAACTAGGAAAGTGCAATCCAATGTTCTTAAAGATAAGAAATACCAGTTTTTTAGAAGATCTAGAATGTAAATTAGTGAATGACATTCTTTATACCAAGGGAATGGATTCGATATTGAGAAGAGTACCTTGGAAGGTGGAAATGTATCATATTCTCGAAAATAATCTTGAGGAAACATGCGGAAGACATTATTCCTATAAAATTACTCTTCAAATAATTTTAATTGAAGGGTATATGTGGCGAAATCTAGATAAAGATGTCAATCATTGGCGTAAATAATGTCATGAATGTCAAAGAATGAGTAAGAATACATTAAAACTAGAAACAAGAAAAACAATTATTGCTGACATTTTTGAAAAATGAGGAATAGATGCACACTACAAGGAAACGCATGTATAGCGACGGCAGGTAGCGACACAGGAATAGCAGCGTCGCTACAAGGAAACGCATGTATAGCGACGGCGGGTAGCGACGCAGAAATAGCGACGCCCCACAGGGAAAAAAACAGGGCCGAAACCCGAGCGCGTTTCATTTCGCGCATTCGTGAGACATTTCGAGAGGGAGAGCGAGAGAGAGAGAGAGAGAGAGAGAGAGAGAGAGAGAGAGAGCAATCGTTTTGCATAGAGAGTGAGAGAGGGAGAGGAAAAGGCTTACCGCCACCACTGCCGCTGCCGCCGCCGTCATTCGCGAAGGAGAGGAGGAGCCGCCATTGCGAAGAGGAGCCGTCAAACCCTCGCCAAATCTTTACGGTGAGTCCATTCTCTCTCTCTTTTACTTGTTTAGGGTTTAATTTGTGTATATTGAGAGAGGGAGAGGAAATGAGAGAGAAAGAGAGGGAGAGGGAGAGGGAGGGAGAGAAAGAGAAAGAGAGGGGGAGAGAAAGAGAAAGAGAGGGAGAGGGAGTGGAAGGGGGAGGAAATGAGAGAGGGAGAGGGAGGGAGAGTGCATTCTCTCTCTCTTTTACTTTTTTTTATATAATTTGTGTATATATATTGAGAGAGAGAGAGGAAATGAGAGAGAAAGAGAGGAAGAGGAAGAGGGAGGAAATGGAAGAGGGAGGGGGAGAGGAAGGGGGAGAGAGGGAGGGAGAGAGAAAGAGAGGGAGAGGGAGAGGGAGGAAATGGAAGAGGGAGGGGGATAAAATGAGAGAATGAGAGGGAGGGAGAGTGTATTCTCTCTCTTTATTTATTTATTTTTTGTATCATTTGTGTATAATGAGAGAGGGAGAGGAAATGAGGGAGAGGGAGAGGGAGAGGGAGAGGGAGAGGGAGAGATAGAAAGAGAGGGAAATTAAAGAGAGGGAGGGGGAGGAAATGAGAGAGGGAGAGGGAGGAAGAGAGAGAGAAAGAGAGGGAGAGGGAGAGGGAGAGGGGGAGGAAATGGGAAAGGAAGAGGGAGGGAGAGAGAGAGAGAAAGAGGGGGGAGGGAGAGGGAGGGAGAGGAAATGAGAGAGGGAGAGAGAGATGGAGGGAGGGAGAGAGAGAAAAAGAGAGGGAGAGGGAGAGGGGGAGGAAATGGGAAAGAGAGGGGGAGGGAGAAGGAGGGAGAGGAAATGAGAGAGGGAGAGGGAGAGAGAGAGAGGGAGGGGAGACATTAAACATAATAGGAAAATGAGAGGGGGAGAGGAAATGAGAGAGGGAGAGGAAGGGGGGAGACGAAAACATAATAGGGAAATGAGAGAGGGAGAGGGAGGGAGAAGAAATGAGAGAAGGAGAGGAAGAGAGCAAAAGAAAATGAGAGAGGGAGAGGAGAGATAAAAAAAGAATGAATGAGAGGAGAGAGAAAAAGAGATAAGATGTTAAACATAATAGGAAAAAAGAGAAAGAGAGGGTGTGGGTGACGGCGAGGGAGGGAGAGGAAATGAGAGAGGGAGAGGAAGAGAGAAAAGGAAATGAGAGAGGGAGAGGAGAGAGAAAAAGAAATGAGAGAGAGAGGAGAGAGAAAAAGAGAGAAAGATCATTAAACATAATGGGAAAAGAGAGAAAGAGAGGGTCAGGGTGAGGGAGGGAGAGGACATGAGAGAGGGAGAGAAAGAAAGAAAGGGAAATGAGATAGGGAGAGGAGAGAGAAAAAGAGAAAAAAATCATTAAATCTAATAAAGAAAGAGAGAAAGAGAGGGTCAGGGTGAGGGAGGGAGAGGAAATGAGAGAGGGAGAGTAGAGAGGGAGAGAAAGAGAGAAATGTAAATGAGAGAGGGAGAGAAGAGAGAAAAAAATGAGAGAGAGAGGAGAGAGAAAAAGAGAAAAAATCATCAAACCTAATAGGGAAAGAGAGAAAGAGAGGGTCAGGGTGAGGGAGGGAGAGGAAATGAGAGAGGGAGAGAAAGAGAGAAAGGGAAATGAGAGAGGGAGAGGAGAGAGAAAAAGAAATGAGAGAGAGAGAGAGGAGAGCGAAAAAAAGAAAAATCATTAAACCTAATAGGGAAAGAGAGTAAGAGAGGGTTAGGGTGAGAGAGGGAGAGGAAATGAGAGAGGGAGAGAAAGAGAGAAAGGGAAATGAGAGAGGGAGAGGAGAGAGAAAAAAATGAGAGAGAGAGAGAGGAGAGAGAAAAAGAGAAAAAAAATCATTAAACCTAATAGAGAAAGAGAGAAAGAGAGGGTACGCCAATCCCTCAAAAAGTTCTCAGACACTTTCCACTTATCCCCCGCATAAACCACATGTTTCGTACGGCCGGCGTGACGAGCTTGACAACGTGGCATGGGCAAAATAGATCCATGAATGGAGTTCAACGAATATCAGCGGATTCACACGCATGGAGCCACATTGAATCTACCTTCCCAGGCTTTGCCCAAGAGCCAAGGAATCTTCGGCTCGATCTTGCAATGAATGGCGTAAACCCATTCGGTCTACGCTCAACTTCTTACAGTGTGTGGCCTACAGTCCTTTTCAACTACAATATCCCTCCATGGCTTTCTACGAAGAAAGGCCGTCTCATCATTAGCTTACTCGTCCTCGGCCGCTACAAAGTCAAAAATATGGACGTGTATCTTCGTCCATTAGTCGGTGAGCTTAAGATTTTGTGGGAGGAGGGGGTCACCGTGCAAGATATGAGCAGGCGCGATGGTCGGCGGTTAGCCAATATTCGAGCCATTCTCATGTGGACAATGCATGACTTTCCGGGATTCAGAGAGTGCTCAGGTGAACAGGCCTCCGTTCTCGTTGGTAATATCTATATTTTATTTCGTTCAAGTAAGTATTCACTGGGTGGTGGTGTTGGAACAGGTCTGGTTACCTCATGTTATCATGCATGTCCATTGTGCGGGCCACAGTTAGACTCCGGAAGGTCACGAACCATGAAGAAGATGGTATATCAAGGACATGCTACTTTCTTGCCAAAGGATCATGAACTGAGGGAAGATTTCCTTGGACAACCTCCAACACGTATGAATGCCGCAAGCTGGTATGAGCTGAAAATGGTCCACATGGAATCACATCCAATCGGAATGCAGTGGTTCTCAGTTTTCTACGAGTTGCCATATTGGACCCACTTACAGGTCAACCACTTGTTGGATCCCATGCATATTTTCAAGAATGTGGGAAGCTTGCTATGGGACCACATCACAAGAAAGAGAGAAACTATAGGGGCACGAATGGATTTGAAGGATGTAGGTAAGATGGAGGCACTTTGGCCGCAGTCGAGTACTGATGGTTGCATGCAGCTTCCTCGTGCTCCTTGGGTTTTGTCCACTAAAGAAGAGCGCATTGTGAAGCAAGTAGTCAAGTCTATCCGCACTCCGACGGGTATGATGTGTTCTCTCAGGTCTACATTTTCTAAAGATAACCAATTATCAGGTCTAAAATCCCATGACTGGCATAATATATGTCAGGTTTGTACTACGAATGGATTGTAATTGGCGTGCGCATTTTGCTATTTGGAGTGTAGCCATTATTCATAATGCTTTCTCATTTGTG
Organism: Lygodium microphyllum; assembly: GCF_053477565.2. Lineage (NCBI taxonomy): Eukaryota > Viridiplantae > Streptophyta > Polypodiopsida > Schizaeales > Lygodiaceae > Lygodium > Lygodium microphyllum. Next base: position 80,337,907 of record NC_141145.1, read on the forward strand.
GCAGTTTGTACTACCGATCGTGATCGCAGGATGTCTTACTTCAGAAATACGCGGGGCCACTTACAGGTTGTTGACTTTGGTGCAATGGATCTCACAAAAGGAGATTAAGACATCCTCTATTGAATCCGCGAGGTAGGGAGCAGTGGAGGCGGTCTGTCTCTTTGAGAAATACCTGCCCACCAGTATGCTCATAATACAAATCCATCTTCTTGTGTATCTTGTAGATGAAGTGGAGATTGCTGGACTTGTTCATATGCGATGGATGTTCTTCTTGGAGCACTTCATGAAAACCCTGAAAGGCTTTGTGCGACAACGAGCTCGGCTAGAAGGTAGCATGGCTGAAGATTGGTTGGTGTCTGAGGCGCTAGTGCATATTTCACATTGGCTACCAACAGTGGATCCAGACAACGAAATGCTATGGTCGTTGAAGGACGATGATAGATTGACTGGAGATGTGGTAGTTGGAAATGGGGTAGAAAAAAGAATGGATGCCTCAATGGAGAAGAAGGTGAATCGCTTTTGTATGTTGCACCATGCCTCAATGGAGATGTGGCTCGCCAAGTACCAGATTGCTAGGCAAGATCAAGAGGAAGCGCGAGCTGAATTCCGACCTAGTACACGTCATCAACTAATTCGATATCCCAAGGTCATGGAGGAGATGCCGCGATTCATGTTAACGCGATGGTTGCATGGAGCTTTGACTGCACCGTCTCGCGAAGGAACAGAGGTCTCAATGGAGGAGTGGAAATTCTCGAGGGGATGTAGTCCAAAGGTGATGAGGGGTTTAGGATTTGTCGTATCTAAATTTTATATACGACATCTAATTTGAGTATTTCAATATATAGTACAAAATATATAGTGCAGCGTGGTCACGCAGACGGCATTTTTGCGTGGAGCGCATTGACAAAATGCGCTTCACAATGGACTGTGGAATTGTGGCAAGGTTCGAGCAACAGAGCCGGCGACGAGTAATGGATCCAAATACGGTTGTGGATGAGATGGAGTATTTTGGGAACTTGCAAAGTATTGTTACAGTGGATTACCGTAGCTTCTCCATTGTACTATTCGATGTGCAGTGGTTCAAAGTGGTACTTGGAAGAGCTGGAGCAACAGTTTGACAAGGTCCATCTGGATTTCTCGAAATAGATTCCGAAAAAAATTGGACGAATTTGCATGACACCTTTGTGTTGCCAGCCCATTGTGAACAGGTGCATGGACTCATTTGTTTGCTAATTGTATAACGACATGGTTTATGTCACAATGGTTTGAACTCTCTTGTACGTGTTTATGAACAGATAATCTTCTACCCAAACCCCCGACAACCTCGATGGTGGTATGTTATACATTCAACTCCCCGAAGTGCAAGAGTATATGATCAAAGCGATGTTCTGAGCATAGATGAAGATAATATGCAAATAGAGGGGTCGATATTGCAAGGGGTGGAGGCCACCGAAAGCTTAGAGCCAGCATCGACTAACAATGATGGAAATACAGGAGTCCAAGAATTCTTTGAGAATGAGGTGGACTCATCCTTTTGTGGGGACATGTCTATCGACCTTCCAGTGTATGCGGAGTTGTGTCACGAGATTGACATAGGACCATAGGATACTTCATACTTGGAGCATCCACTTACTCAATTCATTGACCAATCGCTTATAAGGATACATAAGATATGCATTTTAAGTGAGATTTTTTTTAAAGGATTTATATTACTATTCTTTGTATGATTTAAATTGATTATTCTAACATCATTTTTTATCTCTGCAGGTGACATTTTCAGGATGAGTCGAGGGATGAGCGATGAGGAGTTACATGATATCTTCACACGCATGTCTCTAGACTAGACCGCGAGATTCAAAGATATGGCAGACCAGGAGCTATCTCGGTCTTCGTCAGGGCGCTCTGCTAGATCTACTTCGGTGCGATCGAATGCTTCAGCTTCGAGCAGACGAGCTCAATGCTCTAGACTTGGGCTAGAAGGAGGGAGTGCTTCACGGTCAAGGGGATGCTGTAGAGATACGGATGCAGTGAGCCCGTGGTCGACACGGGATACAGGTGCAACTCCTCGCTCTCGTGGCCCTTGCAAGGAGCGTGGCTCATGCTCAGGTGGATGCTGTGGAGGCACGGACGCGGTGTCTCCGTCTCATCGTTCAATTGGAGTTGTATCACCTCAAGGATTTGTCACAGCTGTGGGGACGTCTACTCCAGTTACTTCGGCTTTTGCTCAACCGTCAGTAGTAGGTGGCACCCCTATGGGTGCCACTCTGAGAGATATTACCCCGGTCGGTACACCGAATGCACAAGGGTCTCATGAATATGCCCAAGAGCGTGGACACAAATGGGAGAGGACCCATCTTAGCAGACTCCAGGGGGATATGGATATCTAGTCAATGATAGGTCAGAATCCATCATCATGAATGATGAGGGGAGAAGGGTGATGGCTCGCATGAGAGAGTTGTGCCAACAAGTTTTTCGGCACAATGTCTTAGATCATTGGAAGAACATACCGGAGGGGAGAAAGGACTACATAGTAGCATCCTTGCATGAGGAGTTTCCGGTTAGAGCCTCGGTAGATAGATTTTCTACGGGCTGGATGATAGATTGCATACATGCATATATGTCACACAAACGATCCGACGCACGCAAGGCAATCAATAGTGGGGTTGCAAATCCCGAGTGGTTAGATGCAGACGACTGGCGCCGACTGAGGGAGGAGGCTACAGATTCTCCAGGACGTTGGAGTCAGCAGTGCGAGGCGGCGAGGGCACGACTCGAGGCCGGAGTGGTCTATCATCTTGGGAGTGGCGGCCACAAGACATATTTGAAGGACTTTGTAAGTTTTTATTTTGTTTTGCTTGTTTATTTTTTTGCAATATCCTTTGTACTGACAATGATGTTTCTAACAGTTAGCATTTTGTTTTCTTTGCAGCACTCCATTACAAATCGCGATCCGACTGGCCTTGAGACTTGATATGCAGAGAGGCACAGTCTCACTTCATTGATCGATCGATTGTATAGACGCGGCGGTCTTATAAGTCACTCATGTTTCTTGTCCGTAGTTACCATATTTAATAAGAATGCATTATTGTATGGTGGATTGATGTGTTGTTTCTTTTTTTGCAGAGTTTGTTCGATGCTCCTTTGCGGCGGGACGAGCTTTCAGAGGGTGAGGATATGTAGCTTGCCCTTGGATCCTTGGAGCTTACACACCTTTATTTTTGGGTCGCCTGATCTATGTATACATTTTCTATGTATTAGTGATATATTGTCATGATTGTATCAATCGCTTATTATACAATCATGCATTTATTTTATGTATCAGTGTTATAATTTCAGTATACATTGTTTTTGTTTGCAAGCGCATTGTACACAGTGCAGAAACTATTTTTTATTCTCTAATAAAGCACACAGTGCTATATGTGGCAGGGCAGTTTGCTGCCCTGCTACAACTTTTTTTTTCCCTGTTACAGTCGCTATTAGTGTCGCAAATTTTACTGCTCGCGTCGTTAATGGCATCGTTATTTTCATCACAAACCGTCGCTATCAGCGTCGGTATTGGCATCGTTATTTTCATCGCAAACCGTCGCTATCAGCGTCGGTATTGGCATCGGTATCAGTGCCGATACTGACGCCAAATTTGCGACGCTGATACCGACGCCAAATTTGCGACGCTGATACCGACGCTAATACCAACTGTTCTATGGCGTCACGAATAACGACGCTTTTTGCAACAATGGGGGCAAATTTTGTTATTTGCATTTTCGTCGCTTTTAACGTCGGTATAAGGCCTATATCTTGTAGTGGCAATTGGTCGACCACTACCTCATACATCAAGAGGAAATATTTACATGTTGACTACAATTGATTACCTTTCTCATTGGGCAAAAGCTAAAGCAATATGTCTCAAGATTGATTCCAAATGTATATCTTGAGACAATTGATTTCAAATGAAATGAAATGGGCTGTGCAATTCAGTTCAAGCGCCCATCCTATTTCCTTGGCAACGTGGATGAAGAGACTTGTCTTCTATTGGTTGCTGTTGGCATGGTCTGCTTTTATATGGTGGCTTTGTAGTATGATAACATGGCAGCAAGGTTATTGTGCAACACGGCAGTGGATTAAGATTAGAGATAGCCAGAGTCTCAGCATGAATTGCATGGGGCATTGCCATATGCAGTGAAAGATCAACGAGGAAGGGGGGACTAGATTTTTTTTGAGCAATGTGAGAGGGATGGTAGCGGAATGCAGTGGGAATTGCGCCAGCGGAAAGTCAGCATGGCGATGAAGGGGAAGCGGTGCTGTAGGGCTTCAAACTAAACAGCCTACTGGAGGATATGTTGATATAACGAATGGGCAGTGCCTCTTGCCATGTTTATCTTTGACTACTTCTTATTATGATTGCTGTAATACTGTGTTGCTAAAAAGTGAAGGGTCGGGATGGAAACGAGACAACCAATAGGCCGATTGACACATTCGAGGGGGCATTGCTGTTGAATTACAGTTGATGAAGAGGGAGGAGAAAAAGAACAAAAGGGAGGAATGGAGGCTGTGTTTATGAGGGTGGTAGTGTATCTTGGACAAACAAAAAGCTTAAAAGTTTTAAAAAGGAAAATCGTTACGAAAGAGAAAGAGCCTTAACGCTTTGTATAGAGCAAAAAATTTACTTATGACGAATCATGAAGAGAGAAGAAACTATATAAGGGGAAAGAAACTATGAGTGAGGGGCCCTTCTCTTTATTTTGCTAAGTCTTGAATGTGAGGAGAGGAGGGTCACACCCAAGTTTTGGAGCAAGTTTTTTTTCCTTCAAACTTCTAAAGACGATTATCTGTGAGGTTTTTTGTAATAATAATTAAGGTCTTTGCTTTATTCATTTGAGGTTGTAGATGCTCTACATTGTGTGTGCACTCACTGTGTTTGTGGATATAAGAGATTTCGAAGTTGTATTGTGGATTAGTGTGCTAGAGTTTTGACCATATATTGTAAAATTTTCTAGCCAAGGTTAGCACCTAAACAAAGTTGCTTACTTTATCGGCACTCCTTATCATCTTGTTTTTGGGTTGCGTGAGAGGGTTATCTCCAAACACCACTAGTGAAACAATGGGACTACTATACAATATATGCCAATAGAGCTTATGTATGGACAAAAGCCAATTATGCCTACAAAAACATTATCAAGTATTTTGCAATGGGAGGAAGGAATGAATAGGAAAGAGCTCTTAGCTCTTAGAATCTACTAGTTAGAAAGAAGACCTAAAGTCATAAATGTGTAGTTTAGAGATTGAGAGGCTAGACTTCCCAACAATGAGAGGTTTGATAAAAGACACAAGTTGAGACTAAGAGCCATCAAGGAAGGTGATTGGGTACTAGTGTATGATAGCACTATTGATAATCAACATAGTACCATAAAAAAGGTTTCCAAAAGATGGTTTAGACTATATGTTGTGAAGTGGGATTATGATAATGCCACATATACCCTATGTAAATTGGATGGGATATAGATTTGAAGATACTTGTAAGCATTAAAAAGGATGAGGATGATGATCTTGTGGTAGGTGAGGAAGTCCTTGAGCTACACAAGAGTGATAGGGTGGTACATATTGAAGGATATGCAGGTTTAGAGGGGCGGATATTGTGACACTCTATCTCTATGGGATGAAATCTTAGAGGATCTCTATTCCTTCTTGAATTTCATGTGTAACTCTATGGGATATGTTTGTCAGTGTCACATGAGAGTTGCACTTGATCTGCAAGTATATGGTAGGACTTTTAAAGTCATTTCACATGTCAATTGAAGAAAAATGTGGTACCCTTTGCTCAACATTTGAGTGGCCATTTTAGTGACCATGACCAAAACTTAAGTGATCTATGATGCATCTATTGTCTCTAGGACAATTCCCACTTTCTATGGTAGAAATTTTGGTCTATTCCTAGCACCTTTAGCATAGGGTAAAACATGCAATAGATCTCTAGCATTTGTCACAATTTTGGGGGGAACTCAAACTCAAGAAAGGCAAGGAATAGTAGGGTAAACACAAAGAAGAACTTCAGTGATATGTATAGATACATGTATGCTACAAATCGATGGGAGAACTAGGACTATTTTACTGTTATTATATAGAGATTTGTAAGGCTACAGTGCTATGGCTAGAGTTTATAAAAGGATTTTTCCTTGAATTGGATGCTATCTCTTGCATGTTCAATACTCGAAAAGAGGGTTTTTTTGGATGTATGTGGATCTCTCTTTTAATACTAATGTAGGTGAAAGAGTGCAAGGATTTTATGCTCAAATTACAAGGATTTTGAAGCCTTTGCTCAAGAAATTTAGAGTTTCTAGGGCTGTTTTGTTTCAAGTGTATCATAGGTCTATGCCCGACCTATTTAAAGGCTCTATATACATTCTTTATGCAAAAATTGACATATTTCTATCAAAAGCTTGTTTGGGTTTGAAAAATCATCTCAAACATATTATTTTACTGAGCTAATGTCTTGGCTATAGGGTTGTAAAGTCTAAAAGTGATAGTGAAGTTGTACATAAATTAAAGCAAAGGTTCTTTGCAAAGTAATATATGATACAATTTGATTTTTATTTGCATACTTCTCTTGCTTACCATTTCTTTTGTCTCTCATTTGTAAAATCATATTCTCAAGGCACCAATGGTATAGACGTGACACTTTACGTCCCCTCTCTAACATGAGCTCCTACAAACACCATTCTAATACTAGTTGAGAGGGAAGCAATGGTGGGATGTGAGGTAGAAGCTATGGAGTATGAGGGTTACAAGAGAGATCGCACAAGAGACCCTAGTAGGTACAATGAGTGGCACCCTTAGTCTTTTATATGATTGTACAGTGTGTATTTATATATTACTATACTTATTTATGATTCTATGTGTGATGATTGTGTGCTACGTGAGGTGATATGATAGGTGATTGGGTACTTGTGTACTAGGAATGGATGTGCATAGGATGGGCTATGTGTAGGGATGTATGCTACATGTGCGAGTGCTTAATGTGTGTCCTACATGATGTGCACAAGTGGCCTAACGCATGTGTGCTTAAGTGATGTGTGCAAGTGGCCAATGCACTCCCTAATGCTAGTATCCAAATAGAATCAATGTAGGTGTACTTAGCTGCATGTATAGCAAGTATGCTATTGTAATTGCATAAGTGATGTATATGAGGGAAGTATATTTGAATAAGTTATGTGTGTAGGATGAGGTACACACAAGTGTGGTGTTTACAAGTGACTAGGTTCTAGAATGTGGATATGCAAGTGGTGTCTAAGCTTCGTGGGTGTATGTAGCTACCTAGGGATTGTGTGTGCACATAATATCAAGTGATTTTGTTGCTTTTAAAAAAAGTGCAGGTAGAGAGCACGTATGTGTGTGCTATGAGTGCTATAAGCACAAGTGATTAATTTAGTGACATGCATGAGCGTATCAGGTTATGTATAACTATTTTAGTGTAGTCATGTGTATGAGTGCCAGGTAGTATGCACAAGTGGGGCTAGATAAGGTGTCCTACTGATTATCTACATACACAAGTGCTAAAAATATGCATCCTTGTGCCTTACATATACTTATACACCAACCTTTTTTTATGTATTCCATGTACACAACTCGTGCATGAGTAGTCTCAAAGTGGTGTGCATGAGTGCTAGTGTGAATTGGCATGAGCCCTAATGTGTATTAATCAATATGCGCTATGCTATTACTGTTGTGTGATTGAGTGTTGTTAAGCGGTTATATGCAAGATTGGTAGGGTGCTATGCAAGGATGGTAATGTGGTCCTATGTGCATGAGTGGTGGATCTAGTGCACATGAGTGTTCTCTACTCTATATGACTAAGTGTAATCAAGTGGTGTGCATGGGAACTAATGTGTACAAGTGTCTCACTTTCATGTACATGAGCATTTTTTGCATTGTTTGATTAGTGGGTTCACCCTAAGTAAATGAGTGTTTTTTCTATGTGGACAAGAGTTGTTAGCCTTACATGAGCATGTGCTATCTATTATGCATGGATAGGTGGGGTGGGTTATGTGGATGAGTGGGGTTGGCCTACACAGACAAGTGAGGTTTCCCTACATGGACGAGCATGTGCTATCTATTATGCATGGATAGGTGGGGTGGGTTATGTGGATGAGTGGGGTTGGCCTACACAGACAAGTGAGGTTTCCCTACATGGACAAGTGGAATGACAAACATGTGCAAAGGGTAGCAAGTGTGCCTAAGTGGCCATCATAGCATGTACTTGAGTACACTACCATGTGGTCGACTCAATGAGTAGGGTTGTGTGGTTGAGTATCAATGTGGGGCCAAGTGAGCAACAATTTGTAAATTAAGTTGCTAATTCTTTAAGTGCCCGAGAGGTTATTATCAATGAGCACCAGTGCTTTAATTAATTTGTACTCAAGCGTGGTAGCCGATGAGTTGGGTGATGATTATTGATGAGCTTGACTATAAGATGTGTATTGTGCCTTAGAACCATGCTCTACAATATTGGTGCAATCATGTGCATTCAAAGTTCCATATGTCCTTGTTTATGAGAGTATGGTATTGATAGCCTATTTCCTATCTCCTTTTTGCAAGCCATCAATTGATTTTTACATCATGAATTTGAAATCATGCATCGTCCATTTGCACATATATGGATTCAACCCCATAACCAATTCGTTTTCAAAGCAAGTACAAGTCCTATTTTGTAACATATCCACTCTAGTTGGTGCATATGGTGGAAGCTAGTTGTGTTTCAAGTAAGTATAGCCTTAGGCTTCAATAGATCCATTAAGAGATGGTTTTTGAGTGCTAGGATTTCACTTTCAATAGGACGTAGTAGCAGAGTTAAATTAGCATAAACAAAATACATAACAAAAAAAAAATAACAATTTAGAAATACTCATCAACCTTGCATGAGTTACCAACATAGCTTATCAAAACAACTCAAAATATTCGATAGCAGTGCCATCCTTAGGCATATTCTAAGGGAATATGCAACACATTCCATTAGTTCAGTGCATGGAAACAGTTGCTCACCTAAACAAAACTTAGTTGATTTTCTTCTATTAATAGTATAAGTCACACTATATATTTTGTTGTGTATAGGTTCTATGTCATTACATTGTTCATTGGGTAGTAAGGTCCATCCTCCTAGACACATTAACAAATTGTAAAACATTATGCTTTTAGCTATTATTGTTCTTATGTTTGAAATTTGTTGTAATGTTGTTTTGTGTGGTGTTGGTTTGTGGTTTTTGCTATCAAAACCATAGATGTTGTTTTTTATATTTATAGTTTCTCCTTAATCATTTCATGGCTATACTATGTAGCCCTATTTTCCATTTGTTGTTATGAACACAGTGCCTTAGTGGATTAATAAGTTTTTAAAATGGTTTCAAAGAAGAAAGGTTCATCTATGTAAAACAATTTTATTTGAGAAAGGAAAAGACCTTTAAAAATTATAATAATTGGGAGTATGCATTGCTATTTGAGAGCTCATCACTTGGCAACTTTGAAATGCATTTTTGATAAGACGTATTGATTCTTGCATTATTAATTTTTGTTTATGATGGATTAACTTTTTTAAAAAACCATAGTTGACATTGAAAGGCCATCATGTACTGTAATATTTCTACAACAAAATATTAAAGACCCTAGATCCCGCTCAAAAGCAATTCGAAGTAATCTCCCGCAACAAAAAAACTTTGGCCTAAGTGCTCCCCTCGTGTAACAACAATATCATCCCCCGGATTGTGCATAAGGAACCGTGCGCTTGTAACCCGCAAGACACCGCAGGAACTCCCCTTCAAGGGAAAAGGGATAATCAATAATTGCAAAAAAAAATTATAAACTGTCTCTCCTTCCCCCGTTGCATGGCAGGGAGAGAGGGAGTGTGTAGGAGTTATGGAGGGGCATGGGGAGGGAAGCATGCGACTGCCACCTGTGTGGTCACCCCCACACCCCCCCCCCACCTTCACCTTATATAAACCCCCCCTCCCAAGCTTGGGGGGCATTGTCTGGAGCTGCCCGCCATCAAACTGCCTGCGCCGCCAAACTGCGCCACGCCGCCAGGCTGCCACCATTATCGCCAGGCTACCGCCACCATTGCCAACATCTTCCTCTCCCTCACACGATTCATCATCGTCATCCTCACCATCATCACTCCATTCGTCATCGCCATCATGTCTTCTCATGTCATCTTTGAACATCCAGAAGCTTGAGAAGCTTCTATTGAAGCTCCTCTAGACCAAGTTCACCCACGGCTTCCGAGATTTTTAGTCTGTGTCGTGTAAGGCCTATTTCCTGTGCAACGAAGGAGATCTTGGGCAGTACTAACTTCGGAACTCGTAAGGGAGCCAAGGGAGAGTTTGCTGAGTCGAAATTTACTTCCTCAATGGCTCCTAAGCAAAAGTCGAGAGTAGCGCATGTGGGAGCTTCCACCCAAAGTATGAGAGTGGACAACGCCCCGATATTAAATGCCCAGGTTCCGGAAAGTAGTCTTTGCATGGAAAGGATACATAAAGTATATTCAATTCACATAGATAAACTTAAATGCATTAGAAAATTTATATATTCTTCTTCGATGTAAAAATTTCAGTTGCATGACGAGGTACTTGCATTGCTTCCTCTTCTATGGTCAAGGGTAGTCACAGTTTTGAACATATGATGCATAAGTTAAAAGATGCAATTGTGCAAAGGTGTCCTTGTTGCATCACGCAAAGGTTAGGGCATATAGCACATGAAGCACTATGTAATAAATACCTGGCTCTGACTCATATATAGGATAATTGTGGAATGTCATTACATGTCGACTAAATAGTTGCAATGAAAGGAAAATGTTTATGATCTTTGACAAAAAACATATAGTAAGCAATTTGCATGCAATGATAGTTACAGTTAGGGTTGAGTTAAGCGATAAAGGAAGGATTAAATCAATGGTGTATTCATTGGCATCTGGTCATGAAGGAATGATGCATCCATGCATGGAGTTCTTTTATCAAAGTTCGAAATTGGTAAATGATGTATATTCATTAAAATACTAAAGCTTTGAATTCGATGCATGAACGTAGGGTTTATAGGAAATAGCTGTGAATGTCAATCAATATCGTATAGGGCAAGGAAAAGAAAGATCATTGTAGATCCCGTAGTTGCATATAGGGGAAAGGCCTATGGTCTTGAAATTGCATATTCGCATGGAATGATACATCCATCGCATACATCTTGCAGTTACTTTCATCTTTTAAGGAAGGTACTTGCAAATTTTAGAGGAAAGTATTTGCATCTCTAAAGGAAGGATCATCTTTATTCATAAGACAGTTAGATCAATTAAGTAAATCGCATGTAATTGAGTAACTCACATGAGATTCGTAAAGGCGTGAATAATTAGCGCATGATCATCACCTCAATGTGCTAGGTTGGGTTAAGTTATGATAAAATTTTGCTTAGTATCGCACTAAGGATGCTGATTTAATATTTTCTATCTTAAAACTTCTACCCACATTCACGAAATGTTAGGATTATCTAAATGCGTGTGTAAGAATGATCTAGGGTTCTCACCCTAAGGATCAAATGACCAAATGCTAGACTTTTGCAAGGATTTTAGGGACCCTAGGGTCAAATCATTTATCAGTCTAGTAGGACTAGGGTTTTGGATTGGGTTAATAGGACTCCCAAACCCTATATCTTGATCAAATGTATTCTTGATCAAGAAATACCGTATGAGGAGAGATATAACCCCATAAGTTAGGTACTGACACCTATCTCGTGTAACAAGCCTGCAAACTCATACGCTCTTGCGTCTAAATCACAAGTTAGTAATGCTACTCCTTAGACCAGGGCTGGCGAGTTGTAGTTACAAATTAGATTCTCTAAGAAATGAGTAATTGCCCTACTACAACACTCCCTCTTGGGAACTATTTTTTCAAGCTTAGGGAAGTGGTGAATTGCCAAGAAGCAAATTGACCAACCAAGTTAGGGTGACACGGTTGTCTAGGATTTATTGACTATAATATAAGGAAACCTAAGGTAGTGAAAATTTGGGGCCAACAGGGTATAAACCCTAACCCAAGGAAAAAGGGTAAACAAGCAACCCAGCTTGCTAAACCCTTGGGATCTTGCCAAGTTGCAAATGATCCAGGATCGAATGCTGGGAGTATTTGGGAAAAAGGAATCACACCTTAGCAGTTAGCCGTACGAACGACCACTGGAATGCTCGTGATTGTACACATAGGTGCACTGTTTGTACTTCTTTGCTCAAGGAACTAATTCAGGAAATAAAATTAATGCTTCAAGTTAAAAGTCTAGAGGGAGAGGCAGTTCCAGTTACCTTCGACTGTCTGCCTGACCCTATCCAAGTGGGTTGTTAGACCGAACCCGCCACGAGAGATCTCTTCGTGGGTGCTGCTTGGAACAGGAGGATGCTTGGGTGCTAGGGGAGGCTCTGGCCGTAAATTCCTTGCCTCCAGATCCTACACAAGAGGCTGACGTGACTCGAGATGGGATCTCGAGGCCCGTAAACTAGTCAACGGACAGAACTTGGATTAGCGATCCCTGAGGATTGATGGGATAGCCTTCGGGCAGGATATTTGATGTATTCCAAAGACTATGATTAATAAAGATCAAATGTTGAAAAAGGAACTTGCTTGACATTGTTTTTCTATGTCAGTGTCTAAGTTACATGAAGAAACCAGTGTTTAATTGGTTAATTAAGGAAGCTATTTTTGCATGTCAAACATAATGTGGTAGGTTATTAGATAACTAAGCAAACCGAGGAAAGTGCGGTGGACGTGACTCTGGGCCCGTCCTACAGAAGGGTGGTCCCGGTTAGCCGGGAACTTTTCTCAAATGAATTATTAACGAAGTAGAGATGACCTAGAATCAATAGAGTTAGAGTCCCGATTTATGTTGTTTTAGGGGAACGAAATGAGACTATTGCTTACGGGCAGAGAGGCTGAGCTTCACATCCCTCTCGTTTTCCATTCTCCTTGATCCAAGTGCAGTATAAATCCACTTCGACCCTGATGTTTCTGCGCAAAGTGGTTCATCTGGGGCTTGATGCTAGCTACTTCCTAGAAACTTGACTAATAGGAAAACCCTGATTCAGGTCGGTCCTAAGTGGGAACAGCTAGATGCTTCCGCTTCGTGGCAGACTCAGGAAGACCTTGATTGCAAACCCCATGACATTCCTTGTGAGTGCCGAGCAGCGCTTTCTAGAGTCTCTTCTCGATGGGCTGCTAAGACGTGTCCTACAAGTGGACAGGGGGACACGTTACAATACTCAAGGCTCTCTTCTATAAAGGTCTTGATTCTTCATTTGAGAGGTCTTCAAATCTATGAACACACACATGTGTGTGTGTGTGTGTGTGTGTGTGTGTGTGTGTGTGTGTGTGTGTGTCCAAAAAATTATGTGAGAGCATGATGGGAAGAGGGTGTAATAGTGAAGGTTGGTGGGATAATTTTTTATGGATTCCATTAGAGAGAGATATTAATTCAATGCATTTTAACATATTATGTATATGGATCTATCATATCCAATCTATTTGCATTTAGCTTGATATACACTTGAGGTAGCTATGCTAGGGATACCCTACAAGGGCTAGAGTAGCCTGATCTATCAATGCTCATACATTCATCAATTCTATTTGCATTTAGCTTGATATGCACTTGAGGTAGCTATGCTAGGGATACCCTACAAGGGCTAGAGTAGCCTGATCTATCAATGCTCATACATGCATCAAGTTCTCATTTCAATGTGGATCCCTTTGACCTTAACTCTTCCTAAATGAGAACATTGGAGGCTACCCTTGTTGATCTCTTCTAGCTATTATTTTGTGATAACTCTTTGGGTAAGTTAAGCTTTTAGCTTGATCCTCATTTTATTTACTCACATTGTGATTTTCAAAAGCATTTGTTGAGGGACACCTCTTGCCCTCCACCTTCTCATACTTTCTACCTACTCTTAATGTTAACATAACATTCCAATCACTATTTGATATTGGATTTGGGCCTTTGGCTAATGTTAGTCTCGTGTTAGATGTGTGTAATGGTAATCTTGGACCTCGAAGGGTTCACTATATATATATCCTCTATATAACATGCGTTCATGGCCTATTTAAAAATATCCTAATCTGTGAATTTTTCTTGAATAAAACACAACCCTTTTCTATTCGATGTGTAAGTAACCCCTTTATATGACACCCCTTTGTATGTAAAAAAATGTGTAAAAGTGATGTTTTAAAAACCCCTTATTTTGAACTCACGTTATATATACATATATTCATGGCTGATCCCCCCGAGTCTTGGACTCATGCAAGTAGTACTTCCAATTGTCAATAATCATGTGACATTATAGTTTTTAACATTGACCATCTCAAACTTTCAAGATCTATACCTTATATATACTCTTAATATTAGTATTCATTGATGTAATTGATAAATTCATCAAGATAAAGAGTAAGTTAATAATTATTCCTTCTAGATAGGCTATTTTTCAACTTTTCTGAAGCATTTGTCATTGAAAGTTTACATAATCCATAGTCTAATAACTATTAATGCTCTTCCAGAATAATTATTTTGGTTAGAGCACCATAACCCATTTTGAGTAATTAAATATTAGTTGGTGTGTAAGAAAGGAGTTACTAGGCTAGATGATGCATGCTTGCCCTAAATTGTGTTGTTAATGCTAGTGCAAAAGCCCAATGATTGCACTCTCCTTACACAAAGTACCCTTTAAAAAATAAAATCCTAGATAATATGTCTAGATCAAGCAAAGTTTATATATCAAGACATACGCATACATATATAAAAGGCCAACATAGCCACTTGTGTTAATGGGTTTTGTATCCATTTGTGATGGTTAGGTAGGATGTTGCCATATTTGGTTATATATATAGGGCATAGCAATGTATTTTCATATCTTCCTCAACTCAATTGAGAAACATATTCATGCCCTCTACTTTAACCCATGGCACTTATTGTGGTGTGATGTTATTGTTGAAATAATTGAAGATGAGCTTAAACTCAAGGAGCATGGAGAGGGTCTCATGGTGCTGGCACTCACAATATCAATGCTCTCTCTTGTCGTTTTGTGAAGGTACACTTTATTGGCCAATTCAACATTTTCATTTACTTTTTGACTAAAAACTTCTTGGGCATAGAGTCATGTGCATACACTAGTGCCATGCATTTTCTAGAGTGAGGATATTTTATGCATTGGGATATCTTGTGTGTACAAATGAGAAAACAATTCAAATCCATATTGATTGTATACATGTGTTTCTGGTAACATAATCCTACACATACATTTATATCAATGTCCTTTCGTCAATGTTGGCTTGATCTTGCACATGGAATTGCTTTGAGGGAAGTAATGCATTGCAATTTCACTTCATTCATAATAAAATATTGCTCAATAATGTAATTGAAGGATCTTGTTCATTAAATGACATTGGTTCTATCTTTCTTTGACATTGATTAAGTACATAGATGAATGGGTCTAAGGGGAAACAGATTTAGATTGCCTACTCTTTTGATTGGAATGATTGTGATTGTCTTAGAGTTGTGTCACCCCAAGCATAGTGGGGTGAAGGCAGGGTCCCAAAGCTAACTGCCGAAATTTGAAACCAAGCTGACTTAGTCTAATTGGTAGATCACCACACTCGCTTTTGTGTGCACCAATGGGAGTCGCTAATCCTTCCAACACAATGTTAGAATCTGCTTTTTTGTGAAGGTTTGTGGGGGCTTCCTGGGATCACGAAAGCCCTACAACCAGGTTTGGCACAAGGTGTGACTTTGTGGTAGTGGGGTTTTTCTCTCCCCTCACTAGCACTTCGTGTAACCCAGTCCTTATCCCTTCTTGGCAATATTTAAAATTTATAGAAAATTGTAATCTTTAATAGATTTCTCTAGGCTGTATTTCAATAAAATGTGTTGAAATTCAAGTGTGTGTTAATGCCAGTCCACCCAACAAAGTTCACCTGGAAAGAGATAATCTTGGGTGAAATTTATGGCATATCTCCAATAGTTTGGAATTGGATTAGAAGCCGCTTTTTTTGGAATATATGGATTGGCAGGAGTAAAAAAGTCTTTGAAAATGTCTCTATTGATCGTATTCATGGATTTATGACAGATTTTCTGTTGCAGGTGGATAAGGATACTGAGAAGCTGCAAAGTCTCCATGAGGAAGCTTATCCTGGAGGATCAGAAGATGAAGTTGTTGCCCTGTATTGAAGCTCCTCTTCACTAACAGCTATAAAACTCCTTTCCAATATATTTTAATGCTTTGTTCAAAAAACAAAAGACATTCAAGTCTGTCCTTGTGATTGTAAATATTAAAGCATGTATGGTTAGATTTGATAAAAACATCCTTTATGCAATGCTCGAAATAAATATTTATCCAAAAAGTTGAAAATTTGTCAAAAGAGGCTTTTTATCCAATTTTAGGGGTATTGAGGGAAAAACACTAAAATGTTCCAAGATTTGTAAGTTTTCCCACCTTCGAAATTTATTTTTAAAGGTAAATTTCAAAAATTGAAGGGAAAATTATACTACTTAGGTTTTTTTCGAGCACTTTATACTATCGAGGATTTTAAATATTCTATCGAGGTCCATTTTAAATATGCTATCAAGTCGTATCTTACGGTGTTCCGTGCAGGAGGATGGCAGCATGCATAGGGTCCATGGCCAGCCTCGTGAGGGTCTAACATTGACATTGAAGGCTGTGGATACATTGATTAGAGGTCAAATAGGTCGCTCGCTTTTGATGGATACATTGATTAGAGGTCAAACGCGCTTGCTTTACCGACTGCGAGACTTGAGTATAAATTAGGTATGCAGGACAATACAGGTTGAATACCAACATGGCGATCAACTTGGATCAGACCACCGTTAACTACCTCCGGCCAACGTGCATGGCCGCAGACCTGCTTACACTCTATTGGGCGGCTGTGTGCGCGGTGCTGTTCTTGCTGTTTCAGGTCTTTGGGTGGAGGAGGGCGCGCGAGCGGGGTGGCGGAGCTGCCCCGCTGCCACCTGGCAGGTGGGGGCTGCCGGTGGTGGGGGAGACGGCAGACTTCCTGCGTTGCATGAGGGAGAACCGACCGCAGGACTTCGTCAAGACCCGGCGGGGGAAATACGGCGAGGACGCGTCGGTGTTCTGCACGTCGCTGTTCCTGGAGCGCATGGTGGTGATGGGGGGCCCCGACGCCACGCGCTTCCTGCTGTGCAATGAAGGCAAGCTGGTGCGGGAGACGTTGCCCAATTCCGTGCTGAGCGTGCTGGGGCGCAGTTCCGTTGTGGCGCAGGTGAGCGGCGGCGCGCAGCACCGGAGGCTGCGACGGCTGCTCATGGGCGGGCTCTCCCCGCAGGCGCTGCGCGGCTGCGTGCAGCGGGTGGACGTCCTCACCCGCCGCCATTTCCAGGAGCGCTGGCCAGCCGGCCGCGGCCGCGTCGGGTCGCTGCACGAGCTCGTGAAGGTCTACGCGCTGGAAATGGCAACGGGACTGTTCATGGGCGACGGGTGCACGGCCGCGGGCGTGCAGAACTCGGAGCTGGACGGCCTCTTCCGGACGCTTTTCGCGGGCCTGCTCACCTTCCCGCTGTATCTTCCCGGCACGAGGTACTACAAGGCCCGGCGCGCTCGCACACGTCTCGGCGCCCTCCTGCAGGGCGTGGTCGAGCTGCGCAGGGCGGCTCTGGCCTCCTCCACCGCCCCCCACGACCTCCTCTCAGCCATTCTGTCCGCCACCGACGAGCGGGGCCGCCCCCTTACCCCCGACGAGACGATCGACAACCTGATCACCCTCATCTTCGCCGGCCACGACACCAACACCTCCACCCTCATCTTCGCCTGCCGCTTCCTCGCCAACAATCCCGCCTGCTACCGGCGCCTCCGCCAAGGTCCAGCTCCTCTTCTTCTCATGTAGCTGGCGTGTGAAATTTTGTCGACGTAGGGTAGAAACCGCACACAAGCCTCCCGGACGTCGGTTGAAGCCACTTGGATAGTGCTAGTCACCCTTACTTAGTAACGTTCCGGAATCTCATAATTACAAATAACTAGTTACGGCACCATAGCCTGAACAAACACAGTAGAATGCTGCTTTTTCTTAGCACTATCTCAGAATGCAGCGTTGCAAGTTAATAAATCCCTCATTGTAACCTAGCATCACAAACCTATTGTTCATGCCTTTCCAGAGCATGAGGAAATTGCACATGCTAAAGATCCGAGCAACAACACGCTTACATGGGAGGATCTCCAAAAGATGAAATACACTTGGTGTGTGGTCCAAGAGACGTTGAGACTTGAACCTACAACGCATTGGTCCTGCAAAGTGTCAATCGCAGACTTCGAATTCGGCGGCTTTCGAATACCTCACGGATGGAAGGTAACTTGTAATTGTTGTGGAAGCACGTAGATTTGGTTTCTAGAAAATGATAGAATCTTATGTGGTGATGTACAGTGTTTTGAAACATTGAACCTTAACTTATTGTCGATGGCTGCTCATTGTATGCAATCGTGGGCTACTTCATGTAGATAATGCACAACTTGTGTGAGAACAACCTTGACGATAAATACTTCCTTGAGCCTCTCCAATTCGACCCGTCGCGATTCATGGCTGACTCATCTACGTCTATGGCACCTTATGTCTTCTTGCCCTTTGGAGGTGGCGCCCACATGTGTCAAGGCATCGACTTTGCCAAGATGTTCATCCTCGTCTTCTTCCACCACCTCACATTGAATTATGATTGGGAAATGGAGAATCCAAATGAAAGGGTTCGTAGAGACCCATTGCCTGTTCCTGTTAACGGCTTTCCTCTTATTGCCACACCGAGATCAAGCAAGGCATAAAACTATATTTTCTACGCTATATATGTATGTGACATGCCGCTGATAACTAAAGGATAAGACATGAAATGTCCTTGAATTTGATCTATTGTAGTTACAATAAAGCATGTATCTACTTTTTAATCCAATAACATCTTTGTATATATACCTTGTTCGAAAATTTTAATCAAAGTGTTGATGTTTATAGCTAAAAGTTGCATGTATGGTTGACTCACATCACCCAACAAGAGTGGTGGGTTGATGTAGAAGATGTGCAAGTGCTTTTGTATATTCAAGACTTAGATTTAAAGTGCAATGAAGATAGCAAAGGACTTGTCAGATAGCCTTCAACGGTTGAGGTCAGGAACTTGCATGAAACATAAGAGGAAGTTTGTGATGCCAGGAGGCATATTCCACGGTGGATTCCGTGCCACGGTGGATTCCGTGAGGTTTTACGGTGGATTCCATAAACTTAGATGACCGGGGCTCATACACAAAGAGGATTCTTTATGCGAGAAGTTGATGGGGATGCATTTTGCGGAATCACCCGCTATGGAATCACCCATGTACACACTAAATTAATGAAACGCCCGAAAAGGACAGGCATCCCCATCAACTTCTCGCACAAAGAATCCTCTTTGTGTATGAGCCCCGGTCATCTAAGTTTACGGAATCCACCGTAAAACCTCACGGAATCCACCGTGGCACGGAATCCATCGTGGAATATACCTCCATGGCATCGGTTTGTGGGAAAGCAAAGATTAGAATGAGTAGTTGACACAATGTAAAGCAATTTCTCAATCACATGGACCTACAAAAACTAGGATATGTGTTGGATTTCAAGAGATTCATGTGTGCAATCATCCAATTTGTTGGGCAATACTCGCTTAATATATTTGGGATTTTTGAATGCCCTTCAATTATTTCAAGGGCTTTGACAACATTATTAACCACTACCTCTCATGTAGCCTCTTACACAAGAATGCAACTATTTCTTTATAGTGATTGGAATGGCCTTCATTCAACCTCATGAATGATGCATTTTGTATACTCCATGAGCTAAGTGAGTGTTTTTTTGTCCCTTGACTCTCTATGGCCTCCACATGCAAAAGAGAAAGCATGGGCATGGCAAGAGAGAGTCTTGGATAGAAGAATAGAAGTGCTTCACCCTCTTGACTCCTCACCCTCATTCTCTCACTCTCTTGCTCTTAATCTCTCACACACTCTCTCAAAATGGAAGAAAGGATGCAAGTGTACAAAGTTTGCACACACATGAATAGCTTGTTCTATTCATGCACATCCTTTTTATACAATTTTCTAGGGTTATAGTTTCCCCATCCCTTTGGGCATCCATCCCATCTTTTGGGCCAAAAGATTGGTCATGTCTTATTGCATGCTTGTCTAAGAAAAGAATAGAAGCTTTGCCACTTCACCATGGAAGTTGGTCTACAGATCTATGTGCAAAGTAATACAATTGACATGATCTCTTGGCAATTTGAATATGAAATTGTTTCATGCACATTGTTTGTGGATAATAATCTAAAACTTAGGTTCATTCTTCATGCTCCGCTTGCACATTGGACATTATTTCTTGCACTTAACACAATGATAGTCTATAAGTGGAGGCAAGTAGAGTACAAACTAATATGCAATTTCACTGCTAGAGGATTTAATTATGTGTAAAGCTTGAATTTGTGTTGGTGTAGGAGTAAGATACCTTGCTTTTTATATCACTCTCATTTCTAAGAATTAGTAAGACAAAGGTCCTAAATTAGTAATAGCAAAGGCAATGCAAAGTTCCTTCTTAGCCTAAACACCATTATTGATGAACCTAATAGAGGCATACCATCAAAATATAAGGCAACTAGTAGTAATAGATTGGATATATATTATGAAAGAAAATACTAGGTTTAGTGGTGGGTGAACATAGCCTTTAGAGAGCATAAAGGAATTAATCTTATGAAACTATAAACATGGAGATTGCTTTAGATTGTCAAGTGAAATACATAAATAGAATCTTCAAAAGATGGGCAGTGTAGGGAAGAGGACGTGGATGTAGGAGAAGACAATGAACTAAAAATCTCAATGGAAAAGTGCACAAAAGAAGACATCCTCTAGGCTATCAAAGAGAAGATAATCAATACAAGGGGTACACTCATAGAGATTTGAAAGAGAGCACACTCATTTTGTAATGCAAATTGTATTAAATAATTGAGATATATACATAAAGTAAGATGGACAAGGTTGGCCCCTCATGCTAGGCCCCAAGCTCATCTACACACTCATTAAGGAAACTTATTAGTGGAGGGTGGTTAAAAAGTAGAAGAGGTTGTTACTAATTAAGGGCACTTATTAGTGGAGGGTGGTTAAAATTTAGAAGAGGTTTTCATTATGAGAATCTACATGAGTGTTTGTGTCACCATGTGAGGGGAGCTTATCAAATCCCTATCTAGGGGTAAAGATAGCAAGTGGATGGGGCAGAGCGACACAAAGGGTCATCTATGGAGATGGTTGTGAATCGTGATGTACATCAAGGAGGGCCATGGAGTTACTTTGGAGGTTGTTAATGTCACATGTGGATACATGCTATAGGCCTACCAACACAATAAGATGATAGGTTACTAGACAATGAAGGTGGAGAAGATAAAGTGGAGATGTGGCTCACAAAAGATTCATTCATGGGTCCCACTATCATGGCACAACCCATGTGAAAAGAGATGTCCTCCCCTTTGACCACCTGAAGCCAAAAGAATGATGATAATTTCTTTCATCTTCCCCCATGTGCCTTAGTGTAGGCTCAACACCATATATATATATATATATATATATATATATATCCCTTCTTCATGTTATAATACAAGTTTGACAATGTTTGCAATACCACCCTAGATATGTTGAGTCACAGGGGTCTTCATCCACATATTGATAGTGTTGTTGGACTCCTAGAGGGACTTGGCGAGGCTCACTTCTTGCACTTCACCCAAGCAAAGGCATTGTGACAAGTGTCTACCCCGACCACCTACCATACTAGCAACAACAATGATGATAATATATGTTCGTACATTTGTATTACATGATAAGCTAGTACTATCATCATCAATGATCAATATAAGGGTACTTGGTACATAGATCTGATGTGTATGCACCTTGGGGAGTCCACTAGGGTTTACCATATGGTACCACGTGAGTGTAAGGAAGGGGGGTTATTTAAGGGAAGGAAGGTACATTTTATGAGGTAAGGTCCCATAAATAAGGGGTAGATAATGGGTATTTTCATATATTTATTACACACAGGACGCCTCCTTATTACTACTAGTGAATTCCCCGTGGTATGCACGCATAGTGAATGTCGAAATGTCCCCAAGAATAAAAAACTCTACAAAACCTTCATAAAAAACAAGAGAGAATTTGCACGACATGAGACAAAAAGACCAATCGGATGCAATCTCCCCCCATGACTTGTGTGAGCGCTTCACAAGGCATGTATTTATAGATTTATTTATCTCCAAGCTCAATAATAGCCCACTTTACAAATAGCATGTTTTTTTACTTTTGTGTTTACTTTTGCTCAAATAAAGAGTAAGGCGTTTGGGCATCCCAAAAGTTGGGTTGTGCCTAAATACAATGTCAAATAATGAAATATTAAACCAAGCACCTATGCGCATACAAAATAATAAATGTTTGCCAAGTTCTTTAATAAATAAGTGTGCTTAAATAAATATTAACACCGTGCCTTTAGTGATAAGGTGCACACCCATCAAAAATAGTAATTCTTCTAGGTATTTTGAAATCACGCCATCACCTGATGCTACCCAACGTCACCGTTGCTTGCTCTACACATCAACTAAAGCATTTACAATTGTTAGAAAGTAATAAGATAAAACCCAACAAAAGTGAATACCTAGCAGTGTTCACCTACAAAATAATTATAGAGGTTGGAACTCTATCCTAACCTTAATTTAATTTGAGTGTACACTCTAAACTCATAAACATCCATTAATTTAATATGTATTTTGTGGAATCACCTGTTTGGAATCACCCACATGCACATTAAATTAATCTGATTCCAAAAGGACATGCGTCCCCGTCAATTTCTCGTACAAGGAATCCACCTTGTGTACCAGCCCCGACAAATAAATATTGCGAAAACCAAATTCATGTGTGCTAAACCATGTGTGCTAAACCAAATCCAATGCTTTTATCAACTTTGCAGAAATAAAATCATGTGTGCTTCCATCATCATGCAAAACAATCTTTTCTTAACCATGCATGGAACATTTCATTGTTAATAGTGAATGAGGATTTGGCATATTCGGTAAAGTATATGAAGCATCCCCGATATCATCTTCATCTTTAGTGAAGTCTGGCATATCTTCATGGTCCTCCTCATCAGTCACTCCCAAGTGATCGATTTGTACAGCTTGCTTCTTGGATTTACAGTTCATTGCTAAGTGCCAAGGCTGATGACACTTGTAGCAAACTATAGGCTTTGCTTTGGAAACATTATTGGTAAGGGCTGGAAATTTGGATATGTTTGGATTTGGCTAGAGAGAATGCTTAGGGTTTGAATTTGTGTTTGATGATAAAGCAGGAGGTCGAATCCAAGCTTTTTGGAAAGAGGAAGGAACAAAGTGATTTTGATTGAATCTTCGGAAGTTAGAATTGAATTACTTTGTAATAAAGTTACCATTAATAAAAATTTGTTGCGGTCACTTTTCTCGTCCACGAATTTTATCCTTCGTATCATGCACTAAAGAAATCGTATCCTCCAAAGTCTTTGGCTTGAACATATTCACTTCTGCATAGAAGTGACCAAGCAAATCGGTCATATACTTATGCTTGTGGGTCACCTCAAGAACATCTTCAAGCATTCGAAGTTGGAGTAAGGCACTCCAGAAACGCTTAGTGTATTGTGGGATGGATTCACAATCTCTTTGTTGCAGGAGATCCCACTGTTTGATAGCTTTTTCATGGAATTGAGGTGGAAGGAAATTCTCCAAAAATTTCTTTTGAAAGGCTTGCCAAATAGAGGGACAATCAACACTCTTGCGGACAACAGTCCACCATAATGATGCTTTGTCTGCTAGATGATTAGTGACGCATTTAAGTTTATCTCTTTCAACATATTTATCTTCATGAAAATAGTCGTCGAACCTACTGATGAAAGCAAGAATAAATTTCCCATTTCATTTTCCATTAAAAGTATGGAATTTGAAATTTCTTTTACTTATATTCTTGGCCTCTTTCCTGAGAGCTTGTGTATCGAGTGTTACATCAATCGTATATCGAATAACATCTTCATGTTGCACTTTAATTTGATCGACAATGGATCGTTGAACTATAGCTAGTTGTGCTTGCAAATTTTGACATGCTCTTTGCTCTACTTAAAGTTGCATCATGATTAGATCTAATTTTTGCTCCATAGTCGGCTCTAGCAAATCACCTTCGTCCATTAAATCATCCATGTGATGATTAGATATCCTGCAAAAATCTCAAACAATCTCACACACTTGAAATCTCATTATAAGGATGAGCGTAGCTCAAATTTGGTTTTACAAGGCTTGTTTTTTTTTTTAATGGCTTTTATGATATTCTTCCAAGTGAAATAGTGTTCCGTATAGATTGCGTGCGACAGTCTACGTGCTATGAATCAAGTCTGCTAAGTTGTAGGTGGAAACTGAGGTTTGCAGGAGTTTCGAAATGGGTTCGGAAGTAATACACCACCCGCTATGGAGGAGATTAGTAATTGAATTTGAAGCCTTTAGTAAAGCTTAGAACTTTAAGATTTTAAAAAACTTAAAAGATTTTGGAATTCATTGAGGACGGCAGCATGTTCTGGTTGAAATCGTTGTGGTTGAGTATATCCTCCCACCATCGATCGTTGGATTTTGAAGGATTAAGCCTTTCTTAAGATTTTTAAGCTTATAAACTCCAAACTTAATGAAATTTCTTCTCTGCTTCTTTGTTACAAAAAAAGATTACAAGGATCTTGAGAAGTGGTCCTACGCCTCTTGGGAGAGGTCCTTCGCGATTTGAGAGTACAGTAGGGGGTTCTTCACTGCCGAGAACACGCTTGTATTGATAATGCGTCGCGAGATAATATGTTCGCGTGAGATGGTAAGCGATTGGAAGCCCTTGATCTTAGCTTTACTTTGATACGACTAATGTACAAATTAGATGTTGTATGTGTGCATAGTGAATGTTAGAAGGTCCCCAAGAACAAAGAACTCTACAAAACCTTCATAAAAAGCAAAAGAGAATTTGTATGACATGAGACAAAAAGACCAATTGGGTGCAATCTCCACCCATGCCTTGTGTAAGTGCTTCACAAGGCATGCATTTATAGTTTTACTTATCTCCAAGCTCAATACTAGCCCACTTTACAAATAGCATTCTTTTTGGCTTTTGTGTTTGCTTTTACCTAAATAAAACAGTAAGATGTTTGGACATCCCAAAAGTTAGGCTATACCCAAATAGAATGTCAAATTATGAAATATTAAACCAAGCGCCTATGGGCATATAAAATAATAAATGTTTGTCAAGCGCTTTAACAAATAAGCGTACTTAAAAAAATATTGGCACCATGCCTTTAGTGATAAGGCACATGCCCATCAAAAATAGTCTTTCTTCTAGGTATTTTGAATTCACACCATCGTTCGATGGTACCTAGCACCACTGCCGCGTGCTCTACACATAAACTAAAGCATTCACAATTGCTAGAAAATTATAAGATAAAACCCAACAAAAGTAAATACCTAGCACTCTTCAACTATAAAATAATTAAATAGGTTAGAACTCTATCCTAATCTTAATTTAATTCGAGTGTGCACTCTAAACTCATAAATGTCCATTAATTTGATATGTATTTTGTGGAATCACCCCCTACGAAATCACCCACGTGCACATTAAATTAATTTGATGCTCGAAAAGGACATCTCGCACAAGGAATCCACCTTATGTACGAGCCCCGGCAAATAAATATAGTTTTATGAAATCCATCGAAAAACCCCACGGAATCCACCGTGGAATAAAAACCTCACGGAATTCCCCATGGAATATGCTTCTTGGCATCATACCCCCAGGGTGGGATAGCAATTATCCTCAATTGCTATTAGCTCAATGTGGAGCGAGTAGTGAGGGGAAGCACTTAGGTCACGAGCATGCATCCATTGGGCTTCTTCAACAGGATTATTTTTAAAATTAACAAAATACCTAGAATATCTACAGCCAGTTTAGTGGTCATAAAGTTAGTGTCTAGCATAGTTTCAAGTTCAAGGATTTTAGTTTGTTCTTCTAACGAAGGAGGGTTTTTATAGACAGGGTGGACATGTATTTAGCCTCTAAAAGATTGTAACAAACTTATATGAAAAGTATTATGTATCTTCCAATGTTGAGGTAGTTCTAATTTAAATGCATTGTCATTGATCTTGTGAATTATTTTGAAAGGTCCATAAAATTAGATGCTAATTCAAAAATAAGGTGTTTCTCAACACTTTGCAATCTTCTTGTTTCAATGCGTCACCAAACATAATCACCAATATTGAAACTCATGGATTTTCTTTTCTTATTAGCTTGTTTAGTATATGATTATTGGGTTTTTGCAATTATATCTTTAACTTGACCAAAAATAGTAGCATGCATATTAGCAATATCATCATCAACTTTAACTTTATTTGATAATGATATGATAAGTGTAAGCAATCTATATCCATAATTCCTAAACGTCCATGGGAACATATTTCAATGGATTTTTAATTGGTTTGCCTAATACACAAGCTAATCATGATATAATTTGGACTATAGTAGATCGATTTAGCAAACAAGCATATTTTCTACCATGCAAGAAAACATTAACTACATCTCAAGTTGCACAATTGTTTTTGAAGATTATTTTCACTAACCATGGTTTGCCACAAGTTATTATTTCTTATCGTGATTCTAGTTTTTGTAATAATTTTTGAACTACTATATTTGCTAATTTGGGTACTAAGATTGATTTTTCATCTACATTCCATCCTCAAACCAATGGGCAAATAGAAGCTACTAACAGTACAATTCTAGATCTTTTGTGTACATACACAATTTCAAAACCACAAACATGGGACACATTTGTATTTACTTTAATTTACATACAATAATATACCACACATAGCTATTCATAAAGCACCTTTTGAAGATACTTCAAAAATATACTATTCATCATACTACTGAATGTAGTTGGTGCATTGGTCAAACCAAAAGGCATAACAAAAAATACATAATGACTAAACTCAGTTCTAAATGCAGTCTTGAAAATGTCAAGTGTATTCAATCGTACTTGATGATGTCCAGATCTGAGATCTATCTTGCTAAAAATAGTGGCCCCTTGTAGTTTATTGATGGGGTTGTCTACCCTAGGGATCGGATATCTATTTTTAACAGTGATCTTGTTTAGTGCATGATAGTCAATACACATACTATAGGTTTTTTTTTTCTTAACTAATAGGACATGCGTACCAAAAGGAGAACTACTGGGTCTCTAATGAGTCCTCGGTTCAATAGTTCTTCAAATTGTACTTGTATTTCTTTTTTCTCAATCTGATTGTGTCTGTAAGGTGCTTTACATGGTGGTTGAGAACCTATGATTAAGTCTATTTTATGGTCTTTAGGACGTATAGGTGGTAAACCAAGTGGTAAATTAGCAACAAAACAATCTTTAAATTGTGAAAGAAATTGTCTATGTCTAGGATGCATATGATTTTTCTTAGTTTCAATTTCATTCATGCATACTAAATATGATTTACTACATTTTCTCGATGCACGTTTAGCCTGTGTGTGACTAAGCAAGGAAAAATTATCAAAGGTGTGAAATCCATGTAATGTGATTTGGTTTCCGTTAAGATAAATTTTCATAGAATGTATGAAATAATCTATGTGAAGATTATATTTGTGACACCAAGGCATTCCTAAAATAATATCACTAGCTTGCAAAGGTATAACCAAGAAATTTCTACTCTCAACATAATCACCAATTTTAATTTCTGAATCATGCACTTCTTGTGTACCATTGTATCTAGTGCCTAAGAATGTAGCCTTTATGCGATAATGCCTTCGAACAATA
Source organism: Lygodium microphyllum (assembly GCF_053477565.2). Taxonomy (NCBI): domain Eukaryota; kingdom Viridiplantae; phylum Streptophyta; class Polypodiopsida; order Schizaeales; family Lygodiaceae; genus Lygodium; species Lygodium microphyllum. The sequence continues at coordinate 80,365,824 of NC_141145.1, forward strand.
GGTAAATTCAATACTTTTACCAACTTTGCGAAAATAAAATCATGTGTACTTCCATCATCATGCAAAATAGTCTTTTCTTGACCATGCATGAAACATTTCATTGTTAATAACAAATGAGGATTTGGCATATTTGGTAAAGTATATGAAGCATTGCCAATATCATCTTCATCTTCAATGAATTCTGGAATATCTTTATGGTCCTCGTCATCAGTGGCTCCCAAGTGATTGATTTGTATAGCTTGCTTTTTGGATTGACAGTTCACTACTAAGTGTCGAGGTTGATGACACTTGTAGCAAACTATAGGCTTTGCTTTGGAAGCATTATTGGTAAGGGCTGAAAATTTGGGTATGTTGGGATTTGGCTGGAGAGTCGGCTTAGGGTTTGAATTTGTGTTTGATGGATAAAGCAGGAGGTTGAGTCTAAGGTTTACAGAAAGAAGAAGGAACAAAGAGATTTTGATTAAATCTTCAAAAGTTAGAATTGAATTGCTTTGTAACAAAGTTACCATTAATAAAAAATTGTTGTGGTCACTTTTCTCATCCACGAATTTTATCCTCTGCATCATGCGCTAAAGAAATTGCATTCTCCAAAGTCTTTGGCTTGAACATATTCACTTCCGCATAGAAGTGACCAAGCAAACCGCTCATATACTTGTGCTTGTGGGTCACCTCAAGAACGTCTTCAAGCATTTGAAGTTGAAGTAAGGCACTCCAGAAATGCTCAGTGTATTGCGGGATGGATTCACGATCTATGTGTTGCAGGAGATCCCACTATTTGATAGTTTTTTCATGGAATTGAGGTGGAAGGAAATTCTGCAAAAAATTCTTTTAAAAGGCTTGCCAAGTAGAGAAACAATCAACACTCTTACGGACAATAGTCCACCATAATGATACTCTGTTTGCTAGATGGTTAGTGACGCATTTAAGTTTATATTTTTCAGCATATTGCTCTTCATGAAAATAGTTGTCAAACTAACTGATAAAAGCAAGAACAATTTTGCCATTACATTGCCCATTAAAAGTACGGAATTTGAAATTTCTTTTACTTATCTTGGCCTCTTTCCTGAGAGCTTGTGCATCGAGTGTCGCATCAATCGTACGTCGAATAACATCTTCATGTTACTGATGCCAGGAGGCATATTTCACGGTGGATTCCGTGAGGTTTTACGGTGGATTCCGTAAACTTTGTTGATCGGGGCTCATACACAAAGTGGATTCTTTGTGCGAGAAGTTGATGGGAATGTCTATCCTTTTCGGGCATTTCATTAATTTAGTGTGTACATGGGTGATTCCATAGCGAGTCATTCCGCAAAATACATATTAAATTAATAAACATTTATGAGTTTAGAGTGCGCACTCATGATAAATTAAGGTTAGGATTGATTTTTAACCAGTTGATTTATTTATGTAGATGAAGACTGCTAGGTATTCACTTTTGTTAGTTTAATTGTATTATTTTACTAACGATTGTGAATGCTTCAGTTAATGTGTAGAGATAGCAGCAGTGGCGGAGGAAAGCATTGGAGGATAGCATGTATTCGAGTTATCACTTATATTTTGATGGGCGCATACCTTAGGCATGACGCCTATATTTTGTTGCACCTATTTATTGAGGCATTGGATATTTATTTATTATTTTGTATGCGCATGGGCGCACGATTATGATATTTATATTTAGACATTGTATTGGGTATGCCTGACTCTTTGGGCGCCCACCCATTAGCTTTATTTCTATTTTGTGCTAAAGCAAATTCAAAAGCCAAAAGCGTGCTATTTTGTAATTTGGGCTATTATTTGAGCTTGAAGATGATTAATACATAAAATACATGCTTTTGTGGAGCACTCACACAAGGCATGGGGGAAAATTGCATCCAATTGGTCTCTTGTTCATGTTGTGCATGCTTTTTACCTTGAAATTTGTGCAAAAAGTAGAGTTCTTTTGTTCTTGGGGACCTTCCAGCGTTCACTACGCGAGCATATAGCATCCGATTTGCGCACCAGTGGTATTAGAGTGAAGCTGAGATCGAGAGCTTCCAATTACTACCCATCTTGTGCGAAGGCGGAGCTCCTGGAACGATCGAGCTCTACGGTCAGTCTCATCATGAACGGTCGATACAGATGGATTCCTGGCGGTCAACAATCTCTGTTTACCTGTTTACAGCCTCTGATCGCAAAGGACCAGCCTGTAACGGCAGAGGACCACATCAATATCTCTCCTTTCAAGTCGTTTTTCAACAGAGAAGAGATAAGCTTCCATATCTCCAAGTCTCACTTCAAAGTTAATAAAGCTTTAGTAAAAAGCTTAATTAGAAGCTTTAAAAAGCTTCAGCAATTAAATTCGTCAAAAAACGGCGGCAGCATCCCGAAAAAAACGGCGTCAGAAAACGCTCCCCCCCTAAAATTCGTCATTTTCAGTTATACTAAGCTTAAGCTTAGTCAAGCAAGTCATCAATCACACAAATCCTCCAAGTTGATCAAGTTTCGTAAGTTTGCAACTCTGCAAGTCCAGCAAGTCACCAGAAGTCAGAACTGACTTGTGTCCAAAACTCCCATAAGGACTGTTCCTACGCAGAAGCACCGAACTGCAAAGTTGTTCCCTGGAAGACTCTGTTCGCATACGCAGACTTTCTGAACTAGTTTCAACACATGCAGAAGGTCAAAACATAGATTTTACAAAGGTTTTAAATCCCGCAATTGCCAAAGACGAAGACCGTGAAAGCCAAACAAAAATATATAAGCCTTATATACCCGATCTTGAGCTACACTCATCCCGCTAATTGGATTTTGAGAGTGTGAGGTCTTTTGAAGTTTTGTAGGATGAAAAAACAAAATATGGATGATTTAATGGCTGAAGGCAATCTTCTTGAACCTACGGTGGAACAAAAGTTGGATTTAATTATGATGCAGTTGGACGAAGAACAAAGAGCCTGGCAAGCATTGCAAGTTCAATTGGCCAATTTACAAAGATCGACTACCGACAAAGAGGAACCACAACCCGAAGAACTTATCCGACGAACCATTGGTGCGGCTCTCGAAGCTCAATCTATCCGCAAAGAAACAAAGATAAGTAAAAGAAATTTCAAATTCCTTACTTTCAATGGCACTCGAGATGGAAAGATTGTTATTGCATTCATCAGTCAGTTTGATGATTACTTTCATGAGGAAACATACGCTGAAAAAGATAAAAGCAAGTGTGTCACTAACCATTTAGTGGATAGAGCATCTCTTTGGTGGACCGTGGTTCGTAAGAGCATAGATTGTCCCATTACCTGGGAGAATTTCAAGAAGAAGTGCATGCAGAATTTCCTTCCTCCACAATTCCATGAAAAAGCCATAAAGCAATGGGACCTTCTTCAGCAAAGAGATCATGAGCCTATTTCTCAGTACACCGAATACTTTTGGAATGCCTTACTCCAATTACGCATGCTTGAAGACGTACCTAAATCGACTCACAAGCACAAGTATATGTCTGGATTACTTGGGCATTACTACGCTGAAGTCAATATGTTCAAGCCTGCAACTCTTGAAGATGCAATTTCTTTAGCTCATGACACTGAAGACAAGCTCTGAGGAAGAGACAAGGGTCCACAACAATTTCAAGCAAATGGTAACTATGGTTCTAAGCAATTCAATTCAAATTTTAGAAGATTCAACCAAAGTCGATTTCCTTCATCATTTTTCCATAAGTCTTGGACAAAACCACCTACTTTGCCATCAAATACCAATCAAAACCCTAAGCCATCTTCACAGCCAAATCTTAATATTCCTTGACTTCCTGCCATTGCAAACAATGTATCTAAAGCCAAACCTATAGTGTGTTACAAATGCCATCAACCTAGACATCTAGCAGCCAATTACCAATCGAAGAAGCCACCTGTCCATATCAACTATCTTGGAGCAATCGAAGATGAAGAACATGAGGAAATGCCTGACTTTACAAAAGATGAGGATGACGTTACTACTCCTTCGGATACTTTACCAGGTATGCCAACTCCACATTCTTTGTTGACAATGAAATGTTTAGTGCATGGAAAAGAAAAGACTATTTTGCATGATGATGGTAGTACACATGATTTTATTTCTGCAAAGTTAGTGAAAGAATTGAAATTACAAACTGTTCCTATGCATTATCGTATTAAAGCACCATTCTTAGGCACAAGGTATAATGGAACACAAGAGGTGTATGATCTAGAAATTCAAATTGGTGAATATACTGAAAGAATGAATTTTCTAGTTGTACCATTACAATCCAGTGATATTATCCTAGGTATGCCTTGGCGTCATCAGCATAATCCTGATATAGATTATTCCACTCATTCAATTAACATTCATTTTCAAGAAAAACACATTACATTGTATGGTATGCATGCATCTAATGCTTTTCCACTACTTACTCATACTCAAGCTAAACGTGCATTACGCAAAAGTAGTAAATCTTATCTAATTTGGGTGAATGAACTGCAAGCTAAAGAAAAACATATGCACCCTAGACATAAAGAATTTCTTGCACAATCTAAAGATTGTTTTGCTAAAGATCTACCACCTGGACTACCTCCTTCACGTCCTGAAGACCACAAAATAGATTTAATTCCTAGTACACAACCACCTTGTAAAGCACCATATAGGCATAACCAGATAGAGCAAAAAGAAATTCAAAATCAAGTTGAGGAATTATTAAATAGAGGATTGATTAGACCTAGTAATTCTCCATTTGGTACACCTGTTTTGTTGGTAAAGAAGAAGAATAATACTTATCGTATATGCATTGATTATCGTGCCCTAAACAAGATTACTGTAAAGAATAGATATCCAATTCCTAGGGTCGATGACCTTATGGATAAACTACAAGGTTCTGCCATATTTAGTAAAATAGATCTTAAATCCGGTTATCATCAGGTGAGATTAGATAAATCTGACATATTCAAGACTGCATTTAGAACACAATTTGGTCATTATGAATTTTTAGTGATGCCTTTTGGACTGACTAACGCACCTGCTACATTTAGTAGAATGATGAATCGCATATTTTTGAAATATCAGTATTGTGTTATAGTATTCTTCGATGATATATTGGTATTCAGTAAAAATGAGAAAGAGCGTTATGAACATCTGTCTTTGGTTTTCAAGTTGTTGAAAGATAATCAATTGTATGCTAATCCGGAAAAGAGTGAGTTCTTTCAAACAGAAATTGAATATTTAGATCATATTGTGTCATCAGATGGTATTAAGGTTGACCCTAAGAAGATAGAAGCAATATTAAATTGGCCAATACCTAAAAATGTGCATGAGTTACGTTCTTTTCTAGGTCTTGCTAGTTTTTACAAGAAATTTGTGCGAAATTTTTCATTACTTGCTTTGCCTTTGACTAAACTTTTAAAGAAAGGTATTGTTTATCATTTGTCTGATAATCAACATAAATATTTTGATTTATTGAAACATGCATTAACCCATGCTCCTGTATTACAACTACCTGATTTCAATAGACCATTCTTTTTAGTAGTTACTGATGCTAGCGGATCTGGAATAGGAGCTGTACTTATGCAAGATAATCATCCCATAGCCTATTCTAGTTGTAAACTGAAACCCTCTGAACTTAAATATTCCACATATGATAAAGAATTATTAGCTGTGGTACAAGCTTTAAGACAATGGAAACATTACTTAATGGGTTCTGAGTTTATGATTAAGACTGATCAACAAAGTATTAGACATTTACTTAGTCAACCCCAAATATCTGACCGACATATCAAATGGGCAACTTTTATTCTGAGTTTTCATCCCCTTATCCAATATCAACTAGGTAAAGAAAATATAATGGCCGACACATTAAGTAGAAGACCGACTATTCATAATATCTCTGTTATATCATTTGATTCTTTAACCCTTATGAAAGATACTTATCATCAGGATATTACTTTTCATGCTGATTGGAATAAATTAGTTGGAAATAACTGGATTCCTATTGATTCATTGTCTTACAATTATGGATTCATGTTTTATGAAAAGAGATTATGTGTTACAGTTCCATTTAGATCTTTTGTTTTAAATGAGATTCATTGTCCTCCATATCAAGGTCATAGAGGTATCATATCTACTTTACGTACATTGACTGAAGATTTTTATTGGCCACATATGGGCACTGATGTATCTAACTTTGTTTCTGAATGTTTGATTTGTCAAAGAGTTAAGAGACATCATGGTAAACAGTATGGTTTACTTATGCCTTTATCTATTCCATCAAGACCATGGGAACAGCTTCTCATGGATTTTATTACTGGTTTACCTAAAACTAAAGCTAACCATGACATGATTTGGACTGTAGTAGACAGGTTTAGTAAACAAGCATATTTCATTCCATGTAAGAAAACTTTAACAGCATCTCAGGCAGCACAATTGTTTTTGAAAACTGTTTTCACTAATCATGGATTACCAAAAGTTATTATTTCTAACCGTGATTCTAGATTTTGTAACAACTTTTGGATTACTTTGTTTGCTAACCTAGGAACAAAGATTGATTTCTCATCTACATTTCATCCTGAAACTAATGGACAAACAGAAGCCACTAACAGTACTATTTTAGGTCTTTTACGTGCTTACACTATTTCTAAACCACAGACATGGGACACATATTTATATTTACTGCAGTTTGCATATAACAATACACCACACACATCTACAAAGAAAGCACCGTTTGAAGTGATTTATGGTTATAGATTGTCTACACCTGTTGCATCTTTATCAAATAGAATTTAGAGTGCTGATGATATTGCTAATATGCACGCTACTATTTTTTATGAGGTTAAAGACATGATTGCCAAAGCCTAGCAATCGTATACAAAACAAGCCAATAAGAAAAGACAGGCCATGAATTTCAAAGTTGATGATTATGTTTGGTTGAGAATAGAAAAACGTAGATTACAAAGTGTAGATAAATACCCAGTTGGGAAATTAGCACCTAGACTCTATGGACCATTTAAGATCATTCACAAAATCAATGACAATGCATTCAAGTTAGAACTACCACCTCACTGGAAAATTCACAATACATTTCACATTAGTTTATTACGACCCTTTAGAGGCCAATTACCTGTACACCCTTTTTATGAAAACCCACCTTTGTTAGATGAAGAGACTGAAATACTTGAACCTGAAGCTATCATAGATACTGAATTTATGACCACTGGAACTGGCCGTAGATATTCTAGATATTTTGTCAAGTTTAAAAACCATCCTGTTGAGGAAGCCCAATGGATGCACGCTAGAGACTTAAATGCTTTACCCACTCTGTTAGCTCCACATTGAGCTAATAGCAATTGAGGACAATTGCTATCCCACCTCGGGGGTATGATGCCAGGAGGCATATTTCACGGTGGATTCCGTGCCATGGTGGATTCCGTGAGGTTTTACGGTGGATTCCGTAAACTTTGTTGACCGGGGCTCATACAAAAAGTGGATTCTTTGTGCGAGAAGTTGATGGGGACGCCTATCCTTTTCGGGCGTTTCATTAATTTAGTGTGTACATGGGTGATTCCATAGCGGGTGATTCCCCAAAATACATATTAAATTAATAAAAGTTTATGAGTTTAGAGTGCGCACTCGTGATAAATTAAGGTTAGGATTGATTTCTAACCAGTTGATTTATTTATGTAGTTGAAGACTGCTAGGTATTCACTTTTGTCAATTTAATTGTATTATTTTACTAACGATTGTGAATGCTTCAGTTGATGTGTAGAGATAGCAGCAGTGGCGGAGGAAAGCATTGGAGGATAGCGTGTATTCGAGTTATCACTTATATTTTGATGGGCGCATACCTTAGGCATAGCGCCTATATTTTGTCGCGCCTATTTATTGAGGCGTTGGATATTTATTTATTATTTTGTATGCGCATGGACGCACGATTATGATATTTGTATTTGGACATTGTATTGGGTATGCCTGACTCTTTGGGCGCCCACCCATTAGCTTTATTTCTATTTTGTGCTAAAGCAAACTCAAAAGCCAAAAGCATGCTATTTTGTCATTTGGGCTATTATTTGAGCTTGAAGATGATTAATACATAAAATACATGCTTTTGTGGAGCGCTCACACAAGGCTTGGGGGAAAATTGCACCCAATTGGTCTCTTGTTCATGTCGTGCATGCTTTCTACCTTGAGTTTTGTGCAAAAAGTAGAGTTCTTTTGTTCTTGGGGACCTTCCGGCGTTCACTACGCGAGCATACAGCATCCGATTTGCGCACCAGTTACACTCTGACTTGATCGACAATGGGTCATTGAAGTGTAGCTAGTTGTGCTTGAAAATTTTGACATGCTCTTTACTCTACTTAAATTTGCATCATTATTAGGTCCAATTTTTGCTCCATAGTCGGCTCTAGCAAATCACCTTTGCCCATTAAATCATCCATGTGATGATCAGACATCCTGCAAAAATCTCAAACAATCTCACACACTCAAAATCTCATTATAAGGATGAGCATAGCTCAAATTTGGTTTTACAAGGCTTGCTTTTTTTTTAAAATGGCTTTTATAATATTCTTCCAAGTGAAAGAGTCTTCCGTATAGACTGTGTGTGACGATCTGCTTGCTGTGAATCAGGTCTGCCAAGTTGTAGGTGGAAACTGAGGCTTGTTGGAGTTTTGAAACGGGTTTGGGAGTAACACAGTGTGAACATCCACTATGGAGAAGATTAGTAATTGAATTTGAAGCCTTTATTAAATCTTAGAACTTTAAGCTTTTAAAAAGCTTAAGATTTTTTGAATTCATTGATGACAATGGTGTATTTTGGCCGAAATCATTGGCGTTGTCGTGCCGCTACGTGTACACCATGTAAAGAAATCTAGAGTGTGGCTTCCTTTTAGATTTAGAGAGCCAATGTCACTTTAGGAATTAGTGTTAGTGTCCATGGTTCAAAATATTAGATTTTTTTGGACAAGTTTTTAGTCAATTTTTGATATTCTAGATATTATCTCTTGTAAAAAATCCATAAATTATAGAGACAACTTCTAGATTAGGATGACATGTAAAAGAAAGCATGTAGCTTTTAGCCAATTCGAGAGGATTTTATGTAAAAAGAGAGATTGACGAAATCGCGCAACGTGCGATCGCTATTTTCAAGTAGTGAACAACACTCCGAAGTGGGAGATGAAGAGTGATCTGGTTGAATTTTGGCCACGCGTCCTGGTATTGAACCCCCCTTTCAGAGCTAATGGAGGTATCATATTGGCAATTTGAGCAGCATAGAGGAAGAACTTGGCTTGAAACGTTTAACCCTTCTATTTTCTCTGCCATCTCCAGAGTCTCAGCTCTTGAACCCCCATACATTCTTCTCTTGCCAAACCCCTGAGGTGACCTTCAACCCTACGTTGTCATGCTGCTACATGTACACTGTGTAAAAAAATCTAGAGTGTGGCTTCCTTTTGGATTTAGAGAGCCAATGCCATTTTAGGCATTAGTGTTAGTGTCCATGGTTCAAAAATATTAGATTTTAGTCAATTTTTGATATTCTAGATATTATCTCTTGTAAAAAAATCCATAAAACTATAGACAACTTCTAGATTAGAATGACATGTAAAAGAAAGCATGTAGCTTTCAGCTAATTTGAGAGGATTTTAAGTAAAAAGAGAGATTAGTGAAATCGTGCGACACGTGATCGCTGTTTTCAGGCAATGAACAACACTCCGAAAGTGGGAGATGAAGGAGTGGTTTGGCATGATTCTGGCCAGGTATTTAACCCCCCTTTCAGAGCCATTGGAAGCATCAGATTACAATCTAAGCAGCATAGAGGAATGTATTATTTTGTACATGTTTTTATCTATTAGAGTTATATTTTCTCATAATGATGAAAGAAACTGACAAGCTTCATCTCTGTTAGTATTCTTCTATATTCTATAATTCTTTTGGTGAGTATTATTCTATATCTTCAATCTCTTTGAACGCCTTATCTTCCGTCTACTCCTCTCCTTGAATCTACCTACACCCTGCTGTCTCTTATATTCAAGAACTCGGCTTGAAACCTTCAACCCTTCTCTTATCTCTACCATCTTCCAAGTCAAAGCTCTTGATACATTATTCTCTTGCCAAACCCCTATGGTGACTTTCAACCCTATGCGCTGCAACATTGGTGAACCCGACGTGAAGGTCATTGTAAGAGAACTCCAAGGTGGGGGATTCTTCAGGAGATACTCTACAACAATTGGTGCGCACACACTACAAGGATTTGGGCCATTAGCGACACCGATTAGCGACGGCGGATAGCGGCGTCGCTATTGGCATCGCTATTTGAGTCGCTAATAGCGTCGGGCCGTAGGGAAAAAATGCGGCCGAAACCCGAGTGCGGTTTTCATTTCTTTTGCTTCATTGAGAGTTTTGAGAGCGAGAACGAGGGAGAGAGCGACCGTCGTGAGAGAAGAAGAGGAAGAAGACTTGCCGCCGCCGCCGTCACCGCCGCCACCGCCGTCACCGCCGCCACCGCCGTTGTTCGCGAAGGAGAGGAGGAGCCTTCATCAAAAAGAGAAGCCGCCCCACGCTCGCCATATCTCATTGGTGAGTCTCCCTCTCTCTTTCTTTTGCTTGTTCAAGGTTTAAATCACTCTCTTTTTCTTGTTTAGGAGAGGAAATGAAAGAGAAAGAGAGGGAGAGGGAGAGAGAGGGAGAGAAAGAGAGGGAGAGGGAGAGGGAGAGGGAGAGAAAGAGAAAGAGAGGGAGAGTGCATTCTCTCTCTCCCTCTCCCTTTTGCTTGTTTAATGTTTAAATCACTTTCTTTTTTGCTTGTTTAGGAGAGGAAACGAGAGAGTAAGAGAGGGAGAGGGAGAGGGAGAGGGAGAGGGAGAGGGAGAGGGAGAGGGAGAGGGAGGGGGAGGAAATGAGAGAGGGAGAGAAAGAGAGAGAGAGGGAGAGGGAGGGAGAGTGCATTCTCTCTCTCCCTCTCCCTTTTGCTTGTTTAATGTTTAAATCACTTTCTTTTTTGCTTGTTTAGGAGAGGAAATGAGAGAGAAAGAGAGGGAGAGGGAGAGGGAGGGGAAGGAAATGAGAGAGGGAGAGAAAGAAAAAGAGAGCAAGAGTGCATTGTCTCTCTCCCTCTCCCTTTTGTTTGTTTAATGTTTAAATCACTTTATTTTTTACTTGTTTAGGAAATGAGAGAGAAAGAGAGATAGAGAGGGAGAGAAAGAGAAAGAGAGGGAGAGGGAGAGGGAGGGGAAGGAAATGAGAGAGGGAGAGAAAGAGAAAGAGAAAGAGAAGGAGAGGGAGAGGGAGAGGGAGAGGGAGAGGGAGAGGGAGAGGGAGAGGGAGAGAAAGAGAGGGAGAGTGCATTCTCTCTCTCCCTCTCCCTTTTGCTTGTTTAATGTTTAAATCACTTTCTTTTTTGCTTGTTTAGGAGAGGAAACGAGAGAGTAAGAGAGAAAGAGAGGGAGAGGGAGAGGGAGAGGGAGAGGGAGAGAAAGAGAAAGAGAAAGAGAAAGAGAGGGAGAGGGAGAGGGAGAGAAAGAGAAAGAGAAAGAGAGGGAGAGGGAGAGGGAGGGGGAGGAAATGAGAGAGGGAGAGAAAGAGAAAAAGAGGGAGAAGGAGGGAGAGTGCATTCTCTCTCTCCCTCTCCCTTTTGCTTGTTTAATGTTTAAATCGCTTTATTTTTTGCTTGTTTAGGAGAGGAAATGAGAGAGAAAGAGAGGGAGAGGGAGAGGGAGGGGAAGGAAATGAGAGAGGGAGAGAAAGAGAAAGAGAGGGAGAGTGCATTGTCTCTCTCCCTCTCCCTTTTACTTGTTTAATGTTTAAATCACTTTATTTTTTGCTTGTTTAGGAAATGAGAGAGAAAGAGAGATAGAGAGGGAGAGAAAGAGAAAGAGAGGGAGAGGGAGAGAAAGAGAAAGAGAGGGAGAGGGAGAGGGAGGGGAAGGAAATGAGAGAGGGAGAGAAAGAGAATGAGAGGGAGAGGGAGAGGGTGACAGAGAGAGTGTGCATTCTCTCTCTCACGACGGGTTTGGTTGTTTGTTGTTTGAATCACTTTCGTTTTTGCTTGTTTAGGAGAGGAAATGAGAGAGAAAGAGAGAAAGAGTGAAAGAGAGGGAGAGGGAGAGAGAGGGAGAGGGAGGGGAAGGAAATTTAAGATAATAGACTTATCGATAATGGTATGCAATGTGCTTTGCCATGGGCCACGTACATTGTGACTCTTTAAGATGGCTTAAAAATGGTCAATTCCTTCATAATGTCCAAGTAGGGGATCTAATTGTGATATGCATAATTCATTGTTTTTGTATTAACTTTATAGGCATAACAAATTAGAAATCATGCCAACTAGTCAATGGAAGGACTAAAAGAAAATGATACCCTAGCTAATGGTCATTACGGTACTTCATCAAAATGAACCCAAAAGTATTGTTATAGAAGAAGAAACCCTTAAATTGAGTATATGATATTTTCTCTCAAGTCTTATGACTATGAGTAGAATTGATTGAAATAAATTTTATTATTATAGTTATTAAATTTCATAGATGGCGCGCATTAATTTTAATACGCGATCCTAGGACAAAAAAACCACATTTCTAAGATGCTTTTTGTTGAGACTGATTTATTATTAGACTAAGAGATCCTCAATGATGCTCCAAATGGATTACTTATACTCAAAGCCGAGATATAACAAATAATTATCTACCGGGACAAACAAATCCTTTAGCATGATACAAGGCCGAGATATAACATCGGAAAATCTCTCAACTACTTTATACAATGCAAGATTTATGGTCAACTTGCAACTTGATGTACATCTCCATAAAGCTATCCATTTAAGCCTCGTTTGCTGTAATGTAGATAAGATGGAAAACGAAGAAGGTCTTATTGTTCAAGACCGCGAGACGTATCTTAATCAGCGTGTCCCATGTCCTTGCTCTCAATGCAAATTGGCAATTAGACGAAAACGCCGATTGTCTATAGAACACGTACGACGATTTGGCGAGTTTCAATTTGAGATCATTGATCAAGCAATTGCAGATTTTCAGCAAGCGGTAATTTGAAGTTAATATTAATCATGCATTGTACTCTCAAGCTAATTGAAAACCATACACAATAAGATTGGGTCTTGTTGGCAAATTTTCTATCCAGGGGGGGTGATGTCTCGACCTAAGGGGGAGTGCACCCTTTGCGGCCAATTAGAAGAGTTTGTGGACGTGCAATGGATGGATTGCAGGAGCCAATCCACCACTCGCAAGGCCCATATATACCGTCAATGCCAGAGAAGATAGACAACCTTCCCGACCTACCTACAATCTTGGAGCCTGAGATGGAGGCAATGATCGATGCATTGATTCTCATGGATGTTGAGACATCTGACCCGCTTAGAGAGGAAGCATCCATACCATTATATAATGGGTGCCAAGTATCTCGCTTGAAGACATTGCTTGCACTCTTAAGTGTGCAAGCAAAATACGGTTGGAGCGATACGAGTGTGACTGAGTTATTCAGGTACCTTGCACATAGGCTTCATTGATTTTTTTTAAACAGTATTATTGCAAACATTTGTGTTTTTTCAAGGTGTTTTATGATTTTTTTCAGGTTATTGAAATATCATATATTACCACCTGCAAATACCATGCTTGAGTCTCGTGATGATGCACGACATGTTTTACGGAAACTTGGCATGGACTACAATAACATCCATGCATGTATCAACGACTGCATATTTTTCGAGATGAATACGAGACTATGGAGACATGTCCAAAGTGTGGTGCTCACAGGTATCGACAGGACTTGCAAGGGCAAACCATCCCTCAAAAAGTTCTCAGACACTTTCCGCTCATCCCCCGCATAAACCACATGTTTTGCACGTCTGCCATGGCAAGCTTGACAACGTGGCATGTGCAGAATAGGTCCACGGATGGAGTTCAACAAATATCAGCAGATTCACGCGCATGGAGCCACATTGACTCTACCTTCCCAGGCTTTGCGCGAGAGCCAAGGAATCTTCAGCTCAGTCTCGCCATGGATGGTGTGAACCCATTCGGTCTGCGCTCGACTTCTTACAGTGTGTGGCCTATAGCGCTTGTCAACTACAACATCCCTCCATGGCTTTCTAAGAAGAAAGGACATCTCATCCTTAGCTTGCTCGTCCCGGGCCGCTACAAAGTAAAAAATATAGACGTGTATCTTCGTCCATTAGTCGATGAGCTTAAGATTTTGTGGGAGGAGGGGGTCACTGTGCAAGATATGAGTAGGCGTGATGGTCGGCGGTCAGCCAACATTGGAGCCATTCTCATGTGGACGATGCATGACTTTTCGGGATTGGGAGAGTGCTCAGGTGAGCAGACCTTTGTTCTCGCTGGTAATATCTATATTTTATTTCATTCAATCAAGTATTCACTAGGTCGTGGCTCGCCTTACAGGTCTGGTTACCTCAGGTTATCATGCATGTCCATTGTGTGGGCCACAGTTAGACTCCTGAAGGTCACGAACCATGAAGAAGATGGTATATCAAGGACACGCCGCTTTCTTGCCGGAGGATCATGAACTCAGGGAAGGTTTTCTTGGACGACCTCCAACACGTATGAACGCTGCAAGCTGGTATGAGCTGAAAATTGTAAACCCGGAATCACATCCAAATGGAATGCGACGGTTCTCAATTTTCTACGAGTTGCCATATTGGACCCACTTACAGGTCAACCATTGTTGGATCCCATGCATATTTTCAAGAATGTGGGCAGCTTGCTATGGGACCACATCACAGGAAAGAGAGACACTATAGGGTCACGAATGGATTTAAAGGAGGTAGGTAAGATGGAGGCGCTTTGGCCGCAGTCGAGTGCTGAAGGGGGAGTGCAGCTTCCTCGCGCTCCCTGGGTTTTGTCTACCAAAGAAGAGCGCATTGTGAAGCAAGTAATCAAGTCTATCCGCACTCCGACCGGTATGATGCGTTCTCTCAGGTCCGCATTTTCTAAAGATGACCAAATGTCTGGGCTAAAATCCCATGATTGGCATAAGATATGTCAGGTTTGTGAACAGAATGGATTTTAATTAGCGTGGACATTTTGCAATTTGAAAAGTGGCCATTATTCATAATGCTTTCTCATTTGTGGCAGTTTGTCCTACCGATCACGATCGCAGGATGCCTTACTCTAGAAATTCGCGGGGCCATTTACAAGTTGTCGACTTTGGTGCAATGGATCTCACAGAAAGAGATTAAGACATCCTCTATTGAATCTGCAAGGCGGGGAGCAGTTGAGACGGTCTGTCTCTTTGAGAAATACCTGCCCACTAGCATGCTCACGATACAAGTTCACCTTCTCGTGCATCTTGTGGACGAAGTGGAGATTACTGGACCTGTCCATATGCGATGGATGTTCTTCCTGGAGCACTTCATGAAAACCCTGAAAGGCTTTGTGCGACAACGAGCTCGTCCAGAAGGTAGCATGGCGGAAGGTTGGTTGGTGTTAGAGGCGTTAGTGCATATCTCACAATGGCTACCAACGGTGGAACCAGACAATGAAATGCTATGGACGCTGAAGGACGATGATAGGCTGACTGGAGATGTGGTGGTTGGAAATGGGGTAGAAAAAAGAATAGATGCCTCAATGGAAGAGAAGGTGAATCACTTTTGTATGTTGCACCATGCCTCCATGGAGACGTGGCTCGCCAAGTACCAGATTGCAAGGCAAGATCGTGAGGAAGCGCGAGCTGAATTCCGACGCAGTACGCGTCACCGACCGATTCGATATACCAAAGGCATGGAGGAGATGCCGCGATTTATGTCAACACGATGGTTGCATGGAGCCTTGATCGCAGCATCCAACGAAGGGACAGAGGTCTCAATGGAGGAGTGGGAGTTCTCGAGGGGATGTAGTCCAAAGGTAATTAGGGGTTTAGAATGTGTCGTATCTAAATTTGCTTGCTACATCTAATTTGAGTGTTTCAATGTACAATACAAAATATATAGTGCAGCGTGGTCGCGCGGATGGCATTTTCGCATGGAGCGTATTGACAAAATGCACTCCACAATGGACAATGGTGTCATGGCAAGGTTTGAGCAAGAGAGCTGGCGACGAGCAACAGATCTGAACACGGTTGTGGGATGAGATGGATTATTTTGGGAACTTGCAAAGTATTATTACGGTGGATTACCGTAGCTTCTCCATGATACTATTTGATGTGCAGTGGTTCAAAGTGGTACTTGGAGGAGATGGAGCAACAGTTCGACGAGGTCCATCTGGATTTCTCAAAATAGATTCCAAAAAAAAATGGACGGATTTGCGCGACACCTTTGTGTTGCCGGCCCATTGTGAACAGGTGCAAAGAGTCATTTGCTTGCTAATTGTAATACGACATGGTTTATGTCACAATGGTTTGAACTTGCTTTGTAAGTGTTTGTGAACAGGTAATCTTCTATCCAAACCCCCGATAACCTCGATGGTGGTATGTTATACCTTCAACTCCTCGAGATGCGAGAGTATATGATCAAAGCGATGCTCCAGGCATAGTTGAAGAAAATATGCAAATAGAGGGGTCGATATTACAAGGGGTGGAGGCCACCGCAAGCTTCGAGCCCGCATCGGCTAACAATGATGGAAATACAGAAGTCCTAGAATTTTTTGAGAACAAGGCAGACTCGTTCTTTTGTGGTGACATGTCTATCGACCTTCCAGTGTATGCAGAGTTGTGTCAGGAGATTAACATGGAACCATAGAATACTTCATTCTTGCAAAATTGTATTACTCAATTCGTTGTTTAGATCTTCCATAAAGGTACATAAGATATGCATTTTAAGAGGGATTTTTCAAAAATGATTTATATTATTGTGCTTTGTATAGTTTAAATTGATTATTCTAACATCATTTTTTATATGTGCAGGTGACATTTTCAGGATGAATCGAGGGATGAGCGATGAGGAGTTTCAGGACATGATGGCACGCATGTCTCCAGATCAGCTCACGAGGTTCAGAGAGATGGAAGACCAGGAGCTGTCTCGTTCTTCGTCAGGGTACTCTGCTAGATCTGCTTCAGCGCGATCAGATGCTTCAGCTTCGAGCAGACGATCTCGATGCTCACGACTTGGGCCAGAGGGAGGGACTGCAGGAGGATCAGGGGGTGCTGCTGTGGAGACACGAACGTGCTGTCTCCGTCTCATCGTTCAGCTGGAGCTGCATCACCTCCAGGATTTGTCACACCTGTGGGGGCATCTACTCCAGTTACTCGGCTTTTGCGCAGCCGTCAGTAGGTGGCACGCCTTTTGGTAGCACTCCTTTTGGTGGCACCCCTTTGAGTGGCACTCTGGGAGAGGGTACCCCCGTCGGTACACCGGATGTACAGGGGTCTCTTGGATATTCCCAGGAGTGTGGACGGAGATGGGAGAGGGCCCATCTTAGGCAGACTCCTAGGGGTTATGGATACCTAGTGGATAGTAGGTCAGGAGCCATCATCATGAATGATGAGGGGAGGAGGGTGAGGGCTCGCATGAGGGAGTTGTGCCAACAAGTTTTTTGCCACAACGTCCTGGATCATTGGAGGAACATACCGGAGGGGAGTAAGGACTACATAGTAGCATCCTTGCACGAGGAGTTTCCGGTGCCAGCCGCAGTAGATAGATTCTCTACGGGCTGGATGATGGATTGCATGTGTGCATACATGTCACATAGACGATCCGACGCACGCAAGGCAATCAAGAGTGGGGCTCCAAAGCCCGAGTGGTTAGATGCAGACGACTGGCGCCGACTGAGGGAGGAAGCTACAGATTCGTCAGGACATTGGAGTCAGCAGCAGCAGGAGGCAGCGAGGGTACGAATCGAGGCCGGAGCGGTGCATCATCTTGGGAATGGCAGCCACAGGACATATTTGGAGGACTTTGTAAGTTTCTCTTTTGTTTTGCTTATTTGTTTTTTTGAAATATTCTTTGTACTGACAATCATGTTTCTAACAGTTAGCATTTTGTTTTCTTTGCAGCACTCCATTACAAATCGCGATCCGCAAGGCCTTGAGACTCGATATGCAGAGAGGCACGGTCTCAGGGCATTGATCGACCGATTGTATAGACGCGGCGGCCCTGTAAGTCACTCATCTTTCTTGTCCGTAGTTACCATGAGATATTTGAATGCATTATTGTATGGTGGATTGATATGTTGTTTCTTTTTCTGCAGAATCCGTTTGATGCTCCTTTGCGGCGGGACGAGCTTTCGGGGGACGAGGATTTCTAGCTCGCCCTTAGATCCTTAAAGCTCACACACCTTTAGTTTTTAGTCACCTGATCTATGTAGACATTTTCTATGTATTAGTGATATCCTTTCATGATTGTACCAATCGCATTTTATGCGATCATGTATTTATTTCATGTATCAGTTTTATGATTTCAGTATACATTCTTTTTGTTTGCAAGTGCTTTGTATGCAGCAGTGCAGAAACTATTTTGTATGGCTCTCATACAGCACAAAGTGCTATATGTTGCAGGGCAGCTTGCTGCCCTGCCACAAAAAAAAATTTCCCTGTTACCGTTGTTATTTGCGTCGCAAATTTACTGCTCGCGTTGCTATTGGCCTCGCTATGAGCATCACAACTTTACTGGTTGCGTTGTTATATGCGTCGCTATTTGCGAGGCTATCTGCGTCGCATTTGCGACGCAAATAGCGATGCATATAGCGACGTTTCTATGGCGTCGTCAATAACGACGCTTTTTGTGAAGACGGGGGCAAATTTTATTGTTTGTATTTTCATCGCTTTAAATGTCGGTATAAGGTCTATATCTTGTAGTGCATACTGCAGCAGACTCAGTAACAACAAATCCAAATGTTACAACAACAACAACAACAACAACAAAGGCAAGACAAAGATAAGATTGATTCCACAGCTATCAAGGCCCTAGAGGAAGTTGGGCTTGAATTAAAACAATTTAATGGTCAAAATGTCTTTGTTTTTATTCGCTTATATGTTGAAAAAATGCTCTTCTTTGGTGTACCACAACATGCATGGAGCCGTTATTTTGCCAGACTAGCCAAGCATGGTCTTCAAGAAAGAATCCATGGTCTTTTTTAAAAAGATGCAGATTGGGCTACATTCAAAAAAGTCCTATGCGAAGAATTATTCTTAGAAGACTCTGCCTAATGACGAAGAAAAGTTTCATTGAATGGGTTGAAAAACCCAATAAAGGTTTAGCTGCAACAACTCTATACCATGAGTTTGAAAGTAAATTTGGACAACTTGATGCTGAAGACCAACAAAGTATGGGAGGTCAGAAGATTGAATTATTCCTTAAGGCTACAGATCCCATTCTGCAAGAGAAGCTTGCTGATCACCTAGAAGATGCTACCTTCGAATCAAGAGTCAAGACTGCATGGACAGATGTTACTGATGCAGTTAACATGATTGCTCGAAGAGAGCGGATGCGACTAAGATTGGGCTCTACTTCAACTTCAACAACTCCATTGATGGAGCTTGTTCTACCTTCAAAATCCCCTATTCGTTTGACTAATCAACCAGCTCTTTCTTCTTCTGTTCCTTCTAAAAATGATGCAATGGATGAACTCATTAAAAGCATGCGTGACCTTCATCTAAATCTTACAAAAATTAGTTCCAAAGTAGAGAAGCTGGATATCAAAGTCGAAGAGCGAGGATGAGCTTCAACTCAAAGACCCATGAGAGAAGGCTTTAAGAGGTGCTGTATTTGGTGTGACAGCCAACAACATGACAAGAGGGAGTGTTCTGCCTTCCGTGAGACTGAAGCACAAAAGCTCGTCTTTTGGAAAGACGGAAAAATTCATGCGGCTGAAACTGGTCTTCCACTGGAGCCAAATTTTGGCAATGGTGGAATGAAGAAAAGGTTAGAAGATTTAGCTGTAAAGAATGCCTATGTGACAATTGATGCAGCTATCTATGGGCTGCAAATTGAGCCAATTAAATCAAGTTTGAATGCATGTAAAGCTAATGTGCAATCTAAAGTATGGATGCAGGCACTAGATCAAATGGAACATGTAAAGCAGCCAAAGAAGATTTGCCTAACGCCAGTTAGTATATTTGAGGAATAACTGGTTGGAAAGAACCGGTAGATTCTTTTTCTGCCTTTTCACATTTGGCTCACGTCAATCATAAAGAAGTCTTGATTGAAGAAAAGAGAAGAAGAGAAGATGAACCAGGGCCTTCCTCTTCTGGCCCTCCAAAACGGTGTCGTCGCGTTAAGAGTTGAAGGTCTACCACCGGGGCTTTTAGTGCAGAAGAAGAGTTTAGGATTCAAGATTCGGAAAGGGAAAATGGATTGATGTTTAATAAGATCCGGTATTTAGAAATGATTTAGGTACGGAAGAAGAGTTCAAGCCTTCTCACTATGTACTTAGCATACATGAACAGAAGGAATAAGACTAACTTGATTACATCAAATGCCTCGGGATACATACATCATATCATAAAGGATATTTTCAGATTCTCAATTCATTTATGAACGTCAAATGCAAGCTCTAATGGCATTTATTTCATGTACATAGATGAATTTCAACCCTTTGGAACAAGTATACTATTGATAGATTCAAATGCATCCAAGATTTGAACCAAAGATACATGAAATGAATTGAAAAAGTATAATTTTAGCTTCAGCCCTGTTTTAAAACAGAAAATTCCAGCCCATAATCAAGTTCAAAATGAGTGCATAAACTCAAGAAGAAGCACTTTTGATCATCTATGAACAATGTCCATTTCATAAGATTACAGGTCAAGGAGGGTTTTCTTCTTCATCTTCATTCCTTAAGTCTTTTTCTTCCTGCATGTCTTCAAGTAGAGGGCTTATAGCTAAGTTATCAAGTTCATAAGTTGAAGATTCTCTTCGTTTGAAGAGTTTGATTCGTTTCCCAGCTATTGGAGTCTTTATCATGGTCCCATCCATTTCAGCCAAAGAGTAAGTAGCATTATGATGTACTACTTTTACAACATATGGTCCAAACCATCGCTTGGCTAACTTCCTATGAGCACTATGTTGATTGTCCAGGCTGCTATCATAAACAAGAACCCAGTCATGCTCTTGAATAGCTCTTGGACGGAGTCGATGGTGCTTATCAAACCTCTTCTTATTCTTTAATCTTGCTATTTTTAGCCTTTCAATGGCTATTTTAACATCTTCTGGCCTTCTTTCAAGTTGCCTTATGCGTAAAGACAGCAATTCTTCCCTGTTCATGCCTTCATCCCAAGGCAAGATACTCCATGTAACAATGGATTCCTCAAAAGAGGATAAGAAGTGGTGGAAGGAGCCTTAATCGGAAGACTTGTTTGAGATATATGCCATTTCAAGTTTGCAAGATTTTGACACAGATGAAGAGTCTTTAGTTCTTGCAAATGATGGAATAAATTCTAATGAGGATGTGTGTACGAGTGAGATAAGGCATGTAGTGGATTCTATGTTAAATGAAAAGAATGAGGAAAAAGACAAAGTGAACCCACTAGTGGAGCTTGCGAATAGTAGTTTTCTTTTCAGGTCTACATTGGTAAGTCAACTTAATGTCAATCCTATGTTATCCAAGGATAAGCTTAGAAGGGTGTGACAAGAGTATACTATAGTAAGGAGGAGAAGTATCAAACTCAAACAAATGATAATTTATTTGTCATTGATTTAGATTGTGATGTATTCTTCCAGGAAGAGAATAGTAATGGAAAGATCACAAGGTCATTAAAGGAAAGCTTTTCAAAAAGTACAAGAAAAATAAAAGCCAAAGTGTTTGGTACTTGGGACGAGTTAAAAGATGAGAAGAAAAGTTAGTGGTGACTATGTGGAGTACAAAAGAGGGTTTAGCCTTTCTAATAGATCATCAAGGGTGGAGGTTCAACTTGGATGCTATCAAAAATCAAGGGGCCAAGGATTTTTACATATGATTTGACCAACCTTAATATGGTAGACATTGAAAATATCATTTCTCTTGCAAATATCACATATGACTGTAACAATAATAAATATGAACTTGTGAAAATGATTGAAAGATATTCAATTTATAAAGGATACTTGAGAATAGGTAAATAAACATTACTTTTTCTCTCTTCTAATATTTCTTGCTCTATAAAATGACAAAAAAAAGTCTTATCGATCTCATTTTTGGCATTTCCCTTGATGTTAATCTCGTGTGCTTTAATGTTTGCTTCAAGAACATGACTAGTGGATTATGATGATGCATCCAGGTATATGAAATGAGGCCTAACTCCATCTTTGACAATATTAAGATACTAAGTAGAACACAAGGCTAGAGGAGATTTTTATATATTTAGTATTTTATGTATAGTTGTATCTACTTTATAGAAGAAAATGAGATAAATTTTGAATAGATGTAAACATTAAAAATCATGCTTTTAGTTACATCTTCATGCAAATATTTTTGGAATCTAGTTGTGGGCCATGGAAAGGAAATATATTTTTCCTTCAATATCACCCTAATATAGCTATCTTTTTAAAACATACGTTAGGCTCATATTCTTTGAATTTTATTATGACTTCATAAGATTTCAACCATGTAGAAATTTTTTGGATATATGTCTCTTGTTCTCTCTAGAATCTATATGCATGTGTGTGTTATATATATACTTGATATGATTTTTAGGAATGACGGACACAATAATGTAAGATGAGTTAGATACAATGATACACTGATATTATAGTCTACCATCGCAACATGACAATGCTAAGATAAATAGTGTAATGTAAGAGAGCCCTGGGATAGTAGTAGGATGGTCAAAATGTGTGTTCATATATTTCTATTTCAATTATCATGTTTAAAGGCATATAAAGCTCATTGCTTACTCATTTTAAAGTAGGTTTGAGTAACTAACTTACTAGTAACTATGTATCATAGCTTGCAAATTTTAGCCAATGTTAAATGTGTGACTCTTGGTAGCAAAGCTATTAGTGTGAATGTCCTTTGCTAACTATTCCCAAGTTATGAAATGTATACCATAGTTATACATCTAAATTTCTATTGAAAATTATCTCAAAACCTTGATTTTATTCATAAATACCATATTAGAGAATTTGGGAATCTCCCAAGTCCCACTTTCAAATAAGGTGTAAAGATTTGGCCATGTGGCTAAATCTTAACCCATGCTTCAAAGTGGGACTTGGAAAGACAACCTATATAGTAATTAGGGTAGACTCCACTTTCAAGTAAGGGGACAAGATTTTATCATGTGGCCAAATATTTCTCAATCGTGGATCAGAGTCAGTGTATCCCATGACTCTTTTATCCTAGCCACCATAATAGATGCACATATCTATTGTGCCCCTCAAGTACCTCATGATACCCTTGATGGCATCCCAATGCCATTAGCTAGGTGCAGCCATATAGCATGTCACAACTCCCACTGCAAATGCTATGTTAGGATGAGTGGCTATCATGGCATGTATCAAACTACCCACTGTGGATATATAAGGGATCTTGGGCATCTCAACCTTCTACTCATCAGACTATAGATAGTTGGCTTGACTAACTTTCATTTGAGAAGGTAAAGAATAGCCAATAGGCTTAAGGGATCTTTGCCATCTCAGCCTTCCACTCATCAAAGTGCAGATAATGAACTTGACTAACCTTCACATAAGAAGGCAATGGATAGCCAATAGGCTTAGTATCCTATAGATGAAACCACTCAAGAGCCTTTTGGATGTACTCCTTTTGTAATAAGCAAAGGAGCCCCTTAGAGCTATCACGTGTAATGCACATCCCAAGAATATGTGAGGCATGTCCCATGCCCTTCATTTTAAATCTCTTCTTGAGCTGTCCTTTTAAGGCATCCAACTCATCATAAGCACTACCAACAATCAAGATATCATCTACATAGAGGACCAAAATCATAATGCTACCATCACGAGTCTTCTTTTGTATAAACATGGATCCATATTACTACAAGAATATCCCTGTGAATAAATAAAGGCATCAAACTTGTGGTATAGTCCCTAGGTGGCTATTTAAGGCAGGCTCTTTCTTAATCTATACGTTAGGTGTTCCCTACTAGGTCTACAAGGCCCTTAGATTGCTCCATGTAAATCTCATCATGCAAGTCCCCATGAAGAAAAGTCGTTTTGATATCCATCTAATAAAGATCCAAGTCAAGTTGAGCAACCAAAGCCAATATCGAGCGTGGGGTAGTCATCTTCACAAAAGGAGAAAAGACTTCATCAAAGTCCACACCATGTTCTTGCTTGAAGCCCTTAGCAACAAATCTGCCCTTGTATCCCGACTTAGGGTGTCCAAGGGTACTTTTCAACTTGTATACCTACTTGCATGGCAAAGCATGCTTGCCACTAGGAAAATAAACCAAATCCCATGTATGATTTTTTTGTAGTGAGTCATACTCTAATGGCATGGCCCTCTCTTAAGAGTGACTATTACCTCTGCGAATGGCCTCATCATAAGCAAGAAGCTCACTATCATCTATCACAATAACATAATCCATAGAGGGCTCAAACCATGGAGTCTATCATCTATCTCTAGTAGATGGCCTCCAAAATTGAATGTGGGGTATGTACATCTTAAGGAGCATTAGGGACCTAGGTCACTGGGGCATCAGCCCCCACTATTGCAGGCTGTCTAGTTGGCTATACAATAGCAGGAGGCTCCTCCTCAAATATCACCCTACATACCTCAATGACATGCTCAGACTGCTTATGTATTTTCTCCTCATGGAAAATAACATCATGGTTGTATTAAGAAACAACCTACTATGGTTCTCTCAAGTATAGAAGAAAAACACAAGGGTGCAGCATTGGCTACATGCGAGACTGTTTAGCTGGTTAAGTTGATGGATGACTTGGGGATTCTTGCAAATAAATGATGGGACCTAAAACAGGCCGGCACTGGCTCATGCACTAGCCAGACCTCTATCATGTGCTCAACAACCCCACGGCCTCACGGCCAGGAGCGTTGATGACACATACATCATACATTGCCTTCTTAAACATCTTGCGTTTGTATCACGTCTCGTAGTCCAACTCTAACCCAATTAACACTCCTCAAAGGGAGTCCCAACACATTGCCAAATAGCACGAAGTACAAACATAGGAGGTCCTCCCACGGCTGATTGCCACTACCTCACTGCGACTCTCCTACATCTTGGGGATTGGCCCACCGATGAGTCGCTAAACATATATAACACTTCGCACATAGTTCCCCTCAAGGTACCAATTGATTGTATCCAGGAATGTACCAGTTTCCTCACTTTCTTTCCCCTTAGGACCCAACCCCTAGCCTACAACTTGGACAACCTTACTCACTCAACGTTGGTCACGATCTTCTAGAAAGTAATTGCCATGCATCCAAGAGGTATTGTCTGATACCCTTTATCATTTTATGCTTCATGCAAATTGTGAATGTCCATGTGCTCAAACAATTAAGAAAATCAACATTATGCTTAGTGCAAAAGCATTATTTCAATGATTTTGGCTATCACTCGTATGCGGCGTTGCATGAACCCAGCACCAAGAAACCCTCGTGCTACTAGATTCTTAATTTTTAATTATCGACCAACCTAAATGGTATGCATAAAAACCAGCAAGCTTTTCATCATTTCATTCAACATTTAAACACCTTTTATACACTCTACCCCCTCACCCATTTAGGTTGTACATTACTGATCGGTTTAGGGTTCATTTTCATGTTTTTTGTTGTATAAAAAGCCATTAAAACTCACTAGAACATAAAGGTAGGGCCGAACTGAGGCTAAACCTCATACCTCAGACCCCCCATACATACACAAACATGAATCTTATTTTTTCTTAATTTTTCGGTACTCAAAATCCATTTTTCTCTTATTTTTACCCATTTTTCGTATTTTTCTTGTATTTTTTGCAATATTAAATAACTAAAAATACAAGATGAGTTGTGGCCTGTGGCCCTTAGGTTCATTTGCAGCAAAAACACAAATTTAGTTGGTGTGTCTTATTATATTTTCCATTTATATATCAAAACCACCCAATTTTTCCATATTTCGCGTATTTTACGGGTTTTACACCATTAATTTCAATCATAATACTTATGATTTTCTGATTTTCTGAGCATAAACTGATCAAAGTCATAGCAAACAACAACATAATGCATAATCATCCCATGGGAACAAATATTCATGAAGCAAATTGCATAAAACATCAATTTCCTTTGTAAAAATGAGATTACCGTTCTTTGCGGGTTGCGGGTTTTTATTTGCCATATCTCGGGACTGATTTCCAGTAGCCATTAATGCTTATGACAGTCCACAATCAGCAATCTTCCTTCCTCTTGAACCACAGAGCAATCCGGTCTTCATTGGACAAGCATCCGTCATCCATTCTTCTTCTTCTTCTTCACCACATGAATCTGCCCTTAGAAGAGAGTGATGGAGGAGAGAGAAAGACTGAAATCAGAAGTCTTCATAGAGACCACCATTTGACGGGCGAAGATAGGCGATTAGACCAGCCAAGAGAGGGAAGATCAGCCCCATGATTGATTATATGGGTTGCTTTCAGCCTGCATACTCCATCTCCATCATGAGAGGGCGCAAAAAACGGCCGCCATGTTGCTCCACGTTTTTTCTTCATCTCTCATTCTCTTTCCATGTTTTTTGCTTCATAGGTGCATAAAATTTTAGAGGGGGGGTCCACGTTTTTGCTTCATAGGTGCATAAAATTCCGCTCTCATTGGCGACCACGGGATAGGGCGACTCAGCCCGTCAAATCCCACACCAGATCTGCACAAAACAACCAAAGGAAGCATCAAGCTGATACAAAATAGATGCATATTAAACACAGCACAATGCTCACCCTACCCCTGACAGAACCAAGGCATGACATCCACAAGGAGTAGGCCTAGCATGATCGGATAAAAGGTCTGAAGCTAGTCACTAACCAACTGCTCTAACACGGCCAAACTAAAAAGAACTGTCAAAGAGGTTGCCCTAAGTGGTGGTTTGAATTACCTACCTAACTAAGGACAACATAACTAGGAGCTCCTACTAGGCGAGGACTCCTATAGCCTGATCAAGAAGTATTTTCTTTTAGCACATTTCTTCTTCTAGGTTTTTTAATTTATTTTTGTGACATACTCGGGCATGTAAAAAGGAGGGAGCTGAGCGTAGTGACCCAAGGAGAATAGGGCATCGGCCTCAGGTCCTGTCTCGGTACCCAAGAACCTACCAAGCCCTCGCAAGGCGACACTTAATTCTTTTTTGACGCTCACTTTTATTTTCGCTCCAACCTTCCTTATTTTCTTCTTTTCCAGCAAGATGCCACCCCTAGGAAGACAATGCATCGGCCCCGGGTCTGACTCGTCCCCAAGAACCTACCAAGCCTTCGCAAGGTGATGATCAACTGCTCATAAATTTTTCTTTCTTTTCTTTTCTATTTTATAGGGGTTAGAACCCCTTTTTACACACCTCTGTATATTTTTATTATCTTTAAGATATTCAAGGTTTCTTTTCCTTTATCATCATTATTTTCCTTTCTGTGCAGGCTTCTCTAATTGCCTCACAACTAACAGGAACTCCTAGAACGACTGCCTAGCAGGCTAGCAGAATAGGGTCACTAGGACTCCCTTCTAAAATAGGTCTTTTGATGTCTAGTAATGTCTTTACAGGAGACAATGACAACTCAGACCTCCCTCAAACATACTTAACCTAAACCTCGGGACTTCATGCCTTGGATGCCGGTCCCCAACAAAAATCGAAAAACCCCTTAACAAGTACACAGACACATATAACATAAAAACCACAGTACTCATAAAGGAGAGATATCACCTGGATAGGGCCATAAGAAGCTTCCGCGCAACAAAAGCCTCCTTCCAACCTCTTCTTCGAACCTGTCTAGCACAGAACTCAAACTAGAAACCATTAACCGCACTTGCACTAAACAGGCAACTGGCCCTCTTGGCCTAACGAGATATGGACGTAATCTCCAAAGCAACTAGCCTTCCTAGCTTAAAACTAGATAGATCATTTTAGTCCACGTAATACTGATGTCCTTGGCATATACATCACACCCTATTAGACTACCAAGGTGCCAAGGATAGCATATCATAGGTCGACTAACCCCATGCTACTCATACAAGTTAGCTAAAAGCTTGATCTTGTATTTTTTTTCTTTTTTTTATCTTAGGGTTTTCTTCCTGTAGAGCTACAAGTCCAAGCCTTTCCACAAATAACTCATCAATAAGGCCGATCCCTTCTTGGGCACTATGAGCTAAATGAACGGCCTCAGTGGGCTCGCATGTCCTACATTTATTGTAATCCGAATAAACTGGTCCTTCAAGCGGCTGAGTGGCCCCTTTGGGAGAAATAATCATAGCTTTGTACTCATTCGAACCTCCTCTATTTGGGTTTTCACATAAATCAATGCTGCGACCCAAACTAGGTAGAGCTTCAAGCCTAGGCACATCACATGGGTGTATCCCAAGGCAGTGTATATTGTCAGATGTATATCCAATCTTATCCTCTTGGGGATTCAACAGAATATATCTAGATGGGATCCTTGGCCTTGCATCCGACATTCTTGCCACACTTTTGGAGATTTTGGGTCTCCAAACCCATCTCACATTTCCCTTAATATTCTTGCACTCCCTCAATTTTTTGCACTGGTCTAACGAACTCAATACAAACTTATCCCTATGGCCAAATGGCCTCACATCCTTATGAACTTTATGAAGCACAGGTGGAATTTTAGCATTTTGCATCCTCTTTACAAAAGATGTCTTTACTTGTTTACATCCATACTGCAAATTTTCTTCCATAAGAACCATGCTTTCACTGGAGGGAACAACATCCACCCGGAAGCATGATTCCAACACCAAATGTCTCTCAAGAGCCTTACTAGCAACAAAATTAGAACCACACACAGAATTCTTATCAACACTCATAGGCCCATTGGTGCGATCCATATTTCCATCACAACTATCTCTCGTGGAAGTGTTGCAAGCCCTAATGGGACTTACATGGCTTGGAACCTGTTCACTGAGAGGCATGTCATTACTACTCATAGGATGGCCATTTTCTGCTTTGAGATTTTGGCCACCAAGGTTCCCCTCATAGGCTGCCTTGGTATCAACAAGTGAGCTGTCTCCTTGCAGAAATGATTGGAAGCTGGAATGCACCTGTACTGAGCGGGGAAAACTCCAAAAGTTTTCCCAATATCTCTGAATATGCCCCTCATAATCAATGGCATGCATTTTTGCTTCCCTTAACGACTTAGGATTCCGCAGTCCCACTTGGATTTGCGTATTAATCTCTAAGTCATTCAGAAAGAGCTCACATAGCACATCATCTGTTAATGCAATGGCTCTTCTTGGCCAAAGCCTAAGAGTACTATCAAAGGCTCTAGCATACTCTTTAACAGAAAGATAAGACTCCTGTCTAAACTGCATAAGCTGCCCTAAGACCTGAATCATAGGGAGCTGTTTTTCATACTCATCTAGAAATCTATCACAAGACTCCTCAAATGATCTGATCAATCCTCTTGGGAGGCTCCAGTACCATTTCCTTGCCTCTCCCTTTAGGGTACTTGGGAATACAAGCATCCGATGTATATCGTCGAACCCACTTGCAATGCAAGTTAGGTCATATTCTCTTAAATGAATCATCGGATCCTCATATGGCAACCCATAAAACACTGGGAGATCCCTATAAAGAGGAGGGCATTTAGTCCTCTCCTTTGGGATCAAGATTGGGTCATCAAAATCTTCATATTCATCATGATCTGGGTCCAACCTCTTAGGATCTTTAACCTCTTCCATCCCCACCCTTTTCGGTGTAGGGGGGTTAATATCCTCATTGACATCCCTTTCTGCCAACTCAGTGAGTGGTCTAGGGAGTCCTATAAATTTCAACATGTCCTTTTGATTCCCTCTTAGAGGGTCTTCCATACCTTTTCCTTTAAAAGGAAAGTCCATAACGGGTTTATATAAGAGCTTTTGGTCCTTATCTACAGCCGATTTATCATTACCACTTCTTAAAACTTGGGAACCGTGCCTTTTAAGCAACGGTTTTCCCTTGACAGCTAGGGCTTCTAACATCCTTGTGATGCCTACTATGTCGTCATGGTGGCCCATTACACAGGATGTCTTAACCACAAGCATATTCCATCGTATATCAGCACTTTCCCATGGCATCATGACTTTAGCATGATGACCTGCTGATGCCATAACTGCCCTAGTTTCCAACATGCTTGTTTCATGCCCTCTAGGTTGATGGATGGTTAAACGTGATTTCTCTTGGGTAGAGACCACACCAAGGCGAACCTCGGCCCATGCCATCGTATTAGAGGATGGGTAAACCACTAATGGCCTACTCTTTTCATCACATAAATTATCTTCTGCAGAGGACTCATGTTCTACATAACTAACTAAGTCTATTAGTAAGTTTTATATGGGAAAAGCCAAGTTTTTCCATCCTTGAACAAACCCCATTTTATGGATAATTTAGGGTCCCTTGAAACCCTAGATTCGAAAACCGCCACTTATAGGCGGCTCCCGGCAGACGCACCACTGATGGGACCTAAAACGGGCCGGTGCACTAGCCGGACCTCTATCATGCACTCAACAACCCCACGGCCTCGCGGCCAGGAGCATTGATGACACATACATCATACATTGCCTTCCTAAACATCTTGCGTTTGTATCACGTCTCGTAGTCCAACTCTAACCCAATTAACACTCCTCAAAGGGAGTCCCAACACATTGCCAAATAGCACGAATTACAAACATAGGAGGTCCTCCCACGGCTGATTGCCGCTACCTCACTGCGACTCTCCTACATCTTGGGGATTGGCCCACTGATGCGTCGCTAAACATATATAACACTTCGCACATAGTTCCACTCAAGGTACCAATTGATCGTATCCAAGAATGTACCAGTTTCCTCACTTTCTTTCCCCTTAGGACCCAACGCCTAGCCTACAGCTTGGACAACCTTACTCACTCAACGTTGGTCAACGATCTTCTAGAAAGCAATTGCCATGCATCCAGGAGGTATTGTCTGATACTCTTTATCATTTTATGCTTCATGCAAATTGTGAATGTCCATGTACTCAAACAATTAAGAAAAACAGCATTGTGCTTAGTGCAAAAGCATTATTTCAATGATTTTGACTATCACTCGTATGCGGCGTTGCATGAACCCAGCACCAAGAAACCCTCGTGCTACTAGGTTCTTAATTTTTAATTATCGACCAACCTAAATGGTATGTATAAAAACCAGTAAGCTTTTCATCATTTCATTCAGCATTTAAACACCTTTTATACACTCTGCCCCCTCACCCGTTTAGGTTGTGCATTATTGATCGGTTTAGGGTTTATTTCCATGTTTTTTGTTGTATAAAAAGCCATTAAAACTCACTAGAACATAAAGGTAGGGCCGAACTGAGGCTAAACCTCATACTTTAGACCCCCCATATATACACAAACATGAATCTTATTTTTCCTTAATTTTCGGTACTCAAAATCTATTTTTTCTTTATTTTTACCATTTTTCGTATTTTTCTTGTATTTTTTGCAATATTAAATAACTAAAAATACAAGATGAGTTGTGGCCTGTGGCCCTTAGGTTCATTTGCAGCAAAAACACAAATTTAGTTGGTGTGTCTTATTATATTTTCCATTTATATATCGAAACCACCCAATTTTTCCATATTTCGCGTATTTTACGGGTTTTACACCATTAATTTCAATCATAACACTTATGATTTTCTGATTTTTTGAGCATAAACTGATCAAAGTCATATAGCAAACAACAACATAATGCATAATCATCCCATGGGAACAAATATTCATGAAGCAAATTGCATAAAACATCAATTTCCTTTGTAAAAATGAGATTACCGTTCTTTGCGGGTTGCGGGTTTTTATTTGCCATATCTCGGGACTGATTTCCAGTAGCCATTAATGCTTATGACAGTCCACAATCAGCAATCTTCCTTCCTCTTGAACCACGGAGCAATCCGGTCTTCATTGGACAAGCATCCGTCATCCATTCTTCTTCTTCTTCTTCACCACCTGAATCTGCCCTTAGAAGAGAGAGAGGGAGGAGAGAGAAAGACTAAAATCAGAATTCTTCATAGAGACCGCCATTTGATGGGCGAAGACAGGTGATAAGACCAGCCAAGAGAGGGAAGATCAGCCCCATGATTGATTATATGGGTTGCTTTCAGCCTGCATACTCCATCTCCATCATGAGAGGGCGCAAAAAACGGCCGCCATGTTGCTCCACGTTTTTTCTTCATCCCTCATTCTCTCTCCACATTTTTTGCTTCATAAGGTGCATAAAATTTTAGAGGGGGGGTCCAAACTCAAAAGGCATGCCCAATTTTGGCCTCCCAAGTGTCCACATTTTCATATCTTGACCATTTTGTGGCCATTTCCTCGTCCGGACTTCGAATTGAGCTCTAAAAAATCTTGGGCGTCCGGCTCGACATCCCGCATTGGCTGGTAACTCTTGTCAACCTGCACAATAGTTTGAAAAATTATGAAAAATCAACAAGTGTCACTTCAGCGCGTTTAAAGCACTTTACCGCTTAAAATCGTCCTAGATCGAGCCGCCGCCTTCGACGTTGAATATTTTTCCCTTGATATTCGTAATTTTTAGCTATTTTTAAGCACTTCTCGGCATCAAAATTCCGCTCTCAATAAACCAATCAAGCTATATTGTAGTAACGGGAGGAAATGTCTCTTAGCCAATAATCCAGTTTATCATGCCAGGTCAAAGCACATAAAGGTACATTATCATTTCATTAGGAAAATTGTACTTGGAGGTCGGATAGACCTCATACATGTAAAGACTGAAGACCAAGTGGTAGACATCTTTACCAAATCACTTGATAGAGATATTAAAGGGGCTTGGGGACCTTATTTTGTTTATCTAGGTTAGGATTTATTTCTATCATTTTGTTTACTTTGTTGGGTATGGACACTTGATAGCCTTGGTCGAGCTTGGTATTTTTTTGGACAAGTTGATGCTAGATTTTGCTAGTAGCTATCAAACATTGTGGAACAAGGCATGATTTCTTATTGAGACTCTTGCACATCATGGAGATTATGGGTTCACGAGCAATTCACATTGCACTTGTCTATGCACTGCACTTGAGGGTCCTTTCCTATTCTTATCAAATATTTTCATGCCATGGGTTGGGATGAAGCACATTTCACAACATCATTGAGCACTTGCACGGCTTGAGGCCCGCTACAGCTAAATGCAGTAAATCCTAGTTACATGCGCACTTGAGAGAGCACTTGTCATTGAGCATGCACATTTCTTATACGCATGATATTTGGGATATTCATCACCAAAATAGGAACCTTTGGTTGAGTGTGTAAGTTGGATAGGTGAGTTAGAGGGTCATGAAGGACATCGCCAATTGTGAGATGGGTTGTTTTTATTTGGTCAACATCTTGGGATCCACCATTTTCTAAAGTGATGGTGAGAATTTGGATGGAGCAAAGCTTAATATCTATTCTTCTTTATGAGAGGTGAGAGGTGAGGTTAAGGATTTAAATAATCAAGGAACTTTATTTGCACTATGCATGATGCACGATCACATGTAGATAGGATAGGCAAAATTTATTTGAGTGCATCCACTATTTTTCGTGTGAGCATTGATTGATTGGTTGCATACCATGATCCAATAGTGCATAGTTTTTCAAATCATGAATGATTGGGCATGGAGTTCATTTCAAAAAACCATATTCCTGCTAGGACACACTACATAAAAAATAGGTTCATATCCAGAGAATGTTTATTTTGAAGACTCAAGGATCAAAGGAAAAGGTCGTAAGTTTTACATCATTAGAGAGTATTTCTTGAAGAAAAAGAGGATGTGTGCTGAAAGTATGTGCAATCACAAGAACAATAGGCCAAGGAAGGGAATAAGTTGTCCATGATAAAAGATGAAGAAAAGTGATGTGATTTACGAAAATCAATATTTTTTCCTATTTTTAATGGATTTTCACAATTTTGCCCACAGTGGCTTATGGACAAGGTACGTTTTGATTATTGGGTTTATGCATTTTGTCTTGGAATTAGCATGGTTAGTTGGAGTAGTAAGAAACAACCTACTATGGTTCTCTCAGGTATAGAAGAAAAACACAAGGGTGCAGCATCGGCTAGATGCGAGACTGCTTGGCTGGTTAAGTTGATGGATGACTTGGGGATTCTTGCAAATAAACCAATCAAGCTATATTGTAGTAACGACAGGAAATTTCTCTTGGCCAATAATCCAGTTTATCATGCCAGGTCAAAGCACATAAAGGTACATTATCATTTCATTAGGAAAATGGTACTTGGAGGTAGGATAGACCTCATACATGTAAAGACTGAAGACCAAGTGGTCGACATCTTTACCAAATCACTTGGTAGAGATATTAAAGGGGGTTGGGGACCTTATTTTGTTTATCTAGGTTAGGATTTATTTCTGTCATTTTGTTCGGTTTGTTGGGTATGGACACTTGATAGCCTTGGTCGAGCTTGGTATTTTTTTGGACAGGTTGATGCTGGATTTTGCTAGTAGCTATCAAACATTGTGGAACAAGGCATGATTTCTTGTTGAGACTCTTGCACATCATGGAGATTATGGGTTCACGAGCAATTCACATTGCACTTGTCTATGCACTGCACTTGAGTATCATTTCCTGTTCTTATCAAATATTTTCATACCATGGGTTGGGATGAAGCACATTTCACACCATCGTTGAGCACTTGCACGGCTTGAGACCCGCTATAGCTAAATGCAGCAAATCCTAGTTACATGCACACTTGAGAGAGCACTTGTCATTGAGCACGCACATTTCTTATACGCACGATATTTGGGATATTCATCACCAAATTAGGAACCTTTGGTTGAGTGTGTAAGGTGGATGGGTGAATTAGAGGGTCGTGAAGGACGTCGCCAATTGTGAGATGGGTTGTTTTTATTTTGTCAACATCTTGAGAACCACCATTTTCTAAAGTGATGGTGAGAATTTGGATGGAGCAAAGTTTGATATCTTTTCATCTTTATGAGAGGTGAGAGGTGAGGTTAAGGATTTAAATAATCAAGGAACTTTATTGCATGATACACGATCACATGTAGATAGGCTAGGCAAAATTTATTTGAGTGCATCCACTATTTTTCGTGTGAGCATTGATTGATTGGTTGCATACCATGATCCAATAGTGCATAGTTTTTCAAATCATGAATGATTGGGCACGGAGTTCATTTCAAAAAACCTATTCCTGCTAGGACACACTACATAAAAAATAGGTTCATATCCAGAGAATGTTTATTTTGAAGACTCAAGGATCAGAGGAGAAGGTCGTAAGTTTTACATCATTAGAGAGTATTTCTTGAAGAAAAAGAGGATGTGTGCTGAAAGTATGTGCAATCACAAGAACAATAGGCCAAGGAAGGGAATAAGTTGTCCATGATAAAAGACGAAGAAAAGTGATGTGATTTACGAAAATCAATATTTTTTCCTATTTTTGATGGATTTTCACAATTTTGCCCACAGTGGCTTATCGACAAGGTATGTTTTGATTATTGGGTTTATGCATTTTGTCTTGGAATTAGCATGGTTAGTTGGAGTAGTAAGAAACAACCTACTATGGTTCTCTCAGGTATAGAAGAAAAACACAAGGGTGCAGCATCAGCTACATGCGAGACTGCTTGGCTGGTTAACTTGATGGATGAATTGGGGATTCTTGCAAATAAACCAATCAAGCTATATTGTAGTAACGGGAGGAAATCTCTCTTGGCCAATAATCCAGTTTATCATGCCAGGTCAAAGCACATAAAGGTACATTATCATTTCATTAGGAAAATGGTACTTGGAGGTAGGATAGACTTCATACATGTAAAGACTGAAGACCAAGTGGTCGACATCTTTACCAAATCACTTGGTAGAGATATTAAAGGGGGTTGGGGACCTTACTTTGTTTATCTAGGTTAGGATTTATTTCTGTCATTTTGTTTGGTTTGTTGGGTATGGACACTTGATAGCCTTGGTCGAGCTTGGTATTTTTTGGACAGGTTGATGCTGGATTTTGCTAGTAGCTATCAAACATTGTGGAACAAGGCATGATTTCTTGTTGAGACTCTTGCACATCATGGAGATTATGGGTTCACGAGCAATTCACATTGCACTTGTCTATGCACTGCACTTGAGGATCGTTTCCTAATCTTATCAAATATTTTCATACCATGGGTTGGGATGAAGCACATTTCACACCATCGTTGAGCACTTGCACGGCTTGAGACCCACTACAGCTAAATGCAGTAAATCCTAGTTACATGCACACTTGAGAGAGCACTTGTCATTGAGCACGCACATTTCTTATACGCACGATATTTGGGATATTCATCACCAAATTAGGAACCTTTGGTTGAGTGTGTAAGGTGGATGGGTGAGTTAGAGGGTCGTGAAGGACGTCGCCAATTGTGAGATGGGTTGTTTTTATTTGGTCAACATCTTGGGATCCACCATTTTCTAAAGTGATGGTGAAAATTTGGATGGAGCAAAGTTTGATATCTTTTCATCTTTATGAGAGGTGAGAGGTGAGGTTAAGGATTTAAATAATCAAGGAACTTTATTGCATGATACACGATCACATGTAGATAGGCTAGGCAAAATTTATTTGAGTGCATCCACTATTTTTCGTGTGAGCATTGATTGATTGGTTGCATACCATGATCCAATAGTGCATAGTTTTTCAAATCATGAATGATTGGGCACGGAGTTCATTTCAAAAAACCTATTCCTGCTAGGACACACTACATAAAAAATAGGTTCATATCCAGAGAATGTTTATTTTGAAGACTCAAGGATCAGAGGAAAAGGTCGTAAGTTTTACATCATTAGAGAGTATTTCTTGAAGAAAAAGAGGATGTGTGCTGAAAGTATGTGCAATCACAAGAACAATAGGCCAAGGAAGGGAATAAGTTGTCCATGATAAAAGACGAAGAAAAGTGATGTGATTTACGAAAATCAATATTTTTTCCTATTTTTGATGGATTTTCACAATTCTGCCCATAGTGGCTTATCGACAAGGTACATTTTGATTATTGGGTTTATGCATTTTGTCTTGGAATTAGCATGGTTAGTTGGAGTAGTAAGAAACAACCTACTATGGTTCTCTCAAGTATAGAAGAAAAACAAAAGGGTGCAGCATTGGCTACATGCGAGACTGCTTGGTTGGTTAAGTTGATCGATGACTTGGAGATTCTTGCAAATAAACCAATCAAGCTATATTGTAGTAATGGGAGGAAATTTGTCTTGGCCAATTATCCAGTTTATCATGCCAGGTCAAAGCACATAAAGGTACATTATCATTTCATTAGGAAAATGGTACTTGGAGGTAGGACAGACCTCATACATGTAAAGACTGAAGACCAAGTGGTAGACATCTTTACCAAATAACTTGGTAGAGATATTAAAGGGGGTTGGGGACCCTATTTTGTTTATCTAGGTTAGGATTTATTTCTATCATTTTGTTTGGTTTGTTGGGTATGGACACTTGATAGCCTTGGTCGAGCTTGGTATTTTTTTGGACAGGTTGATGCTGGATTTTGCTAGTAGCTATCAAACATTGTGGAACAAGGCATGATTTCTTATTGAGACTCTTGCACATCATGGAGATTATGGGTTCACTAGCAATTCACATTGCACTTGTCTATGCACTGCACTTGAGGGTCGTTTCCTGTTCTTATCAAATATTTTCATGCCATGGGTTGGGATGAAGCACATTTCACACCATTGTTGAGCACTTGCATGGCTTGAGGCCCGCTATGGCTAAATGCAGTAAATCCTAGTTACATACGCACTTGAGAGAGCACATGTCATTGAGCACGCACATTTCTTATACGCATGATATTTGGGATATTCATCACCAAATTAGGAACCTTTGGTTGAGTGTGTAAGATGGATGGGTGAGTTAGAGGGTCATGAAGGACGTCGCCAATTGTGAGATGGGTTGTTTTTATTTGGTCAACATCTTGAGGACCACCATTTTCTAAAGTGATGGTGAGAATTTGGATGGAGCAAAGTTTGATATCTTTTCTTCTTTATGAGAGGTGAGAGGTGAGGTTAAGGATTTAAATAATCAAGGGACTTTATTTGCACTATGCATGATGCACGATCACATGTAGATAGGCTAGGCACAATTTATTTGAGTGCGTCCACTATTTTTTGTGTGAGCATTGATTGATTGGTTGCATACCATGATCCAACAGTGCATAGTTTTTCAAATCATGAATGATTGGGCATGGAGTTCATTTCAAAAAACCATATTCCTGCTAGGGCACACTACATAAAAAATAGGTTCATATCCAGAGAATGTTTATTTTGAAGACTCAAGGATCAAAGGAAAAGGTCGTAAGTTTTACATCATTAGAGAGTATTTCTTGAAGAAAAAGAGGATGTGTGCTGAAAGTATGTGCAATCACAAGAACAATAGGCCAAGGAAGGGAATAAGTTGTCCATGATAAAAGATGAAGAAAAGTGATGTGATTTACGAAAATCAATATTTTTTCCTATTTTTGATGGATTTTCACAATTCTGCCCATAGTGGCTTATCGACAAGGTACGTTTTGATTATTGGGTTTATGCATTTTGTCTTGGAAGTAGCATGGTTAGTTGGAGTAGTAAGAAACAGCCTACTATGGTTCTCTCAAGTATAGAAGAAAAACACAAGGGTGCAGCATTGGCTACATGCGAGACTGCTTGGCTGATTAAGTTGATGGATGACTTGGGGATTCTTGCAGATAAACCAATCAAGCTATATTGTAGTAACGGTAGGAAATTTCTCTTGGCCAATAATCTAGTTTATCATGCCAGGGCAAAGCACATAAAGGTACATTATCATTTCATTAGGAAAATGGTACTTGGAGGTAGGATACCAAATCACTTGGTAAAGATAAGTTCACTCATTTTAGATTGTTTCTTGGGATAGAAGAGGTGACTTAAGCTTGAGGGGGAGTGTTGAGATATGCAAGCTATATTAATACTTCTCTTGACTCTATGCAATAGTAGATTAGCTGGATGGCATGTGTGTGTAATAAGGTCAATCAAACTTAGTTGGTACAGTGAGACTAAGTCTCTTTACACTGCTTGTCAACTTAGGTTGTGGTACATTGTACTTTGCGTTACTAAGTTAGAGTTAGAGTGATAAAATAATGAAGAAAGTGTATATTGAGAGTTGACTACTCTCTATTGCCCCTATCTCTTTCTCATTCTTCTAACACTATCCATTTCTATTGCACGGTTGTAGGCTACTATGCATTGCATGTGCCTTTAGCACTGCCTCTAGCACCATAAATCTTTACATCCCCCTTGCTACTAGCTCACCCTTTAGATAAGCACCATAAATCTTAACATGCCCCCTTGCTACTACCTCACCCTCTAGATAATTATACCTAAGTATATAAGGTCCCCAACCCCCTTTAATATCTCCTCAATTTTTTTGAATTTTTTGCAATGCTTGCACTTGGGTTTTCCTTTGTTCCAACAAACTTGCTCGTTATGTCTAGCTTTCCCACATGTCCTACAAACGATCTTTGAAGATCCTTTACTATAGAGTGTAGATACTATGGGATTTGGTGAAGTTTCTTGGGTTTTTTCTTTGAGTTTCTTTCTTGGTAACCACACATTATAGATTTGTGGAAGTTAGTTTCTTTGCCTAAGGGAAAAAATGCACACCATGCAAGTGTGTCTATAAATTGAAGGTATCTCCATCTAATGCATTGCCTAAGTATAAGGCAAGATTGGTGGGGGCCAAGGGATTTAAGTAAGATAAGGGAATTAACTTTAATTAGACATTCTCAGTAGTTAGTCACGATGATCACCCTTTGTCTGGTACTTGTATTGGTTTCCAAGGAAGATATGGAGATTTTTGAGAATGATGTAAAGAAAAGAAAATTGTATGGAAATTTATACAATGATATTTCTATGCACAACATCTTAAAGGGTTTGGTGTGGAAGGCAAGGAATAGTTGGTGTGTAAGCTACATATAATCTTATATGGTTTGAAATAGATTCCCATGGAATATTATCATAAGTTTGGTACCTTTATGTGGCCTCAAGGATACACTAAAAGTGGAATCGATTGGTACCTATACGGAACCGTCGTTCCCATGGCTATAGTACCAGGTACCTATACACTCTGAAGGTTCTAGAAGTCAATCTATGATCGTAGCATTAATTGGTTCATTTAAAATTAAATACTAGCTTTAATACCATCTAGGGATTCACTTATCGAATTGCTTCTTGCAATTGAGTTTAAAAATTTGTATCCACATCTTGAATCTATCTTTTAAGATGAATTTCTGTCGTGTAGTGCAACTGAATCTACCTATGATGCCTCGCAAATCAAGATGCAAGTTTTTCTTGATTTAATGTTACAATGCAAGACTTCCATTCCTTTAAATTTCATCTGAATGAATTTATGAAAAAGTATAAATTGTGACTTATATTTTTAAGTGTGAAGTACATGAATTCATCATGCTTTATGTAAATGATTAGTACTCTAGGATGCTTTTGCAAAATTTGTGCTTACTAATCAGCCTAATTTTGCATACATCCTATAAATGTTAATCAACTCGTAATTATCATGACCATTATGGCTTAGATCTAGACCTATGCATCTATCCTTCAAGTTATACAACTATACGATGCAAAGGTATGATTCTTTTCCATGATAACTATGATCTACTGCTCCATTCATATGACAACACATCGTAGTGGAACCTCATTTTGGAGTGACAAGTTTATATTTATACCTGATAGCCCATTTGTGTTAGCGGTGGCATCTTTGCCCGATCCTCCTTCCGTGGTTGTACCCTTTCTAGAGAATTTGCACTTCAGGGCAATTTTGGAGCTTGGAATGCGGGCTTTTCTTCTCTCGATGCACTCCTTTTTGTAGGAATTTCCTACACACTTCTTCAATCCAATCGCCTCTTGTGGAAATAGCGGGGAAGGGGGGGTATTTGTGACCCCTCTCCAAGAGGAAGAGGGAAGTAAACTTCCAGAGCATTGTTGTTGTTGTTGTTCTTCTTCTTCTTCTTCCTCTCTCTCTCTCTCTCTCTCTCTCTCTCTCTCTCTCTCTCTCTCTCTCCAAGAGGAGGAGGGAAGGAAACTTCCAAAGCATTGTTCTTCTTCTTCTTCTTCTTCTTATTCTTCTTCTTCTTCTTCTCTCTCTCTCTCTCTCTCTCTCTCTCTCTCTCTCTCTCTCTCTCTCTCTCTCTCTCTCTCTCTCTCTCTCTCTCTCTCTCTCTCTCTCTCTCTCTCTCTCTCTCTCTCTCTCTCTCTCTCTCTCTCTCTCTCTCTCTCTCTCTCTCTATCTATCTATCTATCTATCTATCTATCTATCTATCTAATCGCCTCTTGTGGAAATAGCGAGGAAGGGGGGGTATTTGTGACCCCTCTCCAAGAGGAGAAGGGGGGGTATTTGTGACCCCTCTCCAAGAGGACGAGGGAAGGAAACTTCCAGAGCATTGTTGTTGTTGTTGTTGTTGTTGTTCTTCTTCTTCTTCTCTCTCTCTCTCTCTCTCTCCAAGAGGAGGAGGGAAGGAAACTTCCAGAGCATTGTTCTTCTTCTTCTTCTTCTTCTTCCTCTTCTCTCTCTCTCTCTCTCTCTCTCTCTCTCTCTCTCTCTCTCTCTCTCTCTCTCTCTCTCTCTCTCTCTCTCTCTCTCTCTCTCTCTCTCTCTCTATCTATCTATCTATCTATCTATCTATCTATCTATCTATCTATCTGCGGGGGGGGGGGGGGGGGAGAGAGGTGCCACATATGTTCCCCTCCTCCCCATCGACATCATCGTGATCTTCATCATGATCATCATCTTTGTCATTTGCTTCTTCAGCTCTGCTGTTGATGTCT
This sequence comes from Lygodium microphyllum, assembly GCF_053477565.2. Taxonomy (NCBI): domain Eukaryota; kingdom Viridiplantae; phylum Streptophyta; class Polypodiopsida; order Schizaeales; family Lygodiaceae; genus Lygodium; species Lygodium microphyllum. Next base: position 80,407,598 of record NC_141145.1, read on the forward strand.
CCTACTTCCCCTCCCTCCCACTAGCTAGTGGAGTCGACAAGGGGGGGCAGTAAGATTTTTTTGAATAATTTGAATTATTAAAGGGAGATCCTATGGGATACAAGGGGGGTTATTACATAAAACTAGAAAAACTACACAAAAAGCTAAAATCTTCCTCCATACTAGAATTACCTACACTACCAAGTCCTCAAAAGGACCAAAATTATCTATGAATTGGTGCTACAACCCACCAAGTGATACAAGATGGCATGTACCAAGAAGTACCCTAAACCCTGAAAACACTACTAATACAAGCCAATTTTGAGAACCACCATAACAAAGTCCTTGGATTGAATACCTTCTATTGTTGAACCTCTACTTGAAGCCTCAAAATGTCTTCACCAAGTCCATGTTGCCGCAAGATTCATTGACTTACTCCCAATATATCCTCCACCTCCCTTATTTCTTCATCATTGAGAGGAGTTTCTTCTCACAACTAAAGAAGTCATGCTTCCAATGAAATGGTATCCTCCATGATACTCTTCACCACATGCTATTTACCTTCATACACTAGCAAAGTGTTCTTCTTTTGCTAGATAGCATCCTTCATCTCTATCAACTTTGCTAACTGTCCCAAGTGAAATATTCAAGACTGCATTTAGGACACAATTTGGTCATTATGAATTTTTAGTGATGCCTTTCAGATTGACTAATGCACCTACTACATTTAGTAGAATGATGAATCATATATTTTTAAAATATCAGCATTGTGTTATTGTATTCTTTGATGATATTTTGGTGTTTAGTCAAAATGAGAAAAAACATTATGAACATTTGTCATTGGTTTTCCAGTTATTAAAAGATAATCAACTCTATGCCAATCCGGAAAAGAGTGAGTTCTTTAAAACAGAAATTGAGTATTTAGGTCATATAGTATCATCTGATGGAATTAAGGTTGACCCTAAGAAAATAGAAGCAATATTGAACTGGCCTATACCTAAAAATGTGCATGAACTATGATCTTTCCTAGGTCTTGCTAGTTTCTACAGGAAGTTTATGCGTAATTTTTCATTACTTGCTTTACCATTGACCAAACTTTTGAAGAAAGGTATTGTTTATCATTGGTCCGATAATCAACAGAATTCCTTTGACTTATTGAAACATGCATTAACCCATGCTTCTGTTTTACAATTGCCTGATTTTAATAGACCATTCTTTTTAGTAGTGACTGATGCTAGCAAATCTGGAATAGGAGCCATACTTATCCAGGACAATCATCCCATAGCCTATTCTAGTTGTAAGCTGAAACCCTCCGAACTAAATTATTCCACATATGATAAAGAATTATTAGCTGTAGTACAAGCCTTAAGACTGCGAAAACATTATTTAATGGGTTCTAAATTTATGATTAAGACCGATCAACAAAGTATTAGACATTTACTTAGCCAACCTCAAATATCTGACCGACATATCAAATGGGCAGCCTTTATTCAGAGTTTTCATCCTATCATTCAATATCAACCTGGTAAAGAAAATGTAGTGGTCGATGCATTAAGTAGAAGACCTGCCATTCATAATATTTCTGTTATATCATTTGATTCTTTAACTCCTATGAAAGATACTTATCATCATGACATTACTTTCCATGCTGATTGGAATAAATTAGTTCAAAATAACTGGATTCCTATTGATTCACTGTCTTATAATGATGGATTCATGTTTTATGAAAAGAGATTATGTGTTACAGTTCCATTCAGATCTTTTGTTTTGAATGAGATTCATTGTCCTCCATATCAAGGTCATAGAGGTATCATATCTACTTTACGTACATTAACTGAAGATTTTTATTGGCCGCATAAGGACACTGATGTATCTAACTTTGTTTCTGAATGTTTGATTTGTCAAAGAGTTAAGAGACATCATGGTAAACAGTATGGATTAGTTATGCCTTTGTCTATTCCGTCAAGACCATGGGAACAAATTTCTATGGATTTTATTACTGGTTTACCTAATACTAAATCTAACCATGATATGATCTGGACAGTAGTAGATAGGTTTAGTAAACAAGCATATTTCATTCCATGTAAGAAAACTTTAACAGCATCACAGGCAGCACAATTGTTTTTGAAAACTGTTTTCACTAACCATGGATTAGCAAAAGTTATTATTTCTGATCGTGATTCTAGATTTTGTAACAACTTTTGGATTACTTTGTTTGCTAACCTAGGCACAAAAATTGATTTCTCATCTACATTTCATCCTGAAACTAATGGACAAACAGAAGCGACTAACAGTACTATTCTAGATCTTTTACGTGCTTACACTATTTCTAAACCACAGACATGGGACACACACTTGCATTTATTACAGTTTGCATACAACAATACACCACACACATCTACAAAGAAAGCACCGTTTGAAGTGATTTATGGTTATAGATTTTCTACACCTGTTGCATCTTTATCAAATAGAATTCAGAGTGCTAATGATATTGCTAGTATGCACAATACTATTTTTGATGAGGTTAAAGACATGATTGCCAAAGCCCAGCAATCATATACCAAACAAGCAAATAAGAAAAGACAAGCAATGAATTTCAAAATTGATGACTATGTTTGGTTGAGAATAGAAAAATGTAGATTACAAAGTGTAGATAGACATCCAGTTGTCAAATTAGCCCCTAGATTCTATGGACCATTTAAGATCATTCACAAAATTAATGACAATGCATTCAAGTTAGAATTACCACCTCACTGAAAAATTCACAACACATTTCACATTAGTTTATTACGACCCTTTAGAGGCCAATTACCTGTACACCCTATTTATAAAAACCCACCTTTGTTAGAGGAAAAGACTGAAATACTTGAACCTGAAGCTATCATAGATACTGATTTTATGACCACTAGAACTGGCCGAAGATATTCTAGATATCTAGTCAAATTTAAGAATCATCCTGTAGAAGAAGCCCAATGAATGCACGCTAGAGACTTAAATGCTTTTCCCACTCTGCTAGCTCCACATTGAGCTAATAGCAATTGAGGTCAATTGCTATCCCACCCCGGGGGTATGATGCCAGGAGGCATATTTCACGGTGGATTCCGTGAGGTTTTACGGTGGATTCCGTAAACTTTGATGACCAGGGCTCATACACAAAGTGGATTCTTTGTGCGAGAAGTTGATGGGGACGCCTATCCTTTTCAGGTGTTTCATTAATTTAGTGTGTACATGGGTGATTCCATAGCGGGTGATTCCGCAAAATGTATATTAAATTAATAAACGTTTATGAGTTTAGAGTGCGCACTCATAATAAATTAAGGTTAGGATTGATTTCTAACCAGTTGATTTATTTATGTAGCTGAAGACTGCTAGGTATTCACTTTTGTCGGTTTAATTGTATTATTTTACTAATGATTGTGAATGCTTCAGTTGATGTGTAGAGATAGCAGCAGTGGCGGAGGAAAGCATTGGAGGATAGCGAGTATTCGATTTATCATTTATATTTTGATGGGCGCATACCTTAGGCATGGCGCCTATATTTTGTCGCACCTATTTATTGAGGCGTTGGATATTTATTTATTATTTTGTATGCGCATGGGCGCACGATTATGTTATTTGTACTTGGACATTGTATTGGGTATGCCAGACTCTTTGGGCACTGTCCACTAGCTTTATTTCTATTTGTGCTAAAGCAAACTCAAAAGCTAAAAGCTTGCTATTTTGTAATTTGGGCTATTATTTGAACTTGAAGATGATTAATACATAAAATACATGCTTTGTGGAGCGCTCACACAAGGCATGGGGGTTGCACCCAATTGGTCTCTTGTTCATGTCATGCATGCTTTTTACCTTGAGTTTTGTGCAAAAAGTAGAGTTCTATTGTTCTTGGGGACCTTCCGGCATTCACTATGCGAGCGTACAATATCCGATCTGTGCACCGGAAAGCTTCTCTTCAAGACTCAACCTATACACTGAATGCAAGTCCTCTACTATAAAGAAAAATTCTATTTGTTGAGGATATTATTCCATTTTGTTTTTACTTTAAATTTAAAAACTAAAAATTAGTTATAAATATCCTCTCCATCCTTTCTAAGAAATTATATATTTATACTTTATACATGCAAAACAATTACTTATTGAAAGTTAACAATTTACTAGCATAACATTGTCATGTTGCTACATGCACACAATGTAAAAAAATCTAGAGTGTGGCTTTCTTATTGATTTAGAGAGCCAATGCCATTTTAGACATTAGTGTTAGTGTCCATGGTTCAAAAATATTAGATTTTTGGACAAGTTTTAGCTAATTTCTGATATTTTAGATATTATCTCTTGTAAAAATCCATAAAACTGTAGACAACTTCTAGATTAGGATGACATGTAAAAGGAAGCATGTAGCTTTCGGCTATTTTGAGAGGATTTTATGTAAAAAGAGATATCGGCAAAATCATGCGATGCGCGATTGTTGTTTTCAGGCAGTGAACAATACTTCGAAGTGGGAGATGAAGGAGTAATCTAGCTGAATTCTAGCCAGGTGTCCTGGTATTTTACCCCCCTTTCGGAGCCAATGGAGGCATCAGATTGGCGATCTATGCAGCATAGAGGAATGTATTATTTTATACATGTTTTTGTCTACAAGAGTTTTATATTCTCATAACGCAAAAATAAACTTACATGCTTCATCTCTGTTAGTATTCTTCTACATTTTCTAATTTTTTCTGTGAGTATTCTTCTACGTCTTCTATTTCTTTCAACCCCTTCTCTTCCATCTACTCCAATCCTTGAATCTGCCTTTATGCTATGGCATCATGTATGAATGATGGGATACAGAGTTTTTTATGATACATGACAGCATATTATACTTCATTTATACTCTGTGATTGCTCTTACAGTCAAGAAAACAAGTTTGATTTGAGTTAGGACTTATGAGACAATACTCGTGATCTTTGCTAAGAATATGCAGTTGGAAGCTCTATTAACATCTTCAAGAACTTGGCTTGAAACCTTCAACCCTACACGCTGCGACAACGTATTTTCCGTGTCATATCTTTTAAAGTGGTAACTCACATTATCAAATTTAGTACTCCAGAGTACCAAATTTGACACTATGCACATTTCACATCATCATATTTTATAGCATGCATGGTTTTATGAAATAAGAAAAGAACATCTGTAATAGATTGCATACATTGTTACATGCTTAGTTGCATTTAAACATCATGCAAATCAAGAATATGTCTAATTTGATTTTGTATATCTAGAATTTCACATCATGTAAATTACATAATGAGATCAAAACATGATAATTGAGATCATTTAAAAGATATTTATGATTCATCAAAATTTGCATAGAACTCCTAACAATCATAGCATTTGCACAATCTTCAATCAAACTAGACATGATCCTCCTTTAATTCAACCAAAAAATAGCTCATATTCACTAGCCAACAAGATTGATTAGAGACTATATACACACTTGTATGAAAAGTAGAAGTTGGATTGATCATCCTCTCCACTCATCTCTTAGCTTGCTAATAGACTTGGTCTCCTCATCATCAAAGAGGACATAGGTTTAAGCTCAATTGACTTGCAATGCTTATCTACTATGCCTCAACTTTTAGTCATGGTGTTAAATCCTTGTCGATGCTTCAAGGGGATTTTAACATGCCCTCCTTGCTCTTTGATGTGGGGTTTAGTGAGACTTGGTTGGCAGAAGCCTTGCTCCTGAGGGTCCTCATGGCACAATACAATACGAAAGAGTGCTTGCAATTTCCTATCAACCTTACAATGGCATCTAAAGCCCTAAGAGTAGGAACAATATAGCAGAGCTAGAGTAAGTATAATGCAACAAAGTAAGGAAACAAGTAAATTGAAAGTGTGATATGTCCAATGTGACACGTGCATGTGTAAATGGCATATGAGTTCAAACTTGAGCACTCCACCTAATAATGATACCACCTCTTTCAGAGGAGGAGGTCTCACATTTATTTTGGCCCAAAGAATAATAGTGTACTCTAAATATTACTTTTAGTAACATATTAAAGTTCATTTTCCCTCAAGGGATTCTCTCCAAATGTCCAAAGGACTCTTGGTATATGTACCAAGAAAGTGGAACTCGAATTGGTCTTTTTTTTATACCACCAAACCTTGCTTTTAGCCACCAACTTAGCCTTATACCTACTAATAGAACCATGTACATTATGCTTTATTTTATAGACCTACTTACAACTAATAGCTTTTTTTCCCTTAGGCAATGATACTAAATCCCAAGTCATGTTGGCCTCTAATGCAACCATCTCCTCATCCATTATTGCATCCCAATGAACACAACCAGTAGCTTCCTTAAAACAAGTGGGCTCAATATCCTCAATTGACTTTACCATATAAGCATAACGGTGAGTTACATAACCATGTCTTTTAATAGGATATCTCACCCTACTAGACCTATGTACCACTATATCACTCAATGGAGTGTTTGCATTACCATGTCCTCTCTGTACACCTGGTGCCCTGCTTGAAAAATTACCAAGCTTATCATCCAAGCTCTCTAAGACACATGACTGTTGAGATATCGAGCTCCACTCGTGATATGCTAGGGTGACCGTTGTGCATTTATGTCATCGACTTGTCAGTTGCAGATGCGGTTGGTACACCGCCCATGAATAATAGCTACATGATAGCTATCCTTATCTACTCTAGTTTGTGGCTCAGTTAGTATGCCACCTTAGTTAGTTGAGTTTGGTTTGAGACCCATATATAGGGTTCTTCTATTTCTTTGTATGTGTTGTTCTTTTGGCTTACACAACTAAGAAGAGGAAAACTGTTTTCAGCCTCCACCTCTGTGTGTATTCCCCCATTGTGCAAGCAAGAAAGCTACAAGTGAGACTCCTTCCTTCTCTCCCACAATCTTAACATGGTATCAGAGCCTTGTTCGTGGTAAGGAGCTCAAGAAAGCAAGCCAAGCTCGCGGTGTTCTGGTAAGAGGAGCAGTGTTGCTTTCATTTTCTGTTTTGGGAGCAGATCTCTGCAGCAGGTAGCACAGCCGGAATTTGCAGGAGTGCATTGTCTCAGGTTGAGACGCCCTTCGGGGTGAAGCAAGAGGGCAGTATATGTTGAGGGAGAAGGCTTTAGCCCCTGGCGACCCTGTTTTTTTTATTTGAGGCCATTTCGGGGCCTGTTTTGGAGGCGAAAGTTTTCTGCACGCACTCAGGAAAAGGCCCAGTTTTATGCTATGTAGCCAGTGTTCTACAGATCGGTGAAAAGTTACTGTAGAAATTGCATCATATGCCTGTGCGCAGAGACATTGGGAGTTGCAGAATCATCCTTGTTGCCTGTTGATGCAAAATCGTCACTAGGAAGTGACTGTGTGGTTAAATACCACTTTCATCAGTTTTGTAGATTTGCCCTTGTGAGGCTGAAGCTGTGTTCTCTGCAGTGACAGAATTTTTTGCAGTATTCTGTAATGGCGTTTGTTTCTCTTTCACAGATTGTAACTGAAAACCTTGACAAGAACAACTTCCAAGCATGGAAGTTTAGAATGACGAATTTCCTTATGGGAAAAGGATATTGGGAATTTGTTGCAGGAAATGAAGAAGAACCAGTTTTTCTTGATGTTCCCAATCAACAGCAAATGCAGGCATTCAAAGCATGGCATGAGAGAGCCAGGAAAGTTATGTAATGGCTATCTATCAGTATTTCAGACTCTATGATTGTGCATATTCAGGATGCAAGTATGCCACAGGGAGGCATGGGATACTTTGTCAAAAATGTATAGCACAAATACGCAAGCCAGGAAAATGCAGCTCAAGCAAGAGTTGCATAATGTGCAAAGAGAAAATATGAGCATCAATGACTACCACATGAAGGTGAAGAAGATTGCAGATGCACTTGCTTCCATTGGGTCGCCAGTGGAAGATGATGATTTAGTTTCTGTGACCTTGAATGGTCTAGGAAAGGATTATGCACAGTTTCAGACATCCATTTCAGTTCGTGAAAGATTTCCTGATTTTGAGGAGTTGATTGCTCTTCTAATTTCTGAGGAGCTGAGAAATGGTGGTGCATCTTCTTCAGGAGGAACTTCAAAAGAAGCTGTCTTCTACTCAAATGCTGGAAGAGGTAGAGGCAGAGGTAGAGGAGGCCGATCTGGAGGCCGTGGTAGAAATCAGAATATGCAGCAAACTCAAGAAAACCAGTCCGATGGAGGAGGACATGGTAACTCTAGAGGCAGGGGGAGCCAAAGAGGTCGTGGTGGATGGCAAAGAGGCCAAAATGCAAACAGTAATGTTGAATGCTACTACTGTGGTAAAATGGGTCATATGGCTAAAGACCATTATAAAAAGTAGAATGACATCATGAATGAAAAACTGCAACAAGGGAATTATGCATCTTCTAGTAGACAGGGTGATGACAGAAATGACCATTTATTTATGGTGCAGCACATGAATAATTATGTGACAAGCGCAGAAGAAAGAAACAATGTATGGTATGTTGACTCAGGTGCATCAAACCACATGACAGGTCATGCAGAATGGATGGAGGATGCAAGGAAAATGGAAAAACCAGGATTTGTGGAGACTGGTGATGATACTGCACATCTTATTGTGCAGATTGAAAAAATTCCTTTGTCTATGCAGGATGGGAAAAATAAGTACCCGTCAGACGTATTTCATGTCCTGAATATCACCAAGAACATGGTTTCTGTTGGTCAATGGTTGAGTAGAGCTTGCACGTCAGATTTAATCCTCATGGATGCTTTGTTGAGGATATGAAAAATAAAGTTCGCTTGATAGCAAAAGGAAAGAAGAAGGGCAGAATGTTTACATTGGATGCAAACATGCCTAAATTGAGTATAGCAATGTTTGCACATGGGACCGGTGTAGTTGCAGATATTGATATCTGGCATAAACGCATTGGTCATGTTAATGTACAGCGACTTAAATCAATGCAGGCCCAAAATATTGTTGTAAGATTGCCAAAATTCAAGGTTGCAGAAATGCATAAGGTATGTGAAGCCTGTCAGTTTGGAAAACAGGCAAGGAAACCATTTCCTAGACATGTTCAAGAGAGTAAGAAGCCATTGGAATTAATCCACTCTGATGTGTGGACTACTAAAGCTGCATCTCTTGGAGGCTGTCATTATTTTGTCACTTTTATTGATGACTATAGTAGAAAAGTTTGGGTGTATTTTATGAAAAAGAAAAGTGAAGTTTTTGGGCATTTCAAAACTCTTAAAGCTATGGTTGAAAAAGAAACAGGCCTGCAAATAAAATGCCTAAGGTTAGATGGAGGGGGAGAGTACCTCTCAAATGAGTTTGCAAGGTTCCTACAGGAGCATGGCATAAAGCAGCAATATTCATGCAGTCATACCCCACAGCAAAATGGAACTGCAGAAAGGAAAAACAGGCATATTGGAGAGCTATCTCGTGCCATGCTCAATGAAAAAGACCTGCCAGATTTTTATTGGACTGAGGCAATTGCTACAGCAGTCTACATAATGAACAGGACTCCCACTGCAGCAATACATGGGATGACTCCAGAGGAGAGGTATACTGGTAGGAAACCAGATATTTCTCATTTGAAAATTTTTTGTTGCATTGCCTATGTACATGTGCTAGATGAGTTGAGATCCAAGTTGGATCCAAAAGCTGAGAAGTGCATCTTTATTGGTTACTCTCTACAGCAAAAAGGGTATAGATGCTATAACCCTTCTACTCGTAAGTTTACAGTGAGCAGAGATGTTGTTTTTGATGAGATGAGTAGCTAGTATAAACCAGTAAATGTGATTGATGATGTAGATGCACAAAATGGTAATGCTGCACAGAATTCACAGCAACAGTCACAAAATATTAGTGGACCTGGAGCGTCCTCTAGCAGTGGTTCACATTCTTCACCATGGACAGGCACATTGAGATCAGGAGAATCTTCTCAAAGCAATGCAGATAGTGGTATGCAGGTTTCACGAAAAGGAAAAGAGAAGGTAGATCAGCCCATGTTTGATGTGAATGCAGGTCACTCTTATGTGGATGGTGAATCCAGTGGCTCACAACAGAGCATTGATGATGAGTTGGGTATTCCTTCTATTGTTACACCTGGAGTAAGGAAGACCAGGGATGATTTGAGAGCACGTGGGAGTGAATCTATTTTGCGCAGGTCTACGAGAGCTAGGTATCCTGTGGATAGGCTGAAATATGATGGATTTACAGCCATTCACTATGCATATATGTTCAAAGTGATACAGGAACCAGAACCCACTTCTTTTGAGCAAGCCATGGGAAAAGAAAAATGGGAGAAAGCCATGGATGAAGAAATGGATGCCTTGGAAGCAAATGCTACATGGGAGTTAGTACCTTTGCCTAAAGGTAAGAATGCAATTGGCTGTAAGTGGGTTTATAAGGTGAAGCACAATGCAAATGGTTCTGTGAACAGATACAAGGCAAGATTAGTAGTCAAGGGATATGCACAAACATATGGCATTGACTATGAAGAAACATTCAGTCCGGTTGCAAGGATGGCAACCATAAGAGCAGTCATTGCTATGGCTGCATCAAAGGGATGGTCTTTACATCAGATGGATGTAAAGAATGCCTTCTTGCATGTTGATTTGCAAGAAGAGGTCTATATGGAGCAGCCACCAGGTTATGTGCATGTTGTTCATCCTGAGTTTGTTTGCAGGTTGAAGAAAGCCTTGTATGGCTTGAAGCAAGCACCTAGAGCATGGTCTCACAAGATAGGACAATATCTTGTCACTATTGGCCTTCAGATTTCCAAGGCAGATTTCTCACTTTATGTGAGAAAAACAGAGAAAGGTATTATGCTACTTGTCATTTATGTTGATGATTTGATTATGACAGGTGACAGTGATGAAGATATCCTTCATGTGAAAATGCTATTGAAACAGAAGTTTGAGATGAAGGATTTGGGAGAGCTACGTTATTTCTTGGACATTGAGGTGATTAGATCCCAAGTGGGATACAGTTCTTGCAGAGGCAGTATGGATTGGACATGCTGTCCAAATATGGGATGACAGGCTGTAAGCCTATTTCAGTTCCTTTGGAGCAGAATGTGAAGCTGAGCGCAGATGCAGGTGAGCTTCTGGAAGACCCTACTATGTACAGACGCATAGTAGGAAGCTTGATTTATATGACTATTACCAGGCCAGATTTGAGCTATGCTGTTGGATTGGTAAGTCAGTTTATGTAGGCTCCAAGGAAACCGCATTTGGATGCGGCTAGACGCATACTCAGATATGTGAAGTCCACATTGCAGTATGGACTATTTTATGAGACTGGGGTTCAGATACAGTTGCATGGATACACTGATGTTGATTGGGCTGGTAGCATTTCTGATAGACGATCTACTAGTGGATATGTGTTCTCTTTTGGGAGTACTGCAGTCACTTGGAGCAGCAAGAAACAGCCTACAGTTGCCTTATCCAGCACAGAGGCTGAGTACAGGAGCGCAGCAATGGCTACATGCGAGGTAGCTTGGTTGCATAAGCTACTTTATGATATGCATCAGCCTACAGATGGGCGAGTTGTCATTTATTGTGACAGCATGAGTAGTATACACTTGGCAAATAACCCAGTCTATCATGCTAGAACAAAGCACATTGAGGTGCATTATCACTATGTGCGGGAGAGGGTTTTACTAGGTCTTATTGATCTAGTTTATGTCAGCACAGAGGATCAGGTAGCTGACATATTCACAAACGCATTGGGCGCAGAGAAGCTACGCAAGTTCAGAGACCTGCTTGGTGTGCAGGAATTGGGATTGAGCTCGAGGGGGAGTGTTGAGATATCGAGCTCCACTCGTGATATGCCAGGGTGACCGTTGTGCATTTATGTCACCGACTTGTCAGTTGCAGATGCGGTTGGTACACAGCCCATGAATAATTGCTACATGATAGCTATCCTTATCTACTCTAGTTCGTGGCTCAGTTAGTATGCCACCTTAGTTAGTTGAGTTTGGTTTGAGACCCATATATAGGGTTCTTCTATTTCTTTGTATGTGTTGTTCTTTTGGCTTACACAACTAAGAAGAGAAAAACTGTTTTCAGCCTCCACCTCTGTGTGTATTCCCCCATTGTGCAAGCAAGAAAGCTACAAGTGAGACTCCTTCCTTCTCTCCCACAATCTTAACAATGACTAGTAGATAAATTATTACCATTTGATACTTTCTTCTTCCCTTTGTCATTACTTGCAACACTAGTAGATGCACTTGAAGATGTGGGCTACTCCTTAGTCTCCTAGACTAGCTGTAGATCTCCTACCAAATCATGTCTCTCATCCACTAAGAGTCTCTGATTCCTACTTTTCTATTTACACAAGGCTATCATAATCATCAACATCATCCAGCTCATCTCAACTAGATGCATACCGACTGCTCATCTCATAAAAAATAATATCCCTCCTTACCCAAAACTTACCATTAATAGGTAAATAACAATGAAACCATTTTTTCTCATTAGAGTTTCCAATCTAGCTCTATGTAGTGGGTATTTTTCTTATTGTGAAGGACTAATAAGACCACGTCAACCCATCAACATTAGTTATATATAGCATGAATTTACAAGTAGAAGTTCACCATATGGTTGATTTGTGAAAAGGAAGAGCTATTGTAGTTGTATGTATTCAATAAAAGGCAATAGAATGGAGTATCATTCATCTTTCTTAGAGTAATACAAGACAACTTTCTAGATGGTATTGGCATGATGTAGCTAATAAGGGTCACATAGAGGACATGCAAGAGGCCATTATGGGACCCATTGATCTAATGCGCTTGGCTACAATTAGCTTAAACACATTGGGAAGTTCTCTAAAGACTTAGAGAGGAAACAAATGGAAATTTTGGGAAAAGTACAACAAGTAGCATTATGTGGGATTAAAAAGACAAGAATGGAGTTATTAGCCCAAAGAAGATTCAGAATGAGATTAATTCTATGTAATATATTTTCAAACTTTTCTTGTCAAAAGTGGATGAAAAATAGGCTTTTAATTCTTCTAAGGATGTTAATCCTTGCCTTTGCAAATTATTGAAAGAATATAGAGATTTTTTTAAGCCTCCTTCTTCTCTACCATTGAAACATGAAGTGGATCATCCTATTGATTTGGCTCATAAAACTAAACCCATCAACAAGCCACCATATAGATTGTCAAATTGTAAAAGGGAAGAGGTTTAAAAAGAGTAAAAGAGCTAATGGAAATTGGCTTTATTTATAGCAAACTCAATCCCCTTTTGCTTCATCCCTGCTCCAGTTAAGAAGAAGGATGGATCCTTCCACATGTGTATTGATTATAGAGATCTCAATAAGAGCTTAATCAAGAGCGAATAGCTCATCCCTCACATCGATGACCTCTTGGATGAGCCTAAAGATACCAAGGCTTTTACAAAGATTCATCTTTGTTTGGGCTATCATCAAATTCAAATGAAGGGAATGTATACAAAATTGTATTTCGCATGGAGAGAGGTCTCTATCATTTTTTAGTGATGCATTTTGGGTTATCCAATGTTCTTGCCACTTTTTAAGTCTTAATGAACAAAATACTTCAATGTTTTTTCTATAAAATAGCCCTTGTATTTTTTAATCATATTTTGATCTATAGTAAGAAAAAAGAAGACCATTTGCAACATGTAATATAAGTGTTTGAGCTCTTGAGGTAGCATAAGTTGTTTGCAAAGGAGTCCAAGTGTACTTTCATGGAAAAAGAGGTGGATTACTTAGGTCATATTGTTTGCAAAGGAGTCCAAGAGTACTTTCATGGCAAAAGAGATGGAGTACTTATGTCATATTGTTAGTGAGCAAGGTATTACCATGGATCCAAATAATTTCCAATGGGTGGAGGATTGGCCTACTCCAATGAACACAATCTCCTTGAGGGGATTTCTTGGACTCTCATCTTTCTATCATTGGTTCATCAAGAAGTATGCACATGTGGCAACACCCCTTAGTGACTAGTTAAATAAAGATGCATTATCTATAATGGAGAATAACTTTAATGAGTTGAAAATATTACTTGTTTCAACACCTTTATTGGTCTACCCTGATTGCACTAAAGAGTTGACAATTTGTGCGAATGCAAGTAATTGTGAAATTGGGGTTGTTTTGGTACAATATCATGAAGTGATTGTACATGAGACTAGAGAACTTAACGAGAAAGAAAGAACCCTTTATGCTTATGAGTAAGAAATGTATCAAGAAATTGTGCCATTATCTTTATGACAGCCACTTCAAGGTAAAAAGTGGTCATTGAGTTTTGAAGTACTTCCTTTCACAACCTATACTTTCTCAAAAGTAATGAAGATGGTTAGCCACACTTCAAAGCTATAATTTTGGATTTGCTATAGGGCAAGTAAAGATAATGTTGTCACTATACAATTTTATGTATTGGCATGTCCGATATCAACCATCTCCACTATATATAAAGATTAGATCAATGACATCCAAGTAGAGTACTTGTTGGGGACCAGCATGCTACAACAAGCATTGAAAATTTATAGCAAGGTCATACTGGTGAATTCCAAATTGTAAGTGGCACAATGGTCTCATGTGGTTCAAAGGTTGGGGATACTTGAGCTAAAAATACTCCAAGATATGCCTTCCTCTCTAATGGCAAGGCATTTGGGCCTTTTCAAGATGTTTGACAAGGTTCATAAGAGTTTTTATTGAAAAGTTATGTGGAAAGATGTGTAAAGTTTTGTTTTCCAATGCTTACTATGACAACAAAACAATGATTCTTCTCTTCTACATGGTGGATTTTTGTAGCCATTATCTATTCCCTATGGCAAATGGACGGCGGACATTTCAATGGATTTTATCATGGGTCTTTAGACTACAGAGCATGGTTGGAATGAAATCTTTATTATTGTTGACCAACTTACTAAACTAGCTCAGTTTCTTCCTAGTAAGGCCCAATATTCAACAAAAAAGTGGTGAATCACTTTATGAAATGAGTTTTTTAATTGCACGATATGAATATGAAGATTTTTTCCAATCGAGATTCATAATTTATTAGCAACTTTTTAAAGATTTTATTTAGCTCTATGGACATCGTCCTAACTCCTAGCACCACATACCATCCTCAAATCAATTGTCAAAAGGAGAGAGTGAATAAATGGCTTGAAATTTATTTAAGATGTTATTATCATGATACACAATCATGTTGGAATCATTGGCTTCACCTCCCTGAATTTTGCTACAATAATACCTACCACATGAGCATCGAGATGTCTCCTTTTGAGGCTCTTTATGGATATAAGTTTCAAGTACCTTCTACTCTATTTCATGATGCTAACAATACTCAAGTAAAACAAGAACTTAAGTGTATGGAACCACTTATGAAGCAATTTCAAGAAAATATTTGCAAGGCTCAAGACACTATGAAGTCTTATGCATATAAAAACACAATATATGTGGAGTTTAAGTGGAAGATTGGGTATTTTTGAAGGTCCTAAAATATTGTTATGAATCTCTCAAAGAAGGACATAAAAAGCTAGTATATAGATTCTATGGTCCCTATCAAGTGCTTCAAAGAGTTGGAGAACTTACCTATAGACTTAAATTGCCTTTTACTATCTAGATACATGATGTATTTCATGTTTCTCAATTGAAGCAATATGTTGGACCTAAAATTCAAGTGGTTGAGGAATTACCACCCATTGATGAGAATGGGTTGATAACTTACGAGCCTAAAAAGGTCATTGGACAACATTTGAACCTTATATCCATAGAGAGTCTCAAAAGGAGATATCTTGATGCTCATGTGATAGGTATTGTTATAGAAAATTTCAACAAGGTGAAGCCAATGATCCCAACATGATTGTGTATTATGACATCTCAAATAAATTTCAAACCATTTATTCACTCTCTCCATTTGACCATCAGTTGAGGATCATATGTGATGCTAGGAGTTAGGATGGTGCCCATAGAGCTAAATAAAATCTTCCCAAATTTGCCCATAAATTTTGAATTTTGATTGGAGACAATTTTCATAGGCATACCATGCAATTTAAAAACCTATTCCATAAATTGATCTATTGCCACTTGTTTGTCTGAATATTGTGTCTTACCAAGAAGAAGATGATTTCATTTAGTAAGTTGTTACTTGGTAGTTGAAATTCCATGATAAAATCAAATGAAATTTTCATTCATTTTCCATAGGGAATAGGTAATGGTTGCAACAATCCATCGAGTACAATAAAAGAATCTTTGTTTTGTTGGCATGGTAAGCATTGAAAAACAAAGTTTTTCACATCTTTCCACAATACTTTCCTATAAAAACTATCACAAACCGTGTCAAAAGTCTTGAAAAGGCTCAAATCCCTCCCATCGAAGAGAAATGTATATCTTAGAGTATTTTTAGCTTTAAATTAGATAAAGGAGTCGAGTAGACCTAACCTTCGAGCCACAAGAAACCATTGTGCCACTTTTAATTTGGAAATTCACCATCATCACCTTGCTATAATTTTTGCATAATCAGTGCAACATGCTAGTCCAACAAGTATTCTTCTTGGATATCATTGATCCAATCCTTACAGTGGAGATGGTTGATACCAAACATGCCCGCGTATGTAAAAGCATACCAACCACAATATTATCCTTACCCACCATGTAGGAAGACTCAAAATCATAACGTTAAAGTGTGTCTAACCATATTTGTTGCTTTGGAGAAAGTGTAGGCCACAAAATAAGTACTTCAAAACTTGACAATCACTTTTTATCTTGAAGTGGCTACTATAAAGGTAATGGTGTCATTTGTTGATAACATAGAGTAGAAAGTACAACAAAACTCAATGATCACTTTTTATCTTGAAGTGGATGCCATAAGGATAATGGTGTCATTTTTCAATAACATGGAGTACTACTAACACTTCTTGCTCATGAATATGAAGGCTTGTTTCCTTATCATCAAGCTTTCTACTCTCATATGCAATCACTCCATGACCTTGTACAAAAATAGTCCCAATTCCATGACCACTTACATCTATACGAATTGTGAATTCTTTAGTGAAATCTTGGTAGAAAAATATAGGTGTTAAAAACAATAGTGTTTTCAACTCAGTACCTATTCTCTACTACAGCATCCTAAAAGAATGTCTCCTTCTTTAATTGGTTTGCAAGCGATATTGTTTCAAGTGCATATTTCTTAATGAACTGATAGTAGAAAGCGAAGAATCAAAGAAATCCCGTCAAGGAAGTTGTGTTGGTTGAAATAGGTCAACCCTCCATGCATTGGTCCTTCTTTGGATCCATCGTAATACCCTACTCGCTAATAATATGACTTAAGTACTCCACCTCTTTTGCTATGAATGTACACTTGGAACTTTGTGTACAAGTTATGTTGGCTTAAGAACTCAAACACTTCTCTTACATGTTGCAAATGGTCTTATTTGTTCTTAGTTTAGATTATGATATCATCAAAAAATATAATGACTATTTCATAAAGGAAAGGCTAAAGTATTTTGTTCATTAATTCTTGGAAAGTTACGAAAGAATTGGATAGCTCAAAGGTATCACTAAATAATCATAGAGACCTCTCTCTGTGTGAAAGGTTGTTTTATGTTCATCCCCTTCATTCTTTGAATTTGATGATAGCCCAAACACAAATTAATATTTGTAAATACATTGCCATCCTTAAGGTCATCCAAGAGGTCATCTATGCAAGGGATTGGGTATCGATTATTGATTGTTTTCTTATTGAGATCTATATAATCAATACACATGCAAAAGGATCCATTCTTCTTCTTAACTAGAAGCAAGGGTTGAGAAAAAGTGGACTAGCTTGGTTGAATAAACCCCATTTGTAGCAACTCTTTCACTTGTTTTTCCACCTCTTTCCTTTCACACTTTGATAGTCTACATGGTGGCTTGTCGATGGGTTTAGTGTTGGGAGCCAAATGAATAGGATGATTCATTTCACGCTTTGATGGTGGAGAAGAAGGAGGATAAAAAACATCTCTGTATTCTTACATTAATTTGCAAAGGCAAGGATTAGAATTCAAAGATTGTTTTCCATCCGTTTTTAATAGCGAGAGTGTGAAAATGCATGACATAGCATTAATCTTCTAATGAATCTTCTTTGGGTTGATTAGCTCCACTCTTTCCTTTTCAATCCCATGCAATACTACCTATAATTGTCCCTTTCACAAAAACTCCATTTTTTGCTTCTCCAAGTCCATAGAACTATCCATGGTGTTTAAGATGATTTCATTCAGGCATTACATCAATGGGTCCCATATCCAGAGCCATAAGGTTGATTTGGGTAGTGCAAGTCGATGATAGGACAATATGAATACATGGAAACACTTGTTTACTAATTTCATGAGCCACACATTAGTCACTTGCACATGTAAGGAACACTCCATTTCATAAGAAAATAACTTCAACCCTTCAAGAGATTTGGAAGACACAAAACTATGAGCACTTCTCATATCTATAAGAATGTAAGAAATTCTTCCATTCTTAAATCCCTTGAGGTGAAGTGTGTTATCCCCTTTACATCCCATCCATGCATCATGTGAAATAGAGCACAACTTTGGAGAATATAGATCAATCATCTATGTAATAGTCATAGAGGTCGAAAGGAAACCTATCCATGGGATTATAAAACCCTCTATTGGTGTTCACTTCATTTGCATCTGTTTCTTCATAAATAGAACCGTATTCTAATTGAAATGCAATGCTACCATGTGTCTCTTCTTTGATTAGCATGCTCCCTAGCATTCTTTGCTTTGCATTTTGACATGTGATTGAAGATCCATTTCTATCCACATTTAAAGCACAAACCCTTAGTAAACAATGTGCAATAGGGGGCTTCCCAACTAAATTCTTCATCCCATCATATACTTGAGGCTGTCCCAAGTAATTAGGTGGCATGGATGGCTACCAAAAGTGGTTATGGGGATTTCCTTGAACTTGAGTGTGGCTATATGAGTGATTATTAACATGTGGATACTACTATCCATAAGAATTAGGACCTCCATTTGCATAATTGTTCCTAAAAGAATGTTGTTACCCAAAGGAATTGTGAGCTCCAATAGAATGACCAAGTGAAAATATTCTCTCTTCAAATATTTCTTTGTGTGAAGGTTGATTATGAAGCCTGAAAGCTTGGCATTGGAGTTGCAAGAGCTGGAAGGAAGAGATCTGTGAGTGGGTTGCAAGAGGAAAGAGTTGTCTTGGAGCGTTGGCATCCATAGCTCAAGTCTAGGTATGTTTTTATGGTCTAACTACCAAATAGTAATTAGAGCCTATTGAGGCTTTTTTGCAAGGGTTATTGGCAAGGATTTGAGCTCTTGACAATGACCATTGACCTCAACAATTGTAGTAGAATAAAAAACGTGGGTAGGATAGGTTGCACCTATTTTTGGACTAACAGCAAGAGGGTATCAATAAATAGAATCTATGCTTGCATTTGGAGCCCCATGTTGAAGACAAATTCCATGCAAATCTTGTCAAGGATGGAAGAAGACTCCATAGCATTGGCATTTTTGGTCTCAACTCATGTGTGGAATGTTTGAATTAGAGATTGGCTAGAAAATAGAGCATGTCTACTATTAATCATATAGAGACAACATACATCTACTTAGTTATAGCTCATTGGGAGCTATATTGAACTCCATTGCTTTCTATTGATGCTTGGCAATGTATATGCCTTTACTCCCATGCATTTGGGAATGGCCTTGAAGAGTTTAAAACTCAAATTTTGAAGGCAAGATCAAGTTGAAATCTATATGTGAATGTATGATAGATTATTCTTGATAGTTGACGCATTGTGATGCTTGCTTAGTACCCGTCAATGCCTAAACTTTGCCACATGGGATGTGGATGTCTTGTGAGATGTTGTGGGCTATAAATACTTGAAATCTAGACTAATTTCACTATTGTTGTATGGTGGAATGGTTGTTTACAGGTTCTGGCTTGTTTGGCATTGCTAGTAGTCGTATAAACCACTATTGATGCTTGCATGTACTTGCATTGAGCCCGGAGGGTTATGGTACATGTCAGAGATGTTTTGAGGCTATTTTGAGCTGGAAATACTTTTATTTGCATAGACAATATGCTGTTGGTTATAGCATTGAACTTGCTGAAAACTGTCTATTACAATTATGGAAATTTGAGCAAGCATTTATGCCTAGGTGATCATGTATTGTTCCCTACGAGTTATAACACATGTCTAATGTGATTTGAGGATGTTTGTGGCCTAAAATTTCTTCAATTTTGCACAAAGAATTATTGCTGAAAATTGTAGACTATGATCTACAAATGGTTTTGGGAACATACATATATGTGCTGCATGCATTGAATGGAACCTACTTAGCATGCTACTAAACATGGTTGTTATGATATATGTGTAGAGATACTTTCCATGTTTTCAAGCTAAGAAAACATTGATTTTTGTAGTCAAATTACTATCATAAGTTTGAGGACTAAAATTGTCATGTGCAAAGTGTACTTGGTCTGTAGGGAGTCGATGCTATCTATTTTAGATTGCAAATTTGAATACATAAAGTTGTAGAGATGGAAAATATTGAGAGAACTAATAATATAACTCAAATAGTGGGTGGAAAATTAGACAACAACAATTTTGCTATATGGAAGTTCAGGATGGAGAACTTCCTCATTGGCAAGGGCTATTAGGATTTGGTCCTCACAAATGTGGATGGTGAACCTAAGCTTCATGAAAAGGCTCAAAAATTCTTAAATAGCTTAGGGCTCATCATGCATCAACTAAAAGAGACTGAAGAGTGTTACATTGCTTTATGTATATCTAACAGACTGGCCATGTAGATAATGAATTGCAAATCACATGAGGATACTTGGAATATTTTGCTAAGATACTATTGCATGACTACTAGTGCACTTAAAATTCAATTAAAGCAGAAGTTTAATACAATGGACATGAAAGGACGATCCATTCAAGATTATGTGATCAACATAAAGCATATTGTAGATCAGTTAACTGTTGTAGGAGCTAAGGTAGATGATGATGATATGGTGGTTGTGATCTTGAATGGTTTAGGGCCAGAATATAAGTCCTTTGATACCTCAATTTTAGTCAAGGATGAAATGCTTGACTTTAATGAGCATGTATCCTTGCTTATCTATGAAGAAGTGAAGTTTTGTCACATGCCTACCTAACAATTCCCTGGCAGTATGTTTTAGTGGTCCATCGGGGAACTATCTTAGACGGCTTCGCCCGACACTCATGAGAATGCATAGGGTCTATCATCTAGGTTTCCCAGAGTGCACCTCGTAATGGAAGGTACTGACCATGCCCATGAGGATCAACATGCAAGCTTAGGGTCCTAATTTGACAACTAAGGTCTTGATGTATCAGCTAGCTCCATCAAAGGTGTCCCGCAAGGGCTTCTCATCCGACTGGAGTCATCATAGTTACCCTTGGTTCATGGAGTGCAACGATTTTTTCCAGCAACTGGTTAGGATTCAGGGAACCTTAACGGAGTTCTAGCACAATTGCCGCATCTTTCCCCTAAGATAATTTTTATCAAGGTTTTAAGACTTGTCCCTAGGTTAAGTCAATGCTCAGCTCTCTTGCTTGCAACTCTTTTTTCAGAATCTGCAAGATATTTTGCAAATTTGAAGTCCATTTTATCGTTATGAAAAAATTGGTGTTTTTTCCCTAAAAGAAAATATGAGCATTTATACCTATGGCAGGCAATTCATGCACTACCCTGCCCTAACCCGCGCTTAGTAGGATTTCAAATGCTTTTCCAATTCTGTTTAGACTTTAGAAATTTTATCGACAAATTCTTATCAATGTCCAACAAGTCCTATAGACCTCCAATATTTATTTAATTTCCTGATATTGATAGTTTCATGGTTGTCGAGTATTTCATAGTTGTTTTTGCTTCAACATTCTTGATATTTTAGGTAGGGTTTTCTCACTGACTCATATGTGGGTCAACTCATGATATTGATGCTCTTGCTAATATAATCATTAATATTAACATTGCATGTGTTTTCAACAAGAAAACAATTTCTATTTTATTCTACTCATATTCTATGGTTTAATCGAGGATGTCGACCATCTCTCGAACTTTCAACGTTATCTAAAAAGATCAATTTTCATTTAGTTATGTCCTAAGTGTAATATTGATTGTTTTTCTGAAAATTTTATTCTAGGCAATGCAAAAATCATAAGTGTAATTTTTCTTTCATCTTTCAGATATCGAATTGCATTACTACGCAGCTAATTTATGTGTCTCTAGTATATATTTTCCTATACAACTTTCTGTTGATTTAAAACATCGATTATTTCATGGTATTATCTAAATTATTTTCTATAAATTATTATAAAAATCATATGCATCTATTTAGCAAATGAAATAGAGATAGTTACTTTCAAGAGAAAATGAAATTATTATAAATCATTAGCAAAATGAAATAGAGATAGTTACTTTCAGAAGAAAATTATAAAGCATTCCCTTTCCTAGCACCATCTACATTTTTTCTATTATTATAATCATATGCATCATTAATAAAATAATAATAAATATCACAAAATAAACCATAATTAAGATATTTTCTTAATGGTAAGCATATAATCATTTTCCAAGTGCAAGATTCTTTTCACTAAATAGTTAATTATTATATTACTTAGGCTATTTTTCTAAGCGACAGTTCATATCCATTTTCTTAAAAATGCGTTTATAATCATTTAAAGTCAAATATAGCGATAAGCTTATAAAAAATTAATTTTTTTCCAAATCGACGAGATGTTACCTCTTTTAGATTTGCTATAACAGGAGTTTTGCCAATTCTTACCGCATCATTTTCTCCATCGGCCGCATTCTTTGCTTCCCTCGCTTCAAAAGTGTTTTTGAATTTCTGTGACCTCATGGAGCCATGGATGTCAAGAAATATTGGTGTGCTAGTTCAAGGAGAGTTGGTGGTTGTCCAAAAAATTTTGCTAGTGTTTTGCTTAGCAATATGGCTGTATGGGAGGAAGGCATAACAGGGGGTAGAGAAAATGGAAATGAGGTAGAAGAGGGGTGTTTTCCTCCTTTAAGGCTCAAGCTACAATGGAAAAGAGAAATAGATAATTTTTTCCATCATCAAGAGGTCTTCCTTCTTGCTTTCTTTGTGAAGGAGAGGGGGTATATTTATGGCCATGAGGGGGAGCATGCACTTGACCCATTCTTTTGGCTACTTGTCAAGAGCCAATTGAGCTTTATTAAAAATGTATTTTGATTGTCTACCTATTGGATGTGGTATGAGGATGATTTTAAAATGCTTTCTCTCCATCCAGGTGTCAAAAATGCCATGAGTTTTTACATTTTTTTTCAAAAAATCTTTTTTTTTCAAAATGACTTTATCTGGTGGTTTTTGGCCAAGTTACTTCACTTCTAGTCATGCAGCGTCAAAGATTGGTGAGAGATTGTTTGCTATGACTTATGTACACAACAAGGGCAAGCAACATGGAAAGTCTAATTATGTTTGGTATATAGATTATGATGCCTCAAACCACATGACACCACATGGCGAGTGGTTTGATGAGCTAAAAGTAGGTGATAATGGCTATGTATGTACTAGATATGATTCTCAACATGACATAGCACACATAGGGATTCTTCTCTTGTTTACATACCCGATGATAGAAAAAAGCACTTTCATGATGTATTGTATGTTCCATCAACCACTAAGAATCTGTAGTTTGTAGGTTAGATGGTTGAGCAGAACCTATAGGTACAATTTAATAGAGATGGCTACTTCATAGAGGAGTATGGTAAAGGAAGTAGATTAGTTGCTAAAGGCTAGAGACATGGCAAGATGTTTATACTAGATACAAACATCCCTGAATTGAATGTTTCTATGTTTACTCATGATGGGGCAAGTATCCAAGATATTGATACTTGGTATAAGTAGATTGGACATATAAATGTCCAACAACTGAAAAATATGCTACATGAGGAGCTTATTATAGGGCTACCAAGGTTTAAGTATGCTGATTTGGGAAATGTATACTTAACATGTCAATTTGAAAACAAGCCATGTTTCCATTTGCCAATAATACAAGGAATAGTAGTATATCTTTACAGCTTGTGCACTCAGATGTCTAGGGACGTGCGAATAATACATCACTTGTTGGTGGCTCTCGATACTGTGTGACATTTGTGGATGACTATAATAAGTATACATGGATATACATCTTAAATTATAAAGATGAGATGTTGAAAAACTTTATGTATTTTAAATCTCATGCTAAAAAAGACCTTAACTTTTATGTCTCATGCTT
Organism: Lygodium microphyllum; assembly: GCF_053477565.2. Taxonomy (NCBI): domain Eukaryota; kingdom Viridiplantae; phylum Streptophyta; class Polypodiopsida; order Schizaeales; family Lygodiaceae; genus Lygodium; species Lygodium microphyllum. Next base: position 80,431,831 of record NC_141145.1, read on the forward strand.
ATAATCTGATGATAATGGAGAGTATGTCTCTCAAAGGAGTTTGACAAATACTTAGCAAAGCATGGGATTAGGAGGCAATTGACTTATTCCATAGTAGAATGGAGTTACTGAAATAAAGAACAGGGTAATTATGGAGGCAACCACGGCCATCTTAAATGAGAAGGATATGCCATTGCATTATTGGGTTGAAGTAGCACTTATGCCTGTCTATGTGATGAATAGAACACCTACTACATGAATACGTGAAAATAAACCTTATGAGAGAATGTGTGGCTGCAAGCTTGATATTTGATATTTGAAAGTATTTAGCAATATTGCATATGACCATATTCCTAATGATAAATGGAAGAAACTTGACCCTAAAGCAGTGAAGTGTGTTTTCATTGGATAGTTATAGGAAAGGAAGGCATATAAGTACATTGTTTTGATGACATGAGAGATATTGCTCAACCGTGATGTCATGTTTGATGAGTTAGCATCTTGGTATGGTGCCAAGCAAGCTGCAATATATGATGACAATTCACAAGGCCCATATGTCAAAAATGGACAACAAGGCACTATTTCTATCAGTGGACCTACTCAGGATGCATCTGATAGTGTAAGTCCTTGTATAGAAAGGCTCCACAACCATGGTGTTGAGATGTAGAGAGAGAAGATATGTAGAGATGCGAGAGGGAGAGAAGAGACACACTATGTATACTCCCAAGGACTATCTCATATTGATCACAATCTATATATATATAGGTGAAACCTAGTCTAGATAGGGTGAGCTATATATAGCTCCAACACCCCCACTCAAACCAAAGCCTCTAGTTGTGGATGAAAAAAACCTTGGAAAGCACAAGGGAAAAACTGGAGAGATGTAGAGAGAAGATATGTAGATATGCGAGAGGGAGTGAAGAGACACACCATGTACACTCCCTAAGACTATCTCATTTTGATAATAATCTACATATATATAGGTGATACCTAGTTTAGATAGGGCGAGCTATATATAGCTCCAACACCCCCACTCAAACAAAGGTCTTGAGCTGTGGATCAAAAAACCTTAGGGAGAATAAGGGAAAAAACCGAGCTCCTATATACAAATGTACAAACATGATCAAGAAGGATGGAGCCCCAAGAGAGACACTAAGGAAAAGGGGTTTCTACTGCAAAAAAAATCTATCTTGTAACATCAACAAGCTTTTGTTTCATTCTTTAGAGAACCAAAACAAAGAAAAAGAACAAATCTTCACGCAGCATCATAGTAGATATCTCCCACGGATTTGATAGAATCCACCATAATCTTCAACATCTTCATAGAATCCATCAATAGAACAAGAAATACAAAAGAATACACCATTTTTGAATGGAAATTAAATAATCCTATAGTATTCATCTTCATTATCTTCATAGTTCTCTTCTCTCAATCTCTCATAGAAAGATACATTATTTCGATAGAATTGAATATATCTGACTCTCTCTTCCTCTCTCAATCAATATTACATCATCTCCTCACTACAATGCTCAATAATCACTCTCAATAATCCTTCTTAGGTCGTGGATATCCCTTCCAAGAGGTATGGGAGGTATGAAAGGACACCAAAGCCACTACAGTGACTCTTCATAGCTCACTTTTGTCACTTCACTTCAGTCTTCTCTTCAGTCTTCAATAGCTGCTTCCTCCATTTGTTTTAGCTCTTTTGAACTTAGATTAATCATTTTCAAAAGTTAGAAAGCTTTTCCAAAGTACACCTTCATATCACAGAACACTTACAGAAGATCTACATAGGATTTACAAAATAGAAACAGAACAGGAATGGAGGCTCTACAAAAGGTATACAGAGGTTTAACAGAGAATATAAAAATCTCATAACTCATACTAAAATCATTCCAAACTATCAAAAACTATTCAATAAGCTTTCAAATTTCCTCAACCTTCATCAATCATTAGTCCATGCTTCATATAGAAGAAAAACAGAACAAAACAGAAGGTATCATAACCAATCAGAACCTTAACAAAACCTATCAGAACATCATAGAGCTTCATATTTCTACTAAGAATCATCATGAGATTCCAAAACATAATCAATATCATCTAAAAAATTCTCAAACACTTCCAAAACAACCAAATATAACTCAAAATCCATCAAAAATCAGCCAATCAGACCTCAAAAATAATAAAAATCAATCAAAATTTCAGTCTTTTTCCACTCTCAACATATCCCCACACTTGGAAAGGAAGTGTCCTCACAACCTAAGGAAAAGAAGGATATAAGTTTATTAAAGAGTTCAATTTAGTTTTTTGTCTTCAATCCACGACCCCAACTTTGTCACCTATATCTAAGAAAGAATACAACTAAAGGAAAACACCATTATCAAGTAACACATCTTATAAACAATAGAAATTCGTGAAAAATTTTTAAAGAATATGAGAGGTTCCTCAGCTTTGCATCTTAGGCTTTCCATCCACCATCACCATCAGTATCAATAATCGAAAAGAGAGCTCTCAAACAAGTCCATTATTCAACGAGCACGAACTCATCACATAAAAATTAATACATCACAAACATTGATCTACCCACCAGACAGAAGCAAAATTAATACATCTTAGGCCCGTTTTTTGCACCGAAAAATGCGGGCTGCATCCTCCTCAGCTCCCACTCTTGAGTTTGACTATTTAGGTCACTTATAAGTCATATAAGACCATTATTTCAGGTCCCACACAAACTTGTGGACTTTTGGCACTTCTCTTGATTTCCAACCAAATTTTCCTCTTGAACCAATGTGACTTAGCCTGCAAACTGTCAATTATCTTCAGTTGATCAAGTTGTGGGTTCCCATTGACTTAATTTTTGTCAATATACATGGTATAACTGAAAATTGTATAACAATTACAAAAGAACTTATGAAATTAAGTGATATCTAAGACGGATGTTGGGTAACAATGACTGAATTATGTATGAAAGTTTCTCATGTGAAACCTAATGAAGTTCTTCTGTAAACATAAGAACTCTATGTTCTATACCATGAACAGAAAACTCTTTGACATTCACCCCCTCCTAACCTGCACATCCTCCAGCATGTGCCATTTTACAAAATTGCAGATTAAGGAGGCTCTTCTTTTGACATATCTTCATCTTCATCCTCTAAGTCTTCTTCATCTTTCTTGTCTTCAAGTAGATGGCTCACATCTAAGTCATTAAGCTCATAAGTAGAAGACTCTCTTCTTTTGAAGAGCTTGATATGTTTACCGGCTATTGGTACCTTGACCATGGTCCCATCCATTTCAACCAAAGTATAAGTAGCATTATCATGTACTACTATCACCACATATGGCCCAAACCATCGCTTGGCTAACTTCCTATGAGCACTATATTGATTGTCTAGCCTGCTGTCATAGACAAGTACCAAATCATTCTCTTGTATAGCTCTTGGACGGAGTTGATGATGCTTGTCAAACCTCATCTTATTCTTCAATCTTGTTGCCTTCAGCCTTTCAATGGCTATCTTGACCTCTTCTGTCCTTCTTTCAATCTACCTTATGCGCAAAATCAACAGCTCTTCTCTATTTATGCCTTCATCCCAAGGCAAGATACTCCATGTGACAATAGACTCCTCAATAGGCATAATAGGTGGCTGCCCATATATTAGTTCAACCGACATATAACCTGTTACTACACTATGGGTAGTTCTATCAGCCCATAACGCGAATGGAAGCATTCTAGGCCATTCTCTCATCTTTCCTCTGCAAGATTTTGCCAATGCTTTGAGAATTGGTTGATGACCTCTTTCACTCTTACCATTGCCTTCAGGATTGTAGGCTGATGTAAGAGATAGCTTGATTCCCAATTGAGCAAAGAAATGGCGAGCCTCATTGGCATCCAATTCTCCTCTATCAGCAGTTACTTTGGCAACACAGCCATACCTGCAAAATACTTCTTCAAGTAAAAACCTACAAACAGCTTGAGTGGACTTTGTTGTCAAGGCTTTTCCTTCCATCTGATTTGTGAGATCTTCTCTAGCAAGTACTAGATATCTCATGTTCCAAATTCCTGTAGGCATAGTTACTAAATCAATAACCCATTTGTAATGAATGGATAAAGGAAAGGTAGGCTGAAGCCCATCTCTATGCTTCACCATAGAGTACATTTGACAAACATAACAAGACTCAACAAAATGCTCAATGTCTTTATACATGTTTTGCCACCAAAATTTCTCTTTTATTTTGGCAAAAGTGCCCCATATGCCTCTATGACCAGCCAATAGGCTTTCATGAAATTCTTGCATTACCTGTCTTTGAGTCTTCTTGTCTCCTAAGACACGAATAGACGCTCTTCCTTTCTTTTTCGCATGCCTCCAAAGGTAGCAATCTTTGAGAAAGAAGCTATAAGCTTTTCTCCTAATTCTCTTGAACTCTTCATTAGTCCAATCTTCCTTCTTTGTCATAGTGCTCAGAAATTGGCCAATTTTTAGCCAATCACCTGCATAATATTCTTCTTTAAAGTGCGAACAAACCATAACAAAACATTGAGCATGCTATCTTTCAGCTGCCCACCATCCTTCCATGGTTGTTTCTTCTTTCTTTGCTGCTGTAAATTTTGTGACAGCAGCTGAACCTATTGTACTTGCTGTAATTAATGATATACCTGCATTTTTTGACAACTGAACCATCATTAGGTACAGCTATACTTGCTATTTTCAGATCTGAACCTGCAATTACAGCATCATTTTTAGCAAATATAGACTCTGTTTCTTCCTCATCCATCATTTCTTCTTCATCCTTATATCTGGCACATGAAAGCATGTCTACAACAGGATTATCTCTTCCTGCAATATGTTTCAAATCAAGATTTAAGGATTTAATATAGGCTATCCATCTTAGCATAGCTGTGTCGGGAGTGGAGCAATTGGCAATCATGCCCAAGAGTGGAAGACAATCTATTTCAACTATTACATGTGCACCCATGAAGTACTCCCGGTCACATTTCAATGCAGTTACAACTCCCCAAAGTTCTCTTTTAATTTGAGCATACTTTCTTTGACGTTCATTAAGAACCTTCCCTCCAAAGCTAATTGCATATCTGTTGCCCTCAAGATCATCTTGACCAACTGCCCATCCTATCCCAATAGGACTTGTGTCCACTGTGAGTATGATAGGCTGTCCATTAGAGTAATTAGCCCTCTTTAAGGTGGGGGAAAAAATCAGCAATTTCTTCAATTTTCGAATAGCTTGAGTATGCTCTTTTTCCCATATAAACCTTTGGCCTTTTCTTAGCAGTTGATAAAGATTTTCAGCAACATGAGCGAAATGTGGGATCCAAATAAGATAGAAAACACATGCTCCAAGAAATCTTCTCACCTCCGAAACATTTATGCATATTTCCCGCATTTTGCTGATAGCATCAATCTTGGTTGGAGAAGGCTTTTGGCCATATGGACCACACATATTTCCTACCACAAGAACTTCTTCGACTCCAAAATAGATTTAGCACCTGAAAGAGTAAGATAGACTTCTTCCAATTTAGACAAGATTTGAGCACAATCATTAATATGATCGGAAACAAACTTGTAGCATCCAAGCTCATTGAGTTCTTCATTCTTCTCATGAATTTCACATCCTTTGATTGGTACATCATCAAGGAAAGGAAGAGTTAGTTGGGGAATATAATCTCTCAATACTTTATGCATGGCATACATCATGTGAGCTACTGAATTTATAGCTCCTTGAGGTAGAGTACACATGCGGACTAAACCAAGAGGCGTCTTCATTGTGGTAATGTCTCGGCTCTCCAAAGAAAGCTGAAATTAGTCATAACCCGAATATAAATCACCCATGGAATAAATTGCTCTACCTGCAAAAGCCTCAGCAAATTCATCAACAATTGGCCCCGAACCAACATTTCTGATAGTGACTTTATTGACAGGCTATAAATCTTGAATGAATCGCAAAGATCCATTCTTTTTAGGCACAGTAAACCATCGGTTGGAATACAGAGCTGAAGATGGCTCCAATATTTGCATCTTTATCTTTTCATTTAAAAGCTCTAGTAACTTAGGCAAATGAGCCCTTGGTACCGGAATTGGTTTAAGATTCCAAGAAATGTGTGGGACCATGAAAATCACCATCGGTGCCACAACACTTGGATCCACACAGCCAATTTCATGTGGCTGAAATGAAAAAACTTTTCCATGTTTCTTTAATATCTGCATGAAGATTTGCTTTTCAGTTGGCAAGAGAAAAGAGTCTTCACCAATTTTTAGCTCTTGTAAACTTTCAGTTGTAAATTGGTGACCAATATCTTTGGGATCACGAACGCTTGGCTGTTTGGATGCCCTTTCTCCCAGTCCTTCACTTTCAGGAGGTAGTGGAGTAGCCACCGGCTTGACCTTCTTGTCAATTGTCTTGTACTTTGTTTCTACTCTTACCTCATCCTTGTATGGCTGTCCTAAAGCTTCTTGATCTGCAAATTCTTGAATTATGTCATAAATATCCAATGTGCATACCTGTATGGACTGATTTCCAGCTGGATTTTCTGCATGAATAGCTGCATGTATTTCAGCTAATGTATCATTATAAATCAGCCCATCAAATAGCCCTGAAATTTCTTCATTTTCAGCCAAAACATTAATTTCCTTCAGCTCTCGTTCCACATGACATAAATGCTTTCTTTTAGCCCTATTCATGGCTGAAAACTGTTTATAACAGCCCACACTGTTGGCCATAAAAACCTACAAGTCAGCTTTTCGCATAGCCCCCTTTACATGTGGAGGCAAATTTTTATGATACGAAGCACCGTCATAGCCTCCACTTACAATAGCGCTACTCGAAATCCATTAAATTCTCAGGCATTAGGAGGTACAGGATGATCTCTCAATCGATCTCTATTCCGGTGATGATTTACACATACAGTCAAAAATTGGATAGCTTTGTCATTATCCTTACTTCTTATCTGAGCATATGATGAACCATCATCAAGGGCCTTTGTCTCCAAATGAGACTCAGAAATAAAAGGTTGACCAAGAATGATAGGATAGCTGCAGGAATCTTGAACAAAGAAATGAAATTCATATTTTACATTACCAATAGTAACTTGTACATAAGGACATGCCGCATAAAGATCGCCAGAGGAGCTATTGGCTGCCTTCATGCGCCATCCTGGGTCCACATCTATGGCCCATCCGCCATTCTCATAGAGACTTCTTGACATGATGTTGATTTCCGAGCCATAGTCTATAAGGGCAATGCATGGAGTCTCTCTTTCTCCAATCTTGACAACGGTTTCGGTGGTCTCCCTTGCCCAATGGGTACGGGAGTAGTGACTACTAGGAATAAAATGAGCATCATTCTCTTCTTGCATGTTGTGAAGACGAGCTTCTTTCTTATGCATGGGTTACTCTTTGGATTGAGAAGAACCCACCATAATATTCTCTGCAATAACTTCTTCAATTTGTGCTTCATAGATGTCTTCATCTTTGGCTTCTATGGCTGCAACCAATTCTTTGATTACCTCCAATCGAATCCCTTGAGTTTTCAGCTTCTCTTCATCCTGCAAATACACATGAAGTGCTTGCAAAAAAACATATGCAGATTCTTTAGTTTCCTCACCAACATATTTTCTTTCCCATTTAATTACATCAATTATTACATCGTGAAATCCTCGTTTTGCAATTTCGAGAATTTCACCTAATGTAAATTCAAATTTTCTTCCAAGAATCCTTTCTTCTAGGATTCGCTTGAGATCCATCGCAGCCTCTATGTCAGACTGTAGCTTATAGTCGGGATGTTTGTCTTTTCTCTTTCCTTCTGTCTTCTTTGCTTATGGGGCATTTCCCATATCAAGCTCTTGCGTCGGTGGATTCTCAGCAGCCTTCTGATGATCCGGTTTACTTCTTGTCACACGTTTAGTTGGCCCCGAAGAGGAGGGACCGGCAACATCTTCATCTCTTCTTCTCTTTTCTTCTATCATAGCTTCATGATTATTAATTTCAGCCAACCAAGAGAAAGCTAAAAATGAATCAATTGGCTTGGACCATCCGGTTCTTCCTCGGATGCATTGACTGGCAGTAGTTAAATCATCTTTGGTTGCCTTGCCTTGCTCCATGCGATCTAAGGCCTGCATCCACACTTTAGATTTTGCATCAGTTTTACATGCTTTAACAGTTTCATTAGTTGGCTCAATTTGCAGCCCATAGGTAGCTGCATCAACTGCTGCATAGGCTGCTCTTGCTACCAAATCCTCCAGTCTTTTCTTCATGCCACCGTTACCGAAATTTGGCTCAAGAGGAAGCCCGGTTTCGGTTGCATGAATTTTACCATCCTTCCAAAAGACTAATTTTTGCACTTTAGCTTCACAGAATGCACTGCACTCCCTCTTATCATGCTGTAGGCTATCACACCAGATACAACGTCTTTTGAAGCCTTCTCGTACGGGTCTTTGGACAGTTTTCCATCCTCTTGCTCCCACTTTCACATCAAGCCTTTCCACATTGGAATTAATCTCCGTTAGATTAAGGTGGAGATCCCGCATGCTCTTGATCAGCTCGTCCATGACATCCTTCTTTGGAGGTGGAACAGCAGGATTTCTTGGTTGCTCGGCCATAGAGACAAGAGGTCGAGATACAGGAACCGGCTCCTTCATGGATTCAGTTGGTGAAGAGGTAGATCCCCACCTTAGGCATATCTGCTCTCTTCGAGCAATCATATTAACTGCTTTAGTGACATTAATGCAAGTAGTCTTCAATCCTCTCAGAGTCAAGATCTTCAAGCCGATCAGTTAGCTTCTCTTGAAGAAAAGGATCCGCAACCTTTAGAAATAATTCAATCTTCTGGCTTTCCATACCCTGCTGATTGTTAGGATCTAGTTGAGCAAATTTGATTTCAAATTCGTGGAGCGGTGGCGGTTAGACCCTTATTGGGCCTTTCAACCCATTCAGTGAAGACTTTCTTCACCATGAGGCCAGAATCTTCAAGAAAAAAAACTTCTCAAAGAGCCTTCTTGAATGTAGACCATCCCGCATCTTTTTGAAAAAGACCATGAATCTGGTCCTGGAGGCCATGCACGGCCAAACGGGCAAAGTATCGGCTCCAAGCATGATGAGGAACTCCAAAGAAGACCATCTTGTCAGTATAGAGGCATATAAAAGAGGACACATTTTTCCCATTAAATTGCTTGAGCTCCTGCCCAACTGCTTCCAAAGCCTTAATGGCAGCAGCATCATTCTGCTCTTCATCATGTCTCCACTGTTGTTGCAGTTGCAACTACTGCTGAAATTGCAATTGTTGTTGTTGGCTTTCTTGCATCATACGAAGCAACTGCTGCAAGGCACATCCTCCCGAACTTGATGATTCTCCCATTGTACTTTCTCTTCTGCGGCTGACCTTCACGTCGGCTTCACCACTGTCGTCGTGTTGGGGGCTGAAGGTCTTCCACTGGGGTTTAGAGCAGAAGAGGAGTGTGGGATTCAAGGTTAAGAGAAGGATAAAAGATTGGGGTTTGATAAGATTTGGGTTTTTGAGATGACTTAGTTGAAGAAGAAGATCTCAAGCTTTGTTTTTTATTTAGCATACATGAATGGAATGAAAGACTTTTTCTTGATCACATCAAATGCATATACGGTTAATAAGCCAATACATTTAGGGATAATCTCAGATTTAATCCAAATTCATATTCCAAATGTAAGCTCAAACGGTTTCTATTTCATGAACATGAATGGATAACAACTCCAAGATACAAGTATTTTGATGGTAGATTCAATTACATCCAAGACATAGATCAAAAACTCATGAAATGCATTGACAAAGCATAAATTTTACTTCAGTCCTGTTTTAAAACAGTAATTTTCAGCCCATAATCAAGCTCCAAAAGTGCACATAATCCCAAGAATAAGCTTCTCTAATCATTCACAAATGAAGCCCTGATGTTAAGAGGTCAATTCCTTCTCTTACAACCACATAGATCTCTTATTTACTCATCAAAATGGAGAAGAACAGTGGGCTGCCTTGTTTATGACTAGTTTCTTCAGTCCATAACAACCCATACACCTTCAAAATCCTCCCCTTTGCTTGCCCCAAAGTCACTCAAGTACTTGGGTACAAGACGGGCTTCATTAGACCATGAATATGGTAAAAGAATGAAAGAAGATGTACATAAAAGCAGGCTGAATACTTTTTCTCAGGTTTTTCCCTTTTATGGACTATCATACCACTCATTTTCATCATACCAAATGGACGGGCAAGAAGAGCTCTCACCTTCCTTGTTTGTATCTCCTTCTTCAGCTTCAGTTTGCCTTGAGTTTGCATGCTTTAGAGCATGCACCATAGCTCACAGATCATCCTCCATCTGCCACAGGTATGCAGGCCCATTTTTTGCGCTGAAAAATGCGGGCTGCATCCTCCTCAGCTCCCACTCTTCAGTTTGACCATTTAGGTCACTTATAAGTCATATAAGACCATTATTTCAGGTCCCACACAAACCTAGTGGACTTTTGGCACTCCTCTTGATTTCCAACCAAATTTTCCTCTTGAACCAATGTGACTTAGCCTACAAACTGTCAATTACCTTCAATTGATCAAGTTGTGGGTTCCCATAGACTTAATTTTTGTCAATATACATGGTATAATTGAAAATTGTATGAAAATTACAAAAGAACTTATGAAATTAAGTGATATCTAAGACGGATGTTGGGTAACAATGACTGAATTATGTATGAAAGTTTCTCATGTGAAACCTAATGAAGTTCTTTTGTAAACATAAGAACTCTATGTTTTATACCATGAACAGAAAACTCTTTGACACCGGTTTGATTCTGCTTTGGTCTACCAACCTGATAAGCCAATGTGTAGGTTGCATTCCTTGCAAGCCTAGATCCTTCATTGTCACATCCGCCATTATGTTTACTGATCAGCCTCCATCAATCAATGCATATAAAATAAAGCACCCTTCAATCCATACTCCAATCTCCGGGTTCTAGGATCCATTATGTTTACTGATGAGCCTCCATCAATCAATGCATATAAAATAAAGCACCCTTCAATCCATACGCCAATCTCTAGGTTCTAGGATCCAAGAAGGTGTTAGCCACATCTACTTCCTTCACACGTTTTGAGGCTCTGTTGGACTTTTCTCTTATTGAGGGAGAAATCCTTAGGCCGCGTCTTCTTGTCAATATGCTTTAAGATCTTTTTCGGTAAGTAAGAGACAACATCAACAACTATCTGAATGTTAGGTTTGTTTTATGGGTTTCTAGGTCTTTGACCAAATCATACTCTTTGATAGGATCCACAAACTTTTCTAATCGATTGGAAAATGGGGCCACACCCACTTTTATCTTCCCTTTTTCCTCTAGGAGTGGCAACATCTCCGCTTTTTCTTCATGAGGAGATACTTCTACATCCTCTGTTTTCTAGACCACTGCTCCTATCTTTGCTCTGTAGTGCTTGTTGAGATATCGAGCTCCACTCGTGATATGCCAGGGTGACCGTTGTGCATTTATGTCACCGACTTGTTAGCTGCAGATGTGGTTGGTACATCGCTCCTGAATAATAGCTAGATGACATCTATCCTTATCTACTCTAGTTCGTGGCTCAGTTAGTATGCCACCTTAGTTAGTTGAGTTTGGTTTGAGACCCATACATAGGGTTCTTCTATTTCTTTATACTTGTGTTCTTTTTGGCTTACACACAACTAAGAAGAGGAAAAACTGTTTTCAGCCTCCACTTGTGTGTGCATTCCCCCATAGTGCAAGCAAGAAAGCTACAAGTGAGACTCCTTCCTTCTCTCCCACAATCTTGACATGGTATCAAAGCCTGGTTCGTGGTAAGGAGCTCAAGAAAGTAAACCAAGTTCGTGGTAATTTGGTAAGAGGACCAATGTTGCTTTCATTTTTCGAGTTTGGGAGTAAGTCTCTGCAGGTAGCACAGCTGGAAAGTGCAAGAGTACATTGTCTAAGATTGAGATGCCTTTCGCGGTGTAGCAACAGGGCAGTATATGCTGCGGGCGGAGGCTTTAGCCCTTGGTTGCCCTGTTTTTTTTATTCGAGGCCATTTCAGGGCCCATTTTGGAGGCGGAAGTTTTCCGCATACACTCAGGAAAAGGCCCTGTCTTTTGCTGTGCGACCACTGTTCTACAGGTCAATGAAAAGTTACCGTAGAAATTGCATTGTATGCCTGTGCGCAGAAACATTGGGAGTTACAGAATCATCCTTGTTGCCTGTTGATGCAAAATCGTCACTAGGAAGTGACTGTGTGGTCAAATACCACTTTCGTCAGTTTTGCAGATTTGCCCTTGTGAGACTGAAGCTGTGTTTTTTGCAGTGACAGAATTTTTTGCAGTGTTCTGTAATGGCGTCTGATTCTCTTTCACAGATTGTCATTGAAAATCTTGACAAGAACAACTTCCAAGCATGGAAGTTTAGAATGACGATATTCCTTATGGGAAAAGGATATTGGGAATTCGTTGCAGGAACTGAAGAAGAACCAGTTCTTCTTGATGTTCCCAATCAACAGCAAATGCAGGCATTTAAAGGATGGCATGAGAGAGCCAGAAAAGTTATGTATTGGCTGTCTATCAGTATTTCAGACTCTATGATTGTGCATATTCAGGATGCAAGTACGCCAAAGGAGGCATGGGATACTCTGTCAAAAATATATAGCACAAATACGCAAGCCAGGAAAATGCAGCTCAAGCAAGAGTTGCACAATGTGCAAAGAGAAAGTATGAGCATCAATGACTACCATATGAAGGTGAAGAATATTGCAGATGCACTTGCTTCCATTGGGTCGCCAGTGGAAGATGATGATTTAGTTTCTGTGACCTTGAATAGTCTAGGAAAGGATTATGCACAGTTCCGAACATCCATTTCCGTTCGTGAAAGATTTCCTGATTTTGAGGAGTTGATTGCTTTTCTAATTTCTGAGGAGCAGAGAAATGGTGGTGCATCTTCTTCAGGAGGAACTTCAAAAGAAGTTGTCTTCTACTCAAATGCTGGAAGAGGTAGAGGCAGAGGTAGAGGAGGCCGATCTGGAGGTCGTGGTAGAAATCAGAATATGCAGCAAACTCAAGAAAACCATTCCTATGGAGGAGGACGTGGTAACTCTAGAGGCAGGGGGAGCCAAAGAGGTCGTGGTGGATGGCAAAGAGGCCAAAATGCAAACATCAATGTTAAATGCTACTACTGTGGTAAAATGGGTCATATGGCTAAAGACTGCTATAAAAAACAGAATGACATCATGAATGAAAAATCGCAACAAGGGAATTATGCATCTTCTAGTAGACAGGGTGATGACAGAAATGAGCATTTGTTTATGGTGCAGCACATAACCAATTCTGTGACAAGTGCAGAAGAAAGCAACGATGTGTGGTATGTTGACTCAGGTGCATCAAACCACATGACAGGTCATGCAGAATGGATGCAGGATGCAAGGAAAATGGAAAAACCAGGATTTGTGGAGACTGGTGATGATACTACACATCCTATTGTGCAGATTGGAAAAATTCATTTGTCTATGCAGGATGGAAAAAATAAGTACCCGTCGAACGTATTTCATGTCCTGAATATCACCAAGAACCTGGTTTCTGTTGGTCAAATGGTTGAGTAGAGCTTGCAGGTCAGATTTAATCCTCATGGATGCTTTGTTGAGGATATGAAAAATAAAGTTCGCTTGATAGCAAAAGGAAAGAAGAAGGGCAGAATGTTTACGTTGGATGCAAACATGCCTAAATTGAGTATAGCAATGTTTGCACATGGGACCGGTGTAGTTGCAGATATTGATATCTGGCATAAACACATTGGTCATGTTAATTTACAACGACTTAAATCAATGCAAGCCCAAAATATTGTTGCAGGATTGCCTAAATTCAAGGTAGCAGAAATGCATAAGGTATGTGAAGCCTGTCAATTTGGAAAACAGGCAAGCAAACCATTTCCTAGACATGTTCAAGAAAGTAAGAAGCCATTAGAATTAATCCATTCTAATGTGTGGACTACTAAAGCTGCATCTATTGGAGGCTGTCATTATTTTGTCACTTTTATTAATGACTATAGCAGAAAATTTTGGGTGTATTTTATGAAAAAGAAAAGTGAAGTGTTTGGGCATTTCAAAACTCTTAAAGCTATGGTTGAAAAAGAAACAGGCCTGCAAATAAAATGCCTAAGGTCAGATGGAGGAGGAGAGTACCTCTAAAATGAGTTTGCAAGGTTCCTGCAAGAGCATGGCATAAAGCAGCAATATTCATGCAATCATACCCCACAACAAAATGAAATGCAGAAAGAAAAAACAGGCATATTGGAGAGGTATCTCGTGCCATGCTCAATGAAAAAGACTTGCCTGATTTTTACTAGGCTGAGGCAGTTGCTACAGCAGTCTACATAATGAACAGGACTCCCACTACAGCAATACATGGCATGACTCCAGAGGAGAGGTATACTGGTAGGAAACCAGATATTTCTCATTTGAAAATTTTTGGTTGCATTGCCTATGTTCATGTGCCAAATGAGTTGAGATCCAAGTTGGATCCAATAGCTGAGAAGTGCATCTTTATTGGTTACTCTCTGCACAGAAAGGATATAGATGCTATAATCCTTCTACTCGTAAGTTTGGAGTGAGCACAGATGTTTTTTTTTATGAGATGAGTAGCTGGTATAAACTAGTAAATGTGATTGATAATGTAGATGCACAAAATGGTAATGCTACACAAAATTCACAGCAGAAGTCACAAGATATTAGTGGACCTGGAGTGTCCTCTAGCAATGGTTCACATTCTTCGCCATGGACAGGCAGATTGAGATCAGGAGAATCTTCTCAAAACAATGCAGATAGTGGTATGAAAGTTTCACGAAAAGGAAAAGAAAAGGTAGATCATCCCATGTTTGATGTGAATGCAGGTCACTCTTATGTGGATGGTGAATCTAGTGGCTCAGAACAAAGCATTGATGATGAGTTGGGTATTTCTTCTATTGTTACACCTAGAGTAAGGAAGAATAGGGATGTTTTGAGAGCGCCTGGGAGTGAATCTACTTTGCGCAGGTCTACCAGAGCTAGGTATCATGTTGATAGGCTGAAATATGATGGATTTACAGCCATTCACTATGCCTATATGTTCAAAGTGATACAGGAACCAGAACCCACTTCTTTTGAGCAAGCCATGGGAAAAGAAAAATGAAAGAAAGCCAGGGATGAAGAAATGGATGCCTTGGAGGCAAATGCTACATGGGAATTGGTACCTTTGCCTAAAGATAAGAATGCAATTGGTTGTAAGTGGGTTTATAAGGTGAAGCACAATGCAGATGGTTCTGTGAAC
Organism: Lygodium microphyllum; assembly: GCF_053477565.2. NCBI lineage: Eukaryota > Viridiplantae > Streptophyta > Polypodiopsida > Schizaeales > Lygodiaceae > Lygodium > Lygodium microphyllum. The sequence goes on from NC_141145.1 coordinate 80,447,115, forward strand.
AGATACAAGGCAAGATTAGTAGTCAAGGGGTATGCACAAACGTATGGCATTGATTATAAAGAAACATTCAGTCCGGTTGCAAGGATGGCAACTGTAAGAGCAGTCGTTGCTATGGCTGCATCAAAGGGATGGTCTTTACATCAGATGGATATAAAGAATGCCTTCTTGCATGGTGATTTACAAGAAAAGGTCTATATGGAGCAGCCACCAAGTTATGTGCATGCTGTTCATCCTGAGTTTGTTTGCAGATTGAAGAAAGCCTTGTATGGCTTGAAGCAAGCACCTAGAGCATGGTCTGACAAGATATGACAGTATCTTGTCACTATTGGCTTTCAGATTTCCAAGGCAGATTTCTCACTTTATGTGAGAAAAACAGAGAAAGGTATTATGCTGCTTGTCATTTATGTTGATGATTTGATTATCACAGGTGATAGTGATGAAGATATCCTTCATGTGAAAATGCTATTGAAGCAGAAGTTTGAGATGAAGGATTTGGGAGAGCTGCGTTATTTCTTGGGAATTGAGGTGACTAGATCACCAAGTGGGATACGGCTCTTGTAGAGGCAGTATGGATTGGACATGCTGTCCAAATATGGGATGACAGGCTATAAGCCTATTTCAATTCCTTTGGAGCAGAATGTGAAGCTGAGCGCAGATGCAGGTGAGCTTCTCGAAGACCCTACTATGTACAGATGCATAGTAGGAAGTTTGATTTATATGACTATTACCAGGCCAGATTTGAGCTATGTTGTTGGATTGGTAAGTCAGTTTATGCAGGCTCCAAGGAAACCGCATTTGGATGCGGCTAGATGCATACTCAGGTATGTGAAGTCCACATTGCAGTATGGACTATTTTATGAGACTAGGGTTCAAATATAGTTGCATGGATACACTGATGCTGATTGGGCTGGTAATATTTCTGATAGACGATCTACCAATGGATATGTGTTCTCTTTTGGGAGTGCTGCAATCACTTGGAGCAGCAAGAAACAACCTATAGTTGCCTTGTCGAGCACAGAGGCTGAGTACAGGGGTGCAACAATGGCTGCATGTGAGGTAGCTTGGTTGCATAAGCTACTTTATGATATGCATCAGCCTACAGATGGGCCAGTTGTCATTTATTGTGACAACATGAGCACTATACACTTGGAAAATAACCCAGTTTATCATGCTAGAACAAAGCACATTGAGGTGCATTATCACTATGTGCGGGAGAGGGTTTTACTAGGTCTTATTGATCTAGTTTATGTCAGCACATAGGATCAGGTAGCTGACATATTTACGAAGGCATTGGGCGCAGAGAAGCTGCACAAGTTCAAAGACCTGCTTGGTGTGCATGAATTGGGATTGAGCTCGAGGGGGAGTGTTGAGATATCGAGCTCCACTCGTGATATGCCACGGTGACCGTTGTGGATTTATGTCACCGACTTGTTAGCTGCGGATGCGGTTGGTATACCGCCCCTGAATAATAGCTAGATGGCAGCTATCCTTATCTACTCTAGTTCATGGCTCAGTTAGTATGCCACCTTAGTTAGTTGAGTTTGGTTTGAGACCCATATATAGGGTTCTTCTATTTCTCTGTACTTGTGTTCTTTTTGGCTTACACACAACTAAGAAGAGGAAAAACTGTTTTCAGTCTCCACTTGTGTGTGCATTCCCCCATCGTGCAAGCAAGAAAGCTACAAGTGAGACTCCTTCCTTCTCTCCCACAATCTTGACAGTGCTCTGTACTTCCTTACTCAAGATTGCATTGTTTTGTTTTTCCGGAGGGAGGTTGAACTTCACAGTCTTAGCAGAAGGAACGTCCTCTTTTGGAACTACGGGTTCTCCTTTCTTTGCACGCGTTATTGCGGCCAAATTCCAATTCCACCAAATTGGAAGCAAACTCTTGGGTCTTTTGTTGGGTATCATAAGTAGATTTCACAGGAGCTGGACTTGGATAATCTTTTGAGTGTACCCTTCTCCTTTACATCGATTGCATAAGGGCTTGTCATCCACAGATCTTCTAGGGTTTGGACAATTTAGTGAAATATGACCCTTTTCTCCACATCTGTAACATTCCACTTCCGATCTCTGACCACCGCCACCACCAAACTATGTCAAAGGAGGCTTTTGCTGCAAGCTCATTCTCGATCTTGATTTTTGCCTTCTCTCTTCTCAGGTACCTCTAAACTTGTTCTAGTACTTGCCTCTTGATTGCATCATTCATTAGGGGGTTAGCTCCAACCACTTGATTTGTACTCAACAGAACAGAATCGGAGGGGGCTTCAATCTCTAGAGGACTCTTTGGCCAACATCTCTTCTACTTCCTTTTTCTCTATGTCTCTGAATTCAGCTTTCAACCCACTACACAAAGGGAGGTATTCAGTTATGAAGGTGTCAAAACTCATCCTTTTGAGGATCGTTGTTGTGCCATCATCGTAATAATGCAAACTTCTAAGGGTTTCAATAGTGTATGTTGTAAAGAACACTCTATCTACCAACTTCCAGTGGATTGCTAATTGGACAAATAGAAGATTGTCAGAACACCAAGCATCCCACGTGTCCTGTTGTTGAACATCCATGAACAAATTCCAACTCTTTTCTCTCTTGTTTTCGTGAACCTCCAATGACCACAACTCTTGAAGCTTCTTCATGATCTCCCACTTGATGATGTCTGAAAACTTCTCAATGAATGTCAAATCTTCCATGGATGGTCATTCTCTCTATTTCTACTCTTCAGTTTGTTCCCAAACAACTTGCCACCAAGATGCATGTCTCTGTTGCTTCAACTGAAAGAGGAAATAGTCCACTACATAGAGCTTGCATCATGATGGTAATGTGTTTCTCCCATTGTGGGACGAACTTCTTGTGGAAAGTGGCTTTTGAAATGAGAATCTCCAACTCTTTAGTGGAAGAAGAAACTTTGCAAACATCCATTGGATTCTCCTCTTCTTGAAAATGCCATTTTCTTCATTTTTAGCCTCTTCTAATGCTTATTGATACCAGTTTTCCCCGGTTGCGCACCAAAAACATGGAGCCCCAAGAGAGACACCAAGGAAAAGGGGTTTCTACTGCTAGAAAATCCATCTTGTAACATCAACAAGCTTTTGTTTAATTCTTTAGAGAACCAAAACAAAGAAAAAGAACAAATCTTCACGCATCATCATAGTAGATATCTCCCACAGATTTGATAGAATCCACCATAATCTTCAACATCTTCATAGAATCCATCAATAGAACAAGAAACACAAAAGAATACACCATTTTTGAATGGAAATAATCACATAGTATTCATCTTCATTGTCTTCGTAGTTCTTTTCTCTCAATCTCTCATAGAAAGATACATTATTTTGATAGAATTGACTATATCTGACTCTCTCTTCCTCTCTCAATCAATATTACATCATCTCCTCACTACAATGCTCAATAATCACTCTCAATAATCCTTCTTAGGTTGTGGATAACCCTTCCAAGAGGTATGGGAGGCATGAAAGGGCACTAGAGCCACTACAGTGACTCTTCATAGCTCACTACTGTCACTTCACTTCAGTCTTCTCTTCAGTCTTCAATAGCTGCTTCCTCCATTTTTTTAAAGCTCTTTTGAACTTAGATTCATCATTTCCAAAAGTTAGAAAACTTTCCCAAAGTACACCCTCATATCACAGAACACTTACAGAAGATCTACAGAGGATTTACAAAATAGAAACAGAACAGGAATAGAGGCCCAATATCTTATAGAACTTTTCAAAGCCATACTAACTCTCAAGCCACTAAAGATCCGGCTACATATTTAGCCTCTGTAGTAGTGGAAATAGCAACACAACATTATTTCTTGCTAGTCTAAGAAATAACACAACCATTGATAAAGAAATAATTTCCACTCGTAGAATGCATAGATAAGTGAGAGCTTACCCAATCTGCATCTATATAGCCCAAAAGTTGAAGTGAATGCAGAGAATCGGAGTTTTTTTTGTGTCAATAAACCAACCCAAAATCTTTAGTGCCTTTCAAAAACTTCAAACTTGTTTAGCTGTAGTCCAATGTTTAAGACAAGGAGAACTAAGATGTTGTCCAAGAAAATTTGTAGCAAAAATAATGACAGGGCAAGAATTTAACCTAACCTGATTTGAATAGCGAGAGTGGCATATGGTACCAAAAGTACCTTATCGGGTACCAAAGTGAATGTGCAGTACAGCTGATTTGATACTTTTTTGTGTTGCACTGGTTCTATTGAATAGATTTGGTGCTTCATTATATCTTATATCGTACTCAAGCATGTGCACCAAATATGAAGCTAAAATAAATAGTAGGACTAACATATACTACCAAAAGTACATTTGCTAATACCAAATTGTATGCACAATACCAAATTTGGTGGTTTTTTGTGTTGCATTGGTCCTATACATTACCAAAATTGGTAATGCAACACATTTGGTCCCCTACCCCTTGAATTGGAGTTAGTATTCTATAAAACCAAATTGGTACTATATCCTAGTCTAGTAAGAGTACCAATTTGGTAAGAACAACATCATTTTAGCACTATTCTAAAAATATGGGTTTTCATAAAAATATTTGGGTCATTTTGTTGTGAAAGTTTGAGCTCTAACTTGAACTATTTTCATGTGATAGCTTGAGCTCTACAAAAGATTCAAGAGTACTTATCCTACAGTGATGTTGTCACTTAGATCCTTTAAGACACTAAACCATTCTTTGTTTGGGAGTCAAAAGAGAGATATACATACTACTATGTATATTATATCTAGATGATATATTTCAAAGACGCTTTTAATCAAATACACCAAAACAAGTTTGGGAATCATGGAAAAGGTCATATATGTGCCTGCTCCATTTGTTGTACAAGGAGTAGCTGAGGCCAGTGTTTTGCAAACCAAGCATCCATATTATGCCCAAAGCCTATCAATAGTGAATATCATGCAAAGGAATGCTTGCTTGGAATTTGCGATGAATATCATTATCATTTTTCCTAGACAAGACTGCAATAGATAGTAGAGATGTGACTATGAAGGTCTTTAAGGATGTGGAAATTGGACAAGTTGGTGTATGTGTTGTCTATTATTGTATTTTCTCCACTACCCATTCACACATGGATCACAAAATCATGAGAGCACTTGAAAGCACACAATACATGGGTTGTTTGTTGAGCATCCATCAACACAATGGAGTGAGCAGGAGTTCGTAATGTGCTGACAACCCCACAATAGATTATGATGCACATCATCCTTTGAACCAAATCAAAAAACTCTTTGAGTACCGCACCTATGCACTTCTCTTGTGGGTTGAAATTTTTCATTTGGAAAATTAACATAATTAGCTGCACCCTTCAAAGGTGAACCATTGGTTTTAGCTCCTCATGAGTGAGGGTTCTCTTTATGAGAACATGTGCACCATAATGCTCTCCTTTTCCATGTCTCGAGGTGGAGAAGTTATGCATCATGTGCAAGCCTATTAGTTGATAGTACCTTGCCCTGAAATAGAAAGGTTTGTGTGCTTAAATTGAGAAGTAGCACCATTTGACCATATCCAATAATAAGATGATGCCCTTGTTGTTTTAGGCACTTGTTAGAAACCATAAAACAGTATTGAACAAACAATGTGTCATGGAGCTTGTCATTTGATATGTGAAAATGTAGTGTCTTCTCAAAAACACCTACTTAGTTTCTCACATATGAGACGTGTACCAATCTGGTTACTTGGATTGACCACCAATGAATGTATTGAATCTCATTTTGCAAATTAAATGAATAGTTCTCTACAAAATCAACAATAGACATGACAACATTACTAGGAAACCTAAGCAAGCAATCTTTTGAATTATTAGGCTTGCCACATGAAAACGAAGTTATACTTGATGAAGCTTTTGAGATTATCTAAAAAGAGACAAAAAAAAAAACTTTGCATTCAATAGAGATATGTTTTCCATGCCAATGAGTCATAATCATAACGTGGAAATTTATGAAGGAGACCCTAAAGTGTTGTGCTCCATGTTGTCCACCAAGGACATCTTAGCAATCAAGGCAACCAAGCCCAACAAGGACTTCTACCTTCCAAAATGCACAAAAGTGATGTATTAGACAACAAGAGCACAAAAGGACCTTTGGAATAACAAAATTATTAGAGCTAGAAAAATAGTTAAGGGCTTGTACTATGGCTAGGTTGAAGGCAAAGTTGATACATATACCCTATTGGATTAGACCCCTCTAGTGATAATCTACTCCCATCTTGTCTAAGCTATATAGTTCCCATAGAGGTTATCCCTAGAATCCATAATGAATTTATATTATCCACTGAGGTATATGAGAACATATACAATAGTATGCCATATGATGATGGAAGTGACCAAGATGCATGCATAATAGCCTTGGCCCCATTTGCCATACTTACAGTGGCCAAATATGTGTTATATATCCTATTGGATTAGACCCCTCTAGTGATAATCTACTCACATCTTGTCTAAGCTATACAGTTCCCACGGAGGTTATCCCTAGAATCCATAACCAATTCATATTATCCACTGAGGTATATGAGAACATATACAATAGTATGTCATATGATGATGGAAGTGACCAAGATGCAAGCATAATAGCCTTGGCCCCATTCGCCATACTTATAGTGGCCAAATATGTGCTTTTCCCAAATAGAATCTTACTTTGTAGACTTCTTATATTTTAGTTTTTTTTTTTTGCTTCCTCTTTGACAAGTAAGCCTACAATATCAAATTCGGTACAAAGAGTGATCCTAAAGCAGCTTTGGTACAAAACAATGATCCTAAACCACAATACCAAATTTAGGTTTAGTACTAAATTTGGAACAAAATAGTGTTCTTAAACCACAATACAAAATTTGGAACTAAATTTGGTACATCATAGTACCAAATTGGATAAATTGTGTACCTTGCTACAACCAAATTTAGTATATCATAGTATCAAATTGAACAAAAGTATAGCTATCCAATATACTAATTACCATTTGCGCATGCTACTTTATACAGTACCAAATTTGGTGCAAATTGTACCTCAATTGGTACACAACGATATCAAATTTGGTGCAAAATAGTGTTTCTAAATTTTTACTAAAACCACAATCTAGGATAGTGATACATATGCTAAGCATTGTACTTAGCATATATGCAAGTTGTATGACACTACCAAATTCTCTACACTACAATACCAACTTTGGTACATCATAGTACCAAAATGTATAGAGGTACAAATGCCCAATATACTAGTTACCATTTACAAAGGTTGCTTTATATAGTACCAAATTTAGTATATAATAACACCAAATTTTGTGCAAAATGGTACCAATTTTGGTATTATACATGTTCCATAGTTCTCAATGGACCCAAAACATAGGAATAGGTACATAAATTCAACACAACATGAAATTCATATACATTTGTTGTTATTAACATAGTGCCAAAATTAATACTACATATTACAAAAAATGAGTAAAGTAAAATAACCAGTATAAATATTAACTAGAAAGTAAACACTGCACAAATACCAATGTACACCATAGGCAAAGTAACCAAAAAACCATAGGTGAAATTGCATTAATTTGTATATTGCCAATGGTACACAACTTTGGTTACACTGCTCACTCGATGGTAGGGGGTCAAATTTGTAGGCATATTCCTCTAGCTGTATGAAAATGGTCAACCACGAATGAGAGATGTCATTCTCTATATATAGTCACAAAATTTTGGATAGCAAATCTTATTTGAAAATTTAAAAAAATGTGAAAATTTAAAAAACCTACTAAAAACTTGAAAATTCTATTAAAAATCTTTAAATTTTCACAAATATAGCTAAAAATATTTTTTAAACATTGAAATTTCTCCAAAAATCCCATTCAAAATTCCACATTTATTTTGACAATATGCAACTAGAAATAAATCTTTTATTTGTCCATGCAGCCACAATGATGTGTTGCTACACGGATACATTGTGAAAAAACATGGAATGCATCATCATCCAGCTTTCTTATTGATTTAGAGAGTCAATGTAATCTTAGTCATTAGTGGTAGTGTCCATGGTATGAATGGCTGTAACGTGTCCTCTTAGTGTCATCCAGGACACGTCTTAGCAGTCCATCGGAAAGGATGTCTAGAAAGCTCCGCCCGACACTCCCATGGAATGTTACGGGATTTGCGATCTAGGTATTCCCGTGTCTGCCACATAGCGGAAGTATCCTGGCCGTTCCCACTTAGGATCGACCGGAATTAGGGTTTTCCTGATTGATCATTAACTAACAGCAACCAGCGTCGGACCCGAGCGAACTACTTTACGCAGAAACGCCAAGTCTGAAGCGGATTCACGCTACACTTGGTTCAAGGAGAATGGGAAACGAGAGGGATGCAAAGCTCAATCTCTCTGCCATAAGGCATAGTCCCATTCCGTTCCCCTAAAACAGCATAAATCGGGTAAGACATAACTATAGGTCATCGCTTTCGTTATTCATTTTGATGATCATCCCACTGTTCTTTGAGATTTTTGAGAAAAGTTCCCGGCTAACCGGGACCACCCAACCGTAGGACGGCGGACCCATGGCCCATCCTCCGCACTTTCCTCAGTTTGTTTTTAGTTATGTAATTATCTAACACATTGATTTGACATATAACAATCAGCTTCTTTAATTAATCCATTAAGCACTGGTTCCTTCACGTAATCTTATCACGTGACATAGAAAAACAATATCAAGCAAGTTCTTTATTAACATTCCATCATTTTATCTTTGAAATACAATGAGTTCCGCCCGTAGGCTTGTCCATAATCCGCCCGAAGGCTATCCAGTAATCCGCAGGGATCACTATTCCAAGCTTCCGCCCGTAAACTAGTATCCAATTGAAGAGACGGTAAACTCCTGTGTTTCCTGCAATTACTCTATGCATGTCAAGGTAGTACTGCATTACAGTTTTACAAATTGTTTGTTTTTATCCTTTCCTTTATGTTTGCTGGAAAGGCCAAATTATAAGATCCACGTTTGATTTTTCTTCTATTACTGAAGAAATCGTTCTTTATTGATAAGATGGAGTGTACATTCTTAGTGGTAGATTGTCTCGTGTTGCTGGTGTATGACTTTTACATGGCTTTGGAAATTCATGAATGCACTGAAACTCTAGTCTTGTTTATCATTAAACATAGGTTGGAGCATTAAAAAAGCTGGTAGAAGAACGCAAAGTGAAATATATTGGATTGTCTGAGGCCAGTGCAAAGACTATAAGGCGAGCACATGCAGTTCATCCAATCACTGCGGTCCAGCTTGAATGGTCCCTATGGTCAAGAGACGTGGAAGAAGAGATTGTTCCAACGTGCAGGTACTCTTTCAACTGTAAAAAGGGTGATCTGCATTTGTAACCTCTAAAACATGGCTTAGGACTCGGGAACTCTGAATGTTACCAGGTGACCGCAGTTTCATGTGTATTGTAAGTGTAATAAGATCTCATTTTACTGCATGTGTATGACAGATATGTTTCAAAACTGTGCTTGTGGATGGTAAATGCATTGCAGCTTGTATGGGAACAGGCACTACTTTTCTAGGATTATTTGTAAAGTAGAGTGTGTAACTTGTGCACTGCCTTCTGACAGAGAGTTGGGGATTGGAATAGTTGCATACAGTCCACTTGGTCATGGATTTTTTAGTGGTAAGGCACTTCTTGAAAAGCTGGAGAGCACTGATGCTCGCATGGTAAGTACTCATCTGAAGAGATCTCACACTATCAGTCAAGATCTCAGCAAATGCTTTTCAAGTTTGGTGTTTGTAATCGTGGTAAACATTTTGTTTGCGTCAGTAGCTGATCAAAATGCATCTTCTTGATATTTGTACGAAGCTTTACCTGCCATCATCTCAACATCTGGTCTGGGGTTGAGCTGACAAAAAAGTAAACGGTCTGTCAAGTTGTTCTATTATGGAGGGATAGTAGTGGGGTGAGTAGGATGATTGCAAGACATTTCCTGATTGCATAACTATGTTGACTACACATGGTCATGGACCGGTTAAAACGGAAGGAAGCTGTCAACTGATATGTTACATTGAGAACCCTTTCAAGATTTAACACAAGGTAGGTTGAGTATGTTGGGAATAGTCACAAAGGACAGGGAATGGTTACCTGCTTTAGGTGCAGGAACTGTGTAGACCAGATGATACTTGTCTGTGGTTTCAGATGCCCAGATAGTGGCATAATTTGGTTTTGCTAGTAAAGCCAGTACTTATGTTCAGATGAAGGCACTCTTGTTCCATAAATATATGAACAGAGCTTGACATGCATATGATGCAGTTACTGGGTATGAACACCCAAACCCCCTTTCTCCCATTTAGAAGGTATATAAGAATTAGTGGGGAGTTACTTCTGAACAGTCATGTACTGTTGAATGTAATCTCAGTTTGAGGTTCTCCGACTTCCAGTTTAGAATGGTTGCCTTGTCATATAGCCAGTTGTCCATGTAGTAGCTTCTCTATGAAAGTGAATCGAGGGAGAGTTGCCCACCTTGCTTCTCTCTTAGAGTGACAATTCAAAAGGGTATGAGTAAGTTCTTCAGTGTAGACCAATTCGAATTCAACAACCCAAAACTTGGTTGAATTGGCCATCAAAATTGTCCAGTTCAGGCTTGCGAGGTAATCCCCTTTGCATGTTGGATTTATTCTTGGATGGCATATCTTCTGATAAATACAAATCTTTAGCTGCAAGCAACAAGTAATGAGACCAATTGAATCCTGGAAAATAATAATTTAAAGTTTGTCATAGTTGGAAGAAAGAATGTCTCCCTCTTTGTCTACCTTTTGCTTCTCTCTTGACGTATTGCATTTGTGTCTCACATATGCCAGCCATCCTAAGATTTGTTCTTGTGTGGGACATGTATGGTCACTGCTCATCATGTATGTGAAGAGGGTGGGCTGTATCAATAAAAAAGCGTCAGGATAACAATTTTCTTGATTCACATCTATTTTGAATCAGATTGGAGTACTACCTCGGTTCCTAGGCGAGAATCTGGAGAAGAACAAGATATTCTATGAGCGTGTGTCCAACTTAGCAAAGAAGTATGGCTGCACGCCTGCGCAGTTGGCCTTGGCCTGGGTTTTACATCAGGGGGATGATGTGGTGCCTATTCCAGGTGATGGTGCCTATTACATTCTAAGTGACATGGAAGCATCTTGTATGCATTCTTAGTGACATGGTGTTACAGTGCATTGTGAAATACAGTGCATTCTAACGGTGTTTTGCGGCAGGTACAACCAAGAAAGCAAACTTTGATGAGAATATGGGTGCCCTCAAAGTTCATCTGACAAAGGAGGATTTGGATGAAGTAACGGCAGCAGTGCCGCCACATGAAGTTGCTGGGGACAGATATGATGAGGAGGTCAGCAAAAAATCATTCCAATATGCAGACACTCCCCCACTGAAAGTGTGATGTGTAAAGTGAGCTTTTAAACAATCTGGCTAGTTCTACTTCCTGCTATCTAGCTGCAGCATTTCCCCACATAGCGCATAACCAAATATATGTGTCTTGGTACTTGATTGCTAAAAGCAGGCACTCAAGTGAGGCTAATTAGAGCTTGGAACATGTGAACCTTGTGTGCTATTATTAGCTCCATCATAATATCAAGAGCTAGGATAGTTTGCAAAATATCAAGAATGTTAGAATGGTCTAGATTAAGCAAGAAAAAGAGTATTGAGTATAAAGCATAATTGTTTTTCGAACCCATGTTGGTCAATCAAGCAAACTAGTACATACAAATTTTGAACCTCATACATTGGTGCCCTTTATGTTGTGTGTGTGTGTGTGTGTGTGTGTGTGTGACATAGAATGCCTAGTGATGCAAAAACGTATGCAACATATAGGCTAGTAGTGGGAGGAATTTAAAAAGTGAAGTGAGGCAACCATTTAAGCAACAAGAACTTACAACTTTGAGACATAAAACAAAGCAACGCAAAAATAAAACATTTCTTATGGCGCTTAATGATAGCTCTGATTTGTCTACGATCAAGTTGTTCAGATCTTTTCTTGATGGGCATGGGTGTCTTACTCTAAGGAGGCATCCCTCCCTTGAAAATGAAGCTTTTCTATGATGTAGCCTTGCTAGTTGTCTTTTAGTAATGGTGGTGGCCAATCATGTGTTCGATTATGAGTAATGAAAAAGTTGGTAACAACTCTCTATTTGGGTGGACTTGACTATGGGAGACTCCTCTCCCATTCAATAGTAGTTTTCCATCTCTGGAGCTCTTAGAGGAAGAATATTAAACATCACCAATTCTTAAATTGCATCACTTGTCACATAGGACCAAGAATCTCTCAAAAGAAACAGTGGTATTTGCCTCAAATGTTAAAGTACCATACATGGACAAATCTAATGCTTCTCTATCACAAAGTTGGCACATGTGGTCCTTTGTTTTGATACCCTTCCATTGCTTGCCTTAATCCTTAGGTGAGGTGTTGAGGTAGGATCTTACCAATAGTTGTGCACATTCCATGTGGCAGCTACGTATCCATATAGCTTGATGGGTGATGAAGCTATCCTTAGAGAGTTGAATAATTTGATTGTGGTAGTGTGCCATCCTCTTGCCATGTGGGGAAAGGGATCTAGTCTAAGTCTTCTTTGTGTCTAGTCTCAAAATGTTCGCTTTAATCACTTGGTTCAACTTTGATTGGCTAAGCTTGAGTCTAAGGCAATCCAAGTTGAATCATAGGGGGATAATATATCAACATGTAAACCATGCAAACTCATCCATATACTCATCTAAAAATTTCAGCAATGGCTATTATCCTTGGTTTTTAATTGTTTAGATGAAGCCAATGCTAGCCATCGATATCTATCATTAGGGAGCTCCCATAATCTGTGTAAAAAAGTCAATGTCTAGAGTAGGACCTCAATCACCATAATTGTTGGTCCCATCTTAGCTTTGATAATTTTGCGTAGAGTTGAGCTCTTCACTTGTATCATATGTGATGTCGTCATGGCTAGTGGTTACTCCATATGCTCCCATGATTCCATCATAAAACTCTCTTTGGTCCATCATAATATGTGAGTGCTCGTCTCCTTGTACGATAAGAGGCTTGGGTCCCAAATGACAACCTTGTAGAGGAGTGTAGGTGTAACTAGTGCATCAAAGAGTCATAATTTGATACATGGTTCATGGAATTAATTGTATGTGTGTAAAGAGTCTCTCCAATGCACTTAATGTTGCATATGCTTGTGCTTGTCAAGCCTTTAGTGTCTCTCCAAGAAATTGTGGGCCTTTGAAAGTGACTCCCAAGTATTCATACTATTTGATAAACTCCATTGGCTCTCCATCAAAAGTAAATTGATACTTGAACTTTGCCACCTAATTGGCAGAGGTATTGAAAATCATAACCTTCGTTTTCTCAAGGTTCACCCCAAGATCTCTATATTTGAAAAAAGGTGATAGTGCATCCAAATGTCTTAGTAAGCCCTTAGGTAAGTTAGATATAAGCACAATGTCATATTCATAAATCAATGTAGGCATTAACACCCCAACTAAGCTAGCTTCCACCCCTCTCTCTATCAACATAGTCTGAGACTTCGTCTATATAGAGCCTAAACAAAGTGGGTGGTAGTGGGTATCCGTGTTTCACTCAAAAAGTGTAGTTAACTAGATCCAAGATATCCCCTATGGCTTATATGTTGCCTATCATTGTCTTATATAGAGCATAGATACTCCACTGTATCTCCTCAGGGAAACCAATGTGTCCCTTTGGCAACAACAATGTTGCAATTCCATGATATTGTTGCTAGCATAACTTTATCTTTTCCCCATAATCTTGCTAATAGGCAAATTATATGTTTTTCTTGATCCTCCGAGATCATCCAAAAGAACACAATATTCTGCAAATTTTTCACAATAGCAAGCACATCCAAAAATGTCCTTGACACCCAATGAAAGTGGAGTCCACTAAAGAGGCTATGCTTTGCAATTGCATCATCTCTGCATCCATCTTCTCATAAATCAAAGAATTATTAGTAGCTAAAACCAATGATCTATCCATCTTATGCATTCCCTTGAATTGATCAAGACTTCATCCATGTTACGACAATATGTCTTCCTAATACATCCATCCAATATTAAAGGCCATTTCTTGGATACAAAGAAAATCACCATGACCACAAGCTAAGCCATGGAGAATGTCATTTGTCATATTTACTTTAAATTTCTCCCATAATTAATCGAATTCATTGGGTCACAAAAGACAACAAAGTAAAAAAAAGTTTCTGAAATTGTTGGCCATGTCAGTTGATTTGAAAGAAGGGTATAAAATTGAATGCATTGTGCAAAATTATTCAAAATATTTCCATGCCTTACACATTGTGAGGATTTGTAGGAGTAGGATGTCAAAAACACAGATCTAGAGCAGGGCAAGAGCTATGGAGGATGGAAGATGAATACACAACTCATGGTGACATAGACTTAGATAGACTAATTGTTACACAAGTGAATTAGGCTCCAAGATGGAAGCTTGGATTCATAAACACATTCTTGTATAGGATGGACAATGACATTGACAATGACTCAAACGGATAGTTCCATTACATTGAAATGAGTGTCAACAAGTACATGCCTTTATAGCTTTTGGATAGTAACATTGTACCTCACTGTGCTTATGGGATTCTTGACATCTCTTCCTACAGCATGCATCATATGTCTATCTTCCTGCCTCTTTTGGGCACACATATCAAGAATCATTTGCTATTCTCAACACCCCCCCTCAAATTATGAGTTTCTACACTTGGTGGCTTTTGCCCCCCCCTACATGATGATATGGCCCAAGAGACTAGCTCATAGGTAGCCTAGTCAAGTTAAAGCTTGAAACTTTACATCTTTGGTAAGGGCTTTTACATCCACTATGGGCAACAAGATCCACTACGGGAAACAAAGATCCACTATGGGAAAACATGATCCACTTATGGGAAGGTTTTTTATGTTAACAGTGGAATGTATCTTCTTCATTTTTCGTTTGCTTCTTTGGAAAATTTTGGTGATGTCCTCGATCTTCATATTGTTATCTTTGGTTTTCTTGGTCTTTTCTTCATGCTTTTCATCTTTGGCTTGTTTTTCATTATCTTGTGCTCTAGTCTTCTTTGTACGGTTCTTTTTCTTAGTGAGTTTGAGATGGATACAAATAGGTACGTTGTTGTGACTTGACATGACTTGTTGAACCATGACATAAATCTTGGGATACATAGATTTTGGGATTTCATATGGCTTTGAATCATGGCTTGACATTACATGGGATTTTCTTTTGAGATCATACAACATCTTGTCCTTCATTTTGCTTGCTTTGTCACTCTTTAGTTTGCTTGTAGCTTCTTTGACCTTGACTTTGCTCTTCTTGTCCCCCTCAAGCAAAGGTACCACCAACTTTGAGTTTTGTATGATGACCAAGGCAGCTGGAATGACTTCAAAAAATTCAAATGAAATCATTGATTGCACTTTAGAGTAGGCATCTACATTTCTTCATGTTGATAGAATAAAGGCACCTTCTATGTAGTACAATTTCGCAAGGAGAGTTGTATCACTCTTCATAACAAGTATCTTCATAAAAAACTTGATTTTGGTCATTCCCACAATTGAGAATGAGCTTCAAATTCTAAGTCTACTCAGCAGAAGAATTATACTTCAATGTGTCGATAGACACAAGAAGATTAGTATGTATCAACATTGAATGAGTATCAAAAAGTACTATCTTGTTCTTGAATCTCCGAGTTGAATCTTGATGTTGGAGCACTTGCTTGCTGATTTGTTGTGATTTCCTTACTGAAAACTCAGTGTTACAATAGGCTAGAGTGGCATTGACAAGCTTGAGTTGAAGGAGGTAAGATATTGAAGTGACAAATGAGCTTGAAGGTTAAGAGGCTATAGAGTCCACAATTAGGGTTTTTGAACCCGATTGATTTTTTGTCTACTGCTGCAAAGCTCGTGGGATGGATCATTTGGCACAAGATTTGGTGAGAAGGAAGCTTGAGTAGTGGCCTTTCAAAGCCCTATGGTTTGATTGGACGTCGCAGCACATATGCGTAGATTCAGTTGTCTAATGAACGCAGGCGCAATGAGGACAACGACCATGAATTTTGCCATTGTTGAAGCTGTAGACCACCAATGTCTATGTTTGAAGTGCTAGGAGGAAGTGTCCTGAGTAGTGACAGATATCTCTAGAAGGAATCATTGGAAGATATGGCCTATAGAGAGAGATCTAGAAGCTCCAAGGTGGGTAGGTGTAGTGTGGCTATGGCTGCCACAAGGTGGAAGATGAAGATGAAGTTGAAGATGGAGTCATGAGCTAGATGTGAGCTAGACAAATATGACCAAGAGAGACTAGAGAAGCACTGTATGGAGCTATACCATGCTTAGCTGAGCTCTGATACCATGTCAAAACACAGATTTAGAGCATGGCAAGAGCTATGGAGGATGGAAGATGAATACACAACTCATGGTGACATAGACTTAGATAGAATAATTGTTACACAAGTAAATTAGGCTCCAAGATGGAAGCTTGGACTCATAAACACATTCTTGTGTAGGATGGACAATGACACTGACAATGACTCAAACGGATACTTCCATTACATTGAAATGAGTGTCAACAAGTACATGCCTTTATAGCTTTTGGATAGTACCATTGTACCTCACTATGCTTATTGGATTCTGGACATCTCTTCCTAGAGCATGCATCATATTTCTATCTTTCAGCCTCTTTTGGGCACACATATCAAGCATCATTTGCTATTCTCAACATAGGAGCTAGGTAAGCCACTTTATAAATTTGTGCCAGGGCAGTGACATAGAGAAATAGGCATAACCAATGTAGGTGAGCTGAGAATCCCTAATTATGTATTTCCCTTGATATGCCTCGAGTTTACATAGTGGAATAGAAAGCAATACTAAGGGGTTAGGGATTGATCAACCGAGGTCACTAGGCATTTCCAACTCGAGGACCCCTAGATGCAATGCTGTGTTTTTGCGAGCATTACTTTTTTCCTTTCATTTCTTTTGATACACAATGCATTAGAAGAGGATTTTCAAGCTCTATGCATGGGATAAGATGGTAACATTGAACAGACTCAGCATAGCTTGATAGAAGGAATAAATCGATTGATGTCAAAGAGAAAGTGATAGAGTGGTTCTTGGGACTTGAGATGGGTTATCTTGGACATTGAGGCTTGGTCAATGAAGGGAAATTTCACCATTGACAGAAGCTTGTTTTCTCATTGGAATTGGACCTTGTTTATGGGAAGAGAGAGTAGTTGATAGATATGCCTATTGAGACATACTTGCGTGTGGAGGATGATCTCTATAGGCATGGTCTTCACATCTCCTCTAGTGAGGTATTTTGCATTTCCCTCCACTACTTGGAAAATTTTTGGAGGCTTTTCAAGGGGAACAATAGTCCTTGGAGGCTTTGAACATTTGATCTGCCAACTTAATAACCTCCATTGTCATGCATTTACTTGGCAAAGATGTGAAAGTATATGCAATTGATCCACTTTGAACAAAAGAAAAAGGGCTCGAATGAAAAAATGATCACTTTTCTAAAGTCAGTTGAACATTGATCCTTGATATCTTAGCTTCATAATAATTGCTGTGTGGGGTTTTTCCTACTCAGTTCTATTTATATACAATCACTAAAAGCACTTGTTACCTTGACTTGATAGCCATTGCTTGTAGGAGTGTCTGGGGTTTTCTCTACTTAGTTTTATTTATACACAATCATTGAAAGCACTTGTTTTTTGCTTATGTGCATAAAAATATGCAAAAATAAAGATTGTGCAATATCCACTACTACAATTCCTTTCCCTAGCCTAATAGCCACATGAAGCTCCTCTTTCATAAGGAGTTCATCAAGCAAGGGATATTCTAGCATTAGGCCACCTTAGTCCATATCCCAAACAGTAGCAAGTATATGAAAAGAATTAGAGGCTATACTTGTTGAGTCTCTTTAAGACTACCATATGGCTCATATCTCCTCCAAGAGAGAGTTGTTAATTGGCCCTCCAAGTTTAGCCATTGAAACTTGATTATAAAACCAATGTTTCTCAAACTAACTTCATCCTTCTACTTATCATTTTAGTTGTTCTATATAGAATGGGTTTTGCTAGTAGAGCACATTGTTGAATGTGAGAGTTAAGTGGCATTATTTGGCTTCCTCATTTGAAATGTGTCGCATTAGAACATCTAGAAGCATGTTGTAGTTCATGTTAGGGGATATGCTACATATTCCTCATGTTCCTTTGGCAGCATGCCCATATTGGCATGGATGTGGATGTATGTGAAAATCTTTAGCCAAGCATCCAATTTGATAAGGCTCTCTATGGCATTCCTATTTTCTAAGTGGGCTTGTTCCATTGCCATTGTCTTTAGCATTTTGATCGTTGCTTTGGACTTTAGCATGGTTGAAGGTTCAAGGAAAGATGAGCAAGATTGGTCAAGTGAGAGATTTCTTGCGCTTTCAAGGTTTTCCTATTCATCTCATGAGGATTTGTGGCTATCACATTGCATTTCTTATTGGACGTAATAGTTAGATATGCTCAATGCCCCACCCTCATAAGGTGCCACCAATGATCCATGGTGCTCAAAGTTGTAAGGCCCCCATTATGAGGAGAAGCCAAATGTGAGCATGGACATTGGTTGAGTCTTGACTTGTATATCAGATGAGGTCTATGTGATTGGATGGCAAAAAAAGGTGACCATTGTGGGTCTAATCTTTGGGTTGGACTTAGTTAAGCTAGTAGTAACTTGAGGCACATTGCATCGAGTTGCCGAGGAAGGGAGTTAAAAGGGGCCCCTATTTTGGGGTTTGAGGGCCTGCGGAAGCGGCCCTTGGCTAGGGGGTCCCAGGGGGGACCAGCGTCCCATACTATATACTTTCTTTTCTTTAAGTTGGCCCATTTCTTTGTCAACACTTTTTCAAAGTATCTATTGACTTTCCTTCACAATGGCCCCCCTCGGTTCGACGGTAAAGGGAATATTCCCTGGCCGACTAGTGAAGGCTCATATGGTAGGTCGACCTAACCGCCTTCATGGGCTATAAAAGCTAAATCCCTTCACAGACATCGATTATCTATCTTTCACCCAGTCAGAGTTGTTCCAGCTAGCCTTAAGCTCTTCACCTATCTTCTATCCATCTAGATCGCCATCTAAGCTTCATTATGGAAGCGCTGTAAAAGGGTTTCGAAAGCAATGTCGCAACTTCAGAATTCCTTGATCAATTTCAGGCTAGAAGATTAAACAAGTGAGATCAGGCTATTCCAATCTGTTAACAAAGGTAATACTTCTCAGGTATGGTGAATCTCTTTTGAAGCATCCAATCTAGCAAAATTCTTCACCCTCAGAGCATGTATAAAGAACAGTCTTCAATGTTTCATCTTTCAGCACTATTTAAACAGCCATTGAATTGTTGTAACACCAACTTAAGGCTTTTGTACCCTTTTAAAGATCTTCAGACCATATGCAGTCTCTTGATTGTTGTTCTCTTGCATCTTCTGTTATCAACCCCAGGATCACGAACCACCAAGAGATACTATGTATTTTTAGAGCAAGATCAAGCAATTTCTCCCTGTTTGTGCCCTCCACTGATGATGAGCAAGGCAATTCTCTCCTTCTTGGTTTCTTTATCGGACTGTTTCTGCAATGACTTGGAGATGTTTTAGGATCCTTATTTATCACAATCCTTAACCTGGTTATCTGCACTATCTGTACATTTCAAAGGAGGTAGTACTTTAGGAAATTTTATCTTAATAGAGAATCTTGGACGGATTTCTCGTTAAAATGCCAAACTTGGCAAGCTTGCGCTGCAACTCTGGTCGGAACACTCAGAAAACAATTGCAATATATGGCTTCACTTAAGATTTTAAAACCAAGTTCAAGAGTTCAGAGTGGCCCCTTCAAATCAGGTCTTCAATTTCATCTTTCGCATCAAAGAGCGATGCCAAGCTGGAAATACAGGAGGTATAGCCTGTTGATTTACCACGACATAATAATCCCAATGTTCTCATGGAAGCATGGATCAGAGTTCTGTTGCAGCCTTCCAATTTCTTTGCATCACAGTAATGTTTTTGTTGAAGACATTGCATATACTCTTGATGGCAACAGGCTCATTGGCGTCTCTCTTCTATAATCGGAGTTTGCGAGATCATTCAGTTGATCTGATCCTCTCCTTTCACATCAAACGGCCTTGCTTTTCAATTAATTAGTGCAAGCTCTGTTTTTTCGCAATCACCAGCACATATTGCCAGATATTTGTGTGCATCTGCTGTATCAGCAAAATGACCCAAAGGTTGTAGAATAGTATCTGATGCAATAAGCCCAAAAACCGTTGATGAGACCCTCCATACCCTCCATAAGCTTCTACCAGCTTGGGCAGCAGATTGAACTGCAGACAGCGTCCTCTTGTTCACAACCACCTCATGTATCCCAGTCATGCCAACGCCTCCCTACGATAGGTTAATGTCTTCAATATCCGCAGAAGATGTCGATTACTCCTTATAATACGTTCCTTTCATCCTCTTCAATGTTCGTTCCTCTAAGCTGTTGCAGATTAGAGACGACCTTTTGCGAGTTCCCAAAAACATGCAGCATACTGTTGCAAGATGCTCTCATTGACGGACAATTTTTTTTTATGTCTGTCTCTTTTCTTATAACAGAGAAAAAGAAGAGAATTGCCATCTGTTGAGGAAGGTGCCTTGCTTCCTCGAAGCATAGAGTCGAAGGCGTTGCAGTCCTGGTCGACGTTTCGTTACAGACTTTTCCCCTGATCGCTCTTCGACTCCGGCCTTTTCTTCTTCCGCTTCAACACCTTGAGCTTCTTGACTGCTAAACTTTCATGATTGTCCTCCTCCCGTCCCAGAGCTCCTTCCTCTTTTCCATTTTCCAGAGCACTCCTCTGTTTTTTTTTCTCTTCCCCCCTAATTAGCTCTTGACTCAGCTAATTAGCTTCCTCCCTTCCGAGATTCCCTGCGCGTCGACTCCCTTTTCCTCCTCAGAATTCTGCGCTGTATTATCCTCCTTCTCTCCCTCCAAAACACTTTTCAAAAACAAAAGCTTCTCTTTTTCCCCCAAATTGGCTTTTCTCCCCATAGAAACGGTTCTTTTTTTAAATCATGTCTTTCAGCTATTCATCATGAGTCATAATGTCAGCCTCATATACCCATTTTTTACCAGGGCGCCAAATACACTCAAAGCATCGCATTCAATGCAACAGTTTTATGTTCAAATAGCTTATCAAAACCTTTTCTGCTTCTGCAATGCTTCCACACTTCCCATACATGGATACAAGAAGTATACATGGAAATATAAGATAATCAAGTGCCAGGCCCTCTTGTTGCATAAGCTGAAGGCATTGATTAACCATCTTTTAATCACCACATGTCACATATCCATCAATCATTACACCCCAAGCAACAACAGCACGATCCTCTATACTCCAAATTTGAACAAGGTCATCTTCACCTCCAACCAAGACATATTTGCTATCTGGGCTTCAAGATCAACAAAGAAGGGAACCAAAATAACTTTTGCCTCCACAAATTAGTTGTTCAGTCTTGAAATCAAAAATCTGAGATAGCCAACTAGTGCAACACTCGCTAAATACAAGCCATTTGCAGAGAATGCAAAATTATTGATAGAACCTTGACATTTGTGCCACCTTGCCAAGGGACTGCTCTTACTGGCTACTCATATGTTGCTACAAGCTCTCAAAATATAGAAATAAGTGGTGATATCCATGTTGATGCATTCATGTTGCATTCTTTCAAACAATTCTAACACATCGATTAAGTATGTACAAAGTAGCAAATGCCGCATACACAACTTTTGGGTGGATTTCACACCTCGAATGCGCAGCAATACGACATCCACCCCCTCTAATCCTGCGCATCCTCCGGATGGGCCAACTACCCATGATCGTTATCATCAAGTTCCACAAACAAATCAAGCTCTTCGTTAAGCATTTCCGGTAGATCAACAAGATTTTCAGCCATATCATCTGTCTCTTCCATTGGAGTTTCTTGTCGTTGCTCTTCTCTTGAAAATTCTTCCAATGCATAATCCTCATCATCTCTTTTCTTGAAAATCTTGATTCTTTTTCCAGCAATAGGCACTCTAAGCACTGTCCCATCCAATTCAGTCAGCTCATATGTTGCATTATCAAAGACATGTCTGACTATGTACGGCCCAAACCATCTTTTCACCATCTTCCGAAGTGCAATATGCTGATTTTCAAGGCTGCTATCAAAGACCAATACCCAATCTCCCTCTTCTATTGCTCTTGGCCGTAAGCGATGCCTGCTGTCAAACCTGTCCTTATTCCTTAGTCTAGCAACTTTCAACCTGTCAATAGCTAGCTGAATATCCTCAGGTCTCCTCTCCAACTGTCGAATCCGAAGAGCTAAGAGCTCCTCTCTCGTCAAATCCTCCTGCCAAGGTAAAACTGACCAAGTCAAAGCACAAGTCTCAATCGGCATAACAGGTTTCTGACCATACATCAACTCTACAGGCATATATCCTGTGGTAACACTATGAGTCGTACGATCAGCCCATAAAGCAAATGGTAGAAGTCTTGGCCATTCTCCAATCCGTCCTCTGCATGCTTTGGCTAATGCTTTCACTATCGGTGGATGCCCTCTTTCACTCTTTCCATTTCCCTCTGGATTATATGCTGTGGTTAGAGCCAATTTGATTCCTAGCTGAGAGAAAAACCCCCTAGCTTCATCTGCATCCAATTCACCACGATCCGCAGTGATCTTACCCACACAACCATACCTGCAGAAAATTTCCTCCAATAAGAACTTACACACTGCACTAGTGGTCTTCATTCTCAAAGATCTGCCCTCAACATGATTAGAAAGATCCTCTCTAGCCAAAACAATCACTACAAGATATAGACCTTATAGCGACGTTTAAAGCGACGAAAATACAAACAACAAAATTTGCCCCCGTCGTCGCAAAAAGCGTCGTTATTGACGACGCCATGGAATCGTCGCTATTTGCGTCGCTATTTGCGTCGCTATATGCGTCGCTATTTGCGTCGCTATATACGTCGCTATTTGCGTCGCTATATACGTCGCTATATGCGTCGCATATAGCGACGCAAATAGTGACGCATATAGCGACGGTTGCAGAGAATTTGCGACGCTGATAGCGACGACAATAGCGACGCCTGCAGTAAATTTGCGACGCAAATAGCGACGGTAACAGAGGAAAAAAAAATTTTGTGGCAGGGCAGCAAGCTGCCCTACCACATATAGCACTGTGTGCTGTATGAGAGCCATACAAAATAGTTTCTGCACTGCTGCATACAAAGCG
This sequence comes from Lygodium microphyllum, assembly GCF_053477565.2. Classification (NCBI taxonomy): domain Eukaryota; kingdom Viridiplantae; phylum Streptophyta; class Polypodiopsida; order Schizaeales; family Lygodiaceae; genus Lygodium; species Lygodium microphyllum. Next base: position 80,470,429 of record NC_141145.1, read on the forward strand.
TTTGCAAACAAAAAGAATCTATACTGAAATCATAAAACTGATAGATGAAATAAATACATGATATCGCATAAAATGCGATTGGTACAATCATAAAACAATATCACTAATACATAGAAAATGTCTACATAGATCGGGCGACTAAAAACTAAAGGTATGTGAGCGCTAAGGATCCGAGGGCGAGCTACAAATCGTCGTCCCCCGAAAGCTCGTCCCTCTGCAAAGGAGCATCAAACGGATTCTGCAGAAAAAGAAACAACATATCAATCCACCATACAATAATGCATTCAAATATCTCATGGTAACTACGGACATGAAAGATGAGAGACTTACTGGGCCGCCGCGTCTGTACAATCGGTCAATCAATGATCTGAGACCGTGCCTCTCTGCATATTGAGTCTCAAGGCCTTGCGGATCACGATTTGTAATGGAGTGCTGCAAAGAAAACAAAATGCTAACTGTTAGAAATATGATTGTCAGTACAAATAATATCTCAAAAAAACAAATAAGCAAAACAAAAGAGAAACTTACAAAGTCCTCCAAATATGTCCTGTGGCCGCCACTCCCAAGATGATGTACCGATCCGGCCTCGATTCGTGCCCTCGCCGCCTCCCGCTGCTGACTCCAACGTCCTGGCGAATTTGTAGCCTCCTCCCTCAGTCGGCGCCAGTCCTCTGCATCTAACCACTCGGGCTTTGGAGCCCCACTCTTGATTGCCTTGCGTGCGTCGGATCGTCTATGTGACATGTATGCACGCATGCAATCCATCATCCAGCCCGTAGAGAATCTATCCACTGCGGCTGGCACCGGGAACTCCTCATGCAAGGATGCTACTATGTACTCCTTGCTCCCCTCCGGTATGTTCCTCCAATGATCCAGGACGTTGTGCCGAAAAACTTGTTGGCACAACTCCCTCATGCGAGCTATCACCCTCCTCCCCTCATCATTCATGATGATAGCTCCTGACCTGCCATCCACTAGGTATCCATAATCCCTAGGAGTGTGCCTCGTATGGGCCCTCTCCCATCTCCGTCCACGCTCCTGGGCATATCCAGGAGACCCCTGAACATCCGGTGTACCGACGGGGGTACCCTCTCCCGGAGTGCCACTGAAAGGGGTGCCACCAGAGGGGGTGCCACCAAAAGGAGTGCCACCAGAGGGGGTGCCACCAAAAGGAGTGCCACCAGAGGGGGTGCCACCAAAAGGAGTGCCACCAAAAGGCGTGACATCTGCCGACGGCTGCGCAAAAGCCGGAGTAACTGGAGTGGACGTCCCCACAGGTGTGACAAATCCTGGAGGTGACCGAGCTCTAGCTGAACGACGAGACGGAGACACCGCGTCCGTGTCTCCACAGCAGCACCCCCCTGATCCTCCTGCAGTCGCAGTCCCTCCCTCTGGCCCAAGTCGCGAGCGTCGAGATCGTCTGCTCGAAGCTGAAGCATCTGATCGCACTGAAGCTGATCTAGCAGAGCGCCCTGACGAAGAACGAGACAGCTCCTGATCTGCTATCTCTCTGAATCTCGCGAGCTGATCTGGAGACATACGTGCCATCATCTCCTGAAACTCCTCATCGCTCATCCCTCGACTCATCCTGAAAATAAAGATACCTGCAGAGATAAAAAATAATGTTAGAATAATCAATTGAAACTATACAAAGCGCATTAATATAAATCATTTTTGAAAAATCCATCTTAAAATGCATATCTTATCTACCTTTATGGAAGATCTAAACAACGAATTGAGTAATACAATTCTCCAAGAATGAAGTATTCTATGGTCCCATGTTAATCTCCTGACATAACTCTGCATACACTGGAAGGTCGATAGACATGTCACCACAAAAGAACGAGTCTGCCTCGTTCTCAAAAAATTCTACGACTTCTGTATTTCCATCATTGTTAGCCGATGCGGGCTCCAAGCTTGCGGTGGCCTCCACCCCTTGTAATTTCGATCCCTCTATTTGCATATATTCTTCATCTATGCCTGGAACATCGCTTTGATCGTATACTCTCGCACCTCTAGGAGTTGAAGGTATAACATACCACCATCGAGGTTGTCGGGGATTTGGATAGAAGATTACCTGTTCACAAACACTTACAAACCGTCTTCAAACCATTGTGACATAAAGCATGTCGTATTACAATTAGCAAGCAAATGACTAGAAGATTACCTGTTCACAATGTGCCGGCAACACAAAGGTGTCGCGCAAATCCATCCATTTTTTTTCGGAATCTATTTCGAGAAATCCAGATGGACCTCGTCGAACCGTTGCGCCAGCTCCTCCAAGTACCACTTTGAACCACTGCACATCGAATATTATCATGGAGAAGCTACGGTAATCCACCGTAATAATACTTTGCAAATTCCCAAAATACTCCATCTCATCCACAACCGTGTTCGGATCCGTTGCTCGTCGCCGGCTCTCTTGCTCAAACCTTGCCATGACACCACAGTCCATTGTGGAGCGCATTTTGTCAATACGCTCCACCCGAAAATGCCGTCCGCGCGACCACGCTGCACTATATATTTTGTACTGCACATTGAAACACTCAAATTAGATGTAGCAAACAAATTCAGATACGACACATTCTAAACCCCTCATTACCTTTGGACTACATCCCCTCGAGAACTCCCACTCCTCCATTGAGACCTCTGCCCCTTCGCTGGAAGCTGCGATCAAGGCTCCATGCAACCATCGTGTTGACATAAACCGCGGCATCTCCTCCATGCCTTCGGGATATCGAATCGGTCGGTGACGCGTACTGCGTCGGAATTCAGCTCGCGCTTCCTCTCGATCTTGCCTTGCAATCTGGTACTTGGCGAGCCACGTCTCCATGGAGGCATGGTGCAACATACAAAAGCGATTCACTTTCTCTTCCATTGAGGCATCCATTCTTTTTTCTACCCCATTTCCAACCACCACATCTCCAGTCAGCCTGTCATCGTCCTTGAGCGTCCATAGCATTTCATTGTCTGGTTCCACCGTTGGTAGCCATTGTGAGATATGCACTAATGCCTCTGACACCAACCAACCCTCCGCCATGCTACCTTCCGGACGAGCTCGTTGTCGCACAAAGCCTTTCAGGGTTTTCATGAAGCGCTCCAGGAAGAACATCCATCGCGTATGGACAGGTCCGGCAATCTCCACTTCGTCCACAAGATGCACAAGAAGGTGAACTTGTATCGTGAGCATGCTAGTGGGCAAGTATTTCTCAAAGAGACAGACCGTCTCAACTGCTCCCCGCCTTGCGGATTCAATAGAGGACGTCTTAATCTCTTTCTGTGAGATCCATTGCACCAAAGTCGACAGCTTGTAAATGGCCCCGCGAATTTCTGGAGTTAGGCATCCCGCGATCGCGATCGGTAGGACAAACTGCCACAAATGAGAAAGCATTGAGAATAATGGTCACTTTTCAAATTTCAAAATGTCCACGCTTATTAAAATCCATTCTGTTCACAAACCTGACATATCTTATGCCAATCATGGGATTTTAGCCCAGACATTTGGTCATCTTTAGAAAATGCGGACCTGAGAGAACGCATCATACCCGTCGGAGTGCGGATAGACTTGATTACTTGCTTCACAATGCGCTCTTCTTTGGTAGACAAAACCCAGGGAGCGCGAGGAAGCTGCACTCCCCCTTCAGCACTCGACTGCGGCCAAAGCGCCTCCATCTTACCTACCTCCTTTAAATCCATTCGTGACCCTATAGTGTCTCTCTTTCCTGTGATGTGGTCCCATAGCAAGCTGCCCACATTTTTGAAAATATGCATGGGATCCAACAAGTGGTTGACCTGTAAGTGGGTCCAATATGGCAACTCGTAGAAAACTGAGAACCGTCGCATTCCATTTGGATGTGATTCCGGGTTTACCATTTTCAGCTCGTACCAGCTTGCAGCGTTCATACGTGCTGGAGGTCGTCCAAGAAAACCTTCCCTGAGTTCATGATCCTCCGGCAAGAAAGTGGCGTGTCCTTGATATACCATCTTCTTCATGGTTCGTGACCTTCGGGAGTCTAACTGTGGCCCACACAATGGACATGCATGATAACCTGAGGTAACGAGACCTGCAAGGCGATCCACGACCTAGTGAATACTTGATTGAATGAAATAAAATATAGATATTACCGGCGTGAACAAAGGTCTGCTCACCTGAGCACTCTCCCAATCCCGGAAAGTCATGCATCGTCCACATGAGAATGGCTCGAATGTTGGCTGACCGCCGACCATCGCGCCTGCTCATATCTTGCACCGTGACCCCCTCCTCCCACAAAATCTTAAGCTCATCGACTAATGGACGAAGATACACGTCCATATTTTTTACTTTGTAGCGGCCTGGGACGAGCAAGCTAAGGATGAGATGTCCTTTCTTCGTAGAAAGCCATGGAGGAATGTTGTAGTTGACAAGCACTATAGGCCACACACTGTAAGAAGTCGAGCGCAGACCGAATGGGTTCACACCATCCATGGCGAGACCGAGCCAAAGATTCCTTGGCTCTCGCGCAAAGCCTGGGAAGGTAGAGTCAATGTGGCTCCATGCGCGCGAATCTGCTGATATTCATTGCACTCCATCCGTAGACCTATTCTGCACATGCCACGTTGTCAAGCTTGCCATGGCAGACGTGCGAAACATGTGGTTTATGCGGGGGATGAGCGGAAAGTGTCTGAGGACTTTTTGAGGGATGGTCTGCCCTTGCAAGTCCTGTCGATACCTGTGAGCACCACACTTTGGACATGTCTCCATAGTCTCGTATTCATCTCGAAACAATATGCAGTCGTTGATACATGCATGGATGTTATTGTAGTCCATGCCAAGCTTCCGTAAAACATGTCGTGCATCATCACGAGACTCAGGCATGGTGTTTGCAGGTGGCAATATATGATATTTCAATAACCTGAAAACATCATAAAACACCTTGAAAAATCCATCCATATTTACAATAATACTGTTTAAAAAAAAAACAATGAAGTCTGTATGCAAGGTACCTGAATAACTCAGTCACACTCGTATCGCTCCAACCGTATTTCGCTTGCACACTTAAGAGTGCAAGCAATGTCTTCAACCGAGATACTCGGCACCCATCATATAATGGTATGGATGCTTCCTCTCTAAGCGGGTCAGATGTCTCAACATCCATGGGAATCAATGCATCGATCATTGCCTCCATCTCAGGCTCCAAGATTGTAGGCAAGTCGGGAAGGTTGTCTGTCTTCTCTGGCATTGACGATATAGATGGGCCTTGCGAGTGGTCTATTGGCTCCTGCCATCCATCCATCTCACGTCCACGAACTCTTCTAATTGGCCGCAAAGGGTGCACTCCCCCTTGGGTCGAGACATCACCCCCCTGGACACAAAATTTGCCAACAAGACCCAATCTTATTGTGTATGGTTTTCAATTAGCTTGAGAGTACAATGCATGAAAAATGCTAACTTGAAAATACCGTTTGCTGAAAATCTGCAATCGCCTGATCAATAATCTCAGGTTGAAACTCGCCAAATCGTCGTACGTGTTCTATAGACAATCGGCGTTTTCGTCTAATTGCCAACTTGCATTGAGAGCAAGGACATGGGACACGCTGATTAAGATACGACTCGCGGTCTTGAACAATAGGACCTTCTTCGTTTGCCATCTTATCTACATTACAGCAAACGAGGCTTAAATGGATAGCTTTTTGGAGATGTACGTCAACTTGCAAGTTGACCATAAACCTTGCATTGTATATAGTAGTCGAGAGATTTTCCGATGTTATATCTCGGCCTTGTATCATGCTCAACGATTTGTTTGTCTCGGTAGATAATTTTTTGTTATATCTCGGCTTTGAGTATAAGTAATCCATTTTAAAATTAATGCGCGCCATCTATGAAATTTTACAACTATAGTAATAAAATTTATTTCAATCAATTCTACTCATAGTCATAAGACCTGAGAGAAATTATCCTATACTCAATTTAAGGGATCTCCACTTCTATAACAATAATTTTGGGTTAATTTTGATGAAGTACGTGGCCGTATGCAAAGCACATTGCATACCATTATCGATACGTATATTATCTTAAATTTCATTCCCTTCCCTCTCCCTCTCCCTCTCCCTCACCCTCTCCCTCTCCCTCTCTTTCTCTCACCCTCTCCCTCACCCTCTCGTTCTCTTTCTCTCCCTCTCTCATTTCCTCCCTCCTCCTCCCTCTCCCTCTCCCTCCCTCTTTCTCCCTCTTTCTCCCTCTCCCTCTCCCTCGCTCCCTCGCTCCCTCTCCCTCCCCCTCCCTCTTTCTCTCCCTCTCTCATTTCCTTCCCCTCCCCCTCCCTCTCCCTCTCCCTCTCTCTCTCTTTTTCTCCCTCTCCCTCTCTATCTCTCTTTCTCTCTCATTTCCTAAACAAGCAAAAAATAAAGTGATTTAAACATCCTCCAAGCAAAAGGGAGAGGGAGAGATACAATGCACTCTCCCTCTCTTTCTCTTTCTATCCCTCTCTCATTTCCTTCCCCTTCCTATCCCTCTCACTCTCTTTCTCTCTCATTTCCTCTCCTAAACAAGAAAAAAATAAAGTGATTCAAACATTAAACAAGCAAAAGGGAGAGGGAGGGAGAGAGAGAATGCACTCTCCCTCCTTCTCCCTCTCTTTTTCTTTCTCTCCCTCTCCTATTTCCTCCCCCTCCCTCTCCCTCTCCCTCTATTTCTCTTTCTCTTTCTTTCCCTTTCCCTCTCCCTCTCCCTCTCTTTCTCTCTTACTCTCTCGTTTCCTCTCCTAAACAAGCAAAGAAGAAAGTAATTTAAACATTAAACAAGCAAAAGGGAGAGAGAGAGAGAGAGAATGCACTCTCACTCTCTTTCTCTCCCTCTCCCTCTCTTTCTCTTCCTCTCTCTCCCTCTCCTTCTCTTTCTTTTCCTCTCCTAAATAAACAAAAGAGAACGATTTAAACCTTCAACAAGTAAAAGAAAGAGAGAGGGAGACTCACCAATGAGATATGGCGAGCGTGGGCGGCTTCTCTTTGCAACGAGGGCTCCTCCTCTCCTTCGCGAACAACGACGGTGGCGGTGGCGGTGGCGGCGGCAACAAGTCTCTTCCTCCTCTTCTTTCACAAAGCCTTGGCTCTCTCCCTCGCTCTCGCTCTCAAAAGGCGAAGAAAACAAAATGAAAACGGCGCTCTGGTTTCGGCCGCGCTTTTTTCCCTGCGGCGTCGCTATATGCGTCGCTATTTTGCGACGCGTATAGCGACGCTAATAGCGACGCATATAGCGACGCCAATAGCGACGCCGATAAACGCCGTCGCTAATCGGCGTCGCTATTGCCCCAGTCCCTTGTAGTGAATGTATCTCATCTGCCATAGACCCATAGGCATGGTAACCAAATCAACTACCCACTTATAATGAATGCATAGCGGATAGGTCGGATGAAGCTCATCTCTATGACGCACTACTGAATACATCTGGCAGTCTCTGCAAGTCTCAACAAAGTGAGAAACATCTCTGTACATGCCTTTCCACCAATATTTCTCCCTGATTTTCTCATAAGTAGCCCATACTCCTCTATGACCAGCCCAAGGACTCTCATGAAACTCCCTCATCACCTGTAACTGTGTCTCTCTATCGCAGACAACCCGCAAAGGTAATCCGCCTCTTTTCTTCGGATGCTTCCAAAGAAATCCGTCCTTGAGAAAATAACCATAGACTTTCCTTCTGATCTTCTTAAACTCTTCATCTGTCCATTCATCTCTTTTGCTTAGTGTACTAAGGTACCTGCCAATCTGCAACCAATCTCCAACATAGAGTTCTTCTATGAAAGCCACAATATCATAAACATGACAAACATGATCAACCATAGTGGCTGAAATTTCTGCATCATCCTCTTCTGCAAGTAGAGTCTCCTCATCATCATATCTGGCTCTAGACAACATATCTGCCACTGGATTATCCTTCCCTGCTATGTGTTTAAATTCCGGATTTAATGACTTGATGTATGCAATCCATCTCAACATGGCTATATCCGGAGTAGAGCAACTCGTGATCATACCAATCAATGGCAAGCAATCTGTCTCTACCACAACTGAAGCTCCAATAAAGTACTCCTTGTCACATTTGAGAGCCGTGACAATCCCCAATAACTCCCTCTTGATTTGCGGATATCTCCTCTGTCTCTCGTTTAGGACTTTCGCCCCAAACCGAATAGCATACCTATTTCCATCTGCATCATCTTGACCCACAGCCCAACCTATGCCAATTGGACTAGTGTCAACTGTTAATACAATAGGCCTATCACAATTATAATCCGCTTTCCTGAGAGTAGGAGCATTCTGCAATAACTTCTTCAATTTCCGCATGGCTTTAGTGTGGCTCTCATCCCAATAGAATTTCTGCCCCTTTCGAAGCAGCTGATACAAACAATCTGCTATGTGTGCAAAATGAGGTATCCAAATCATATAAAACACACAAGCACCAATGAATCTCCGTACCTCTGAAGTAGTAGAACAATACTCTGCAATCTTGCCTATAGCATTCACCTTATCAGGTGAGGGTTTCCTGCCATAATATCCACACATATGCCCAACAATAACAACCTCATTCACTCCAAAAACAGATTTTTGCCCTGAAAGTGTCAAGTTCACTTCTTCTAACCTGGCCAAAATCTTCTCACATGCTGAAATATGATCAGCCACAAAGTATCTGCATCCCTGCTCATTTAGGCTCTCATTCTTCTCTTCTTCTGCACACCCCTTAATGGGCACATCATCCAAGAAAGGCATAGTAAGCTGAGGTATGTAATCACGAAGGACCTTATGCATGGCATTCATCATATGCGCAACAGAATTAGTGGCACCTTGAGGCAAGGTACACATCCTGACAAGCCCAATAGGAGTTCTCATGGTGGTTATGTCCCTGCTTTCCAAGGCCAGCTGAAACTGATCATATCCTGAATACAAATCACCCAAAGAATAGATGGCACGTCCAGCAAATGCCTCTGTAAACTCATCCACAACTGGACCTATACCAACATTCCTGATAGTAACTCTGTTCACTGGCTGCATGTCCTGAATAAATCGAAGAGTACCATTCTTCTTTGGAACTGTAAACCACCTGTTTGAGTATGGTGCAGATGAAGGCTCAAGGATTCCCATCCTGATTTTCTCATTCAATAAATCAATCAGCTTTGGCAAGTGTGCTTTAGGCACTGGAATAGGTCGGAGATTCCATGGAATATGAGGAATAGTAAAAATAACCATAGGAGCAACAATATCAGGATTCACACATCCAATCTCATGTGGGACAAAAGCAAATCCCCTTCCATGACGCTCAAGCATCTCCTGAAAGCATTGCTTCTCCATGGGTAACAAGAAATCACCATTTCCAATTTTCAATTCAGCAAGTGTCTCTGCTGAAAATTTATGACCAATATGCTCCGGATTCCTCAAAATTTGCTGTTTAGCAGCCCTCTCTATTTGCTGATCACTGTCAGGTGGAAGCGGTACAGCAATCGGCTTCACCTTCTTATCCACAGTTTTGTATTTCGTGTCAACCCTGGCTTCATTATGCTCTTCTGCATTACATAAACCTTGCTGTAAATCAGCAATTCTGCACTCCAATGGCTGAATATTCTCAGCCCTCTGCTCTATGGACTGCATAGAAACAGCCCCAAACTCTGAATGCTGAAATATTTCAGCAGTAAACTCTGTTGGCTGAAAATTTTCAGCCCTCTGTCTCTCTGAAAGCTGAATCAGCTGGAAACTCTGTTTGCTGAATTTCTTCAGCACTCAACACTCTTTGCTGAGTTACCTCAGCCTCTAACTCAATCTGTGACATAAAATCTGCAATTTCATGAAACATGTCCAGGGACTGCACTAATACATTACCATGACAATTCAGCATATCAGTTTTCAGCATATCTCCCATTTCTGTCATCGTATCTGCACAAATCACACTGTCATACATACCATCTATGTGCTCATCATCCTCCAAAATTCCTACATTTTTCAAATTTTTCTCCTTCCTGCATATATACTGCCTGGCAGCTCTAGGCAACCTAGAAGTCTTCTGATAACTCATTGAACTGTTTGCTGAAATCCCAACATAACCGGCGGAGAAAACACCGCTGCCAGGAGGCGAGAACTCCAATCTCCTCTCCTCTGTACCACCGTCGTCTCGCGAAACGGCGGTACCTAATGAAAACCCGAATCCCTCACAGTGGGTAAGGGTGCATCTCTAAGAGTATCCCTGTTTCTAACATGGTTCACACATACAGTCATAAACTGAACTGCTCTCATACCATCTTTACTGCGAATCCGTGCATAAGCAGATCCATCATCCATGACCTTTGTTTCCATGCGCATCTCTGTAATGAATGGCTGACCAAGAATTATGGGATAAGAGCATGAATCCTGCACAAAGAAATGAAAATCCTCCTCTACATCACCAATAGAAACCCTGACACTAGGGCAAGCAGCATATAAATCACCTGCAGTGTTATTGGCGGCTCTCATACGCCACCCATGCTCTACATCCATAGGCCATCTGTTACTCTCATAAACTCCACGAACAATGAGATTAATCTCTGAACCATGATCAACCAATGCAACATAAGGCACCTGTTTCTCTCCAATCTTTACCATCGTCTCTGTAGTTGCCCTAGCCCAATGGCTCCGCGAAAAGTGACTACGCGGTATCATGGCAGGCTCATCAATTTCAGCATAATGCATAGGCTGAACCCTCTTCTCTACCTGCGGCAAAACAAAAGCATTATCAACCATAACCTCATCATCATCCTCATCCAACTCTCCAATCAAAACTCCCTGTGTATCAGTGGTAGCCAATGCATGTCTTTTCCTCTTCAGGACCTCCTGAAACTGATCCTGAAACTCTCTTTTTGAGATGCCCAAAATCTCGGAAATAGTGAAAGTCACCTCACTGCCAAGTATCTTATCATTAAAGATTTTCTTCATGTCTGTAGATGTCTCAATATCGGACATCAATCTGAATCCTGGCTGCTTTCTCTCTCTAGGCTCTTGCCTCTTTTCTCTCTTTTGAGCATCCTCCATCTGTCGATCTGGCCCTGATCGTGAAGACGGTCCTGCAGTAGGTGGAGTAACAAACTCACCCCCTCTAGTCTTCTTAGCTGCACTTGGATTTTCTTCATCCCTCTTACGCTTCTCCTCAACAAATACATCTGCACCATGAGATTTAGCCAAATAAGCATAAATAGAATACCTGTCAACAGGCGAGTCCCAACCTGTCTCTGATCTGATGCTAGAGCCTGCGCTAGTCAAAACAGTTTGCTGAATTTTCCCCTTGTTTGCAGTCTCCATAGCATAAGTCCATAGTGCGGACTGAGTCTCTGATCCCTTCTCAATCTGTACTCCATATGCAGAAGCATCACCTCTAGCTGTCACATAAGAAGTACGCGCAGCCATGTCCTCCACTAACTTCTTCATTCCACCTTTACCAAAGTTGGTAGCAAGTGGAGCTCCTGTCTCAGTCAACCAAATCTTACCATCTTGCCCCCAATATACCAAATTCTGCCTCCTTGCATCCTGGAAAGAGTCACAATCCCTGCAATGCTGATGCTCCGTACTATCACACCAAATACATCTCCGATCTCTCCTAGGAGCACTAGGAGCACTCCTAGGTGCAGTAGGAGCACTAGAAGAAGTAGTAGGCACAGTTGAAGCAAACTGCTCCTTCAACTTTCCCACTAACTCTGCTTTGACTGACTCAAGTGTAATCTGTGATGCCTTTGATTATATCATCAATAGAGGTAGGCACCGATGGAGCGGATGGTTTTGGAGCAGAAGGTGTAGGCATCGGTCGTGGAACAGGAGGAATAGGTGGAGTGGAAATAGTAGGCACTGGCATAGGCCAAGAAACTGGCTGAGGAGGAGAAGAAATAACAGGGATAGAAGTAGGCATAGAAGTAGATGATGGTGTAGGTGTCATGGAACCATTCTGTAGGCGAGTCTTCCATATCCTCCTCTTGGTCAATGTCGAGACTGCATCCTGAGCATCCTGCCAATCAGTTTTAAGACCCATAGGTTTCGTGCGATCTTCAAGAAGCTCACCCAATTCTTCTTGAAGAGCAGGATCTGCAGCTTGCAAGAAAAGCTCAACTTTTTCAACATCCAATGCTCTTTGTTCAATGGCATCAAGCTGACTATACCTCTCTTCGAATTTACGAATCAACTCTGAAGCAGCAAGACCTTTGTTTGGCATGTAGACCCACTCTCGGAATGACCGCCGAGTAGTCATACCAAAGTCCTCAAGGAAGTATTCTTCTTTCAAGGCCTTCTTAAAATCTTGCCAATGTGTGTTTTGAATAAAAAGATCAGTCACTTTTGTTCTCAAAGCAGGTGTGACAAGACGAAGGAAGTACTTACTCATAAGTCCAGCAGGAACTCCAAAAAATCCCATCTTGATCTCATATGTCTTCAAATATGCTGAAACATTACGCCCGTCAAATAGCTTCTTCTCACTCTCAACTGCTTCAATAGCCTTAGTCGCGCTGTTTGCATTCTCCTGCTCCGAGTAGAGTTGCCTTTGCTGAGACAACTGCTGTTGATGCAATTGTTGTTGCTGCTGCATATACATTTGTGTTTGCTGATTTTGGAGCTGCATATACATGGACATATTCTGCAAAATCTGTTTTAGATCCTCCGTTGAAGTACTTGACGCAACAGTCATTAATGGAGCTGAAGTAGAGGCAGCTGGAATTGTAGAAGAAGCTGAAATAGAGGCTGAAGTGTCTCCCATCCTGAAATTTCTGCGACGCTTTCACGTCGGGTTCACCAAAGATGTAAAAGGGTTTCGAAAGCAATGTCGCAACTTCAGAAGTCCTTGATAAATTTTAGGCTAGAAGATTAAACAAGTGAGATCAGGCTATTCCAATCTGTTAACAAAGGTAATACTTCTCAGGTATGGTGAATCTCTTTTGAAGCATCCAATCTAGCAAAATTCTTCACCCTCAGAGCATGTATAAAGAACAATCTTCAATGTTTCATCTTTCAGCACTATTTAAACAGCCATTGAATTGTTGTAACACCAACTTAAGGCTTTTGTACCCTTTTAAAGATCTTCAGACCATATGCAGTCTCTTGATTGTTGTTCTCTTGCATCTTCTGTTATCAACCCCAGGATCACGAACCACCAAGAGATACTATGTATTTTTAGAGCAAGATCAAGCAATTTCTCCCTGTTTGTGCCCTCCACTGATGATGAGCAAGGCCAATTCTCTCCTTCTTGGTTTCTTTATCGGACTGTTTCTGCAATGACTTGGAGATGTTTTAGGATCCTTATTTATCACAATCCTTAACCTGGTTATCTGCACTATCTGTACATTTCAAAGGAGGTAGTACTTTAGGAAATTTTATCTTAGTAGAGAATCTTGGACGGATTTCTCATTAAAATGCCAAACTTGGCAAGCTTGCACTCCAACTCTGGTCGGAACACTCAGAAAACAATTGCAATATATGGCTTCACTTAAGATTTTAAAACCAAGTTCAAGAGTTCAGAGTGGCCCCTTCAAATCAGGTCTTCAATTTCATCTTTCGCATCAAAGAGCGATGCCAAGCTGGAAATACAGGAGGTATAGCCTGTTGATTTACCACGACATAATAATCCCAATGTTCTCATGGAAGCATGGATCAGAGTTCTGTTGCAGCCTTCCAATTTCTTTGCATCACAGTAATGTTTTTGTTGAAGACATTGCATATACTCTTGATGGCAACAGGCTCATTGGCGTCTCTCTTCTATAATCGGAGTTTGCGAGATCATTCAGTTGATCTGATCCTCTCCTTTCGCATCAAACGGCCTTGCTTTTCAATTAATTAGTGCAAGCTCTGTTTTTTCGCAATCACCAGCACATATTGCCAGATATTTGTGTGCATCTGCTGTATCAGCAAAATGACCCAAAGGTTGTAGAATAGTATCTGATGCAATAAGCCCAAAAACCGTTGATGAGACCCTCCATACCCTCCATAAGCTTCTACCAGCTTGGGCAGCAGATTGAACTGCAGACAGCGTCCTCTTGTTCACAACCACCTCATGTATCCCAGTCATGCCAACGCCTCCCTATGATAGGTTAATGTCTTCAATATCCGCAGAAGATGTCGATTACTCCTTATAATACGTTCCTTTCATCCTCTTCAATGTTCGTTCCTCTAAGCTGTTGCAGATTAGAGACGACCTTTTGCGAGTTCCCAAAAACATGCAGCATACTGTTGCAAGATGCTCTCATTGACGGACAATTTTTTTTTACGTCTGTCTCTTTTCTTATAACAGAGAAAAAGAAGAGAATTGCCATCTGTTGAGGAAGGTGCCTTGCTTCCTCGAAGCATAGAGTCGAAGGCGTTGCAGTCCTGGTCGACGTTTCGTTACAGACTTTTCCCCTGATCGCTCTTCGACTCCGGCCTTTTCTTCTTCCGCTTCAACACCTTGAGCTTCTTGACTGCTAAACTTTCATGATTGTCCTCCTCCCGTCCCAGAGCTCCTTCCTCTTTTCCGTTTTCCAGAGCACTCCTCTGTTTTTTTTTCTCTTCCCCCCTAATTAGCTCTTGACTCAGCTAATTAGCTTCCTCCCTTCCGAGATTCCCTGCGCGTCGACTCCCTTTTTCTCCTCAGAATTCTGCGCTGTATTATCCTCCTTCTCTCCCTCCAAAACACTTTTCAAAAACAAAAGCTTCTCTTTTTCCCCCAAATTGGCTTTTCTCCCCATAGAAACGGTTCTTTTTTTAAATCATGTCTTTCAGCTATTCATCATGAGTCATAATTTCAGCCTCATATACCCATTTTTGACCAGGGCGCCAAATACACTCAAAGCATCGCATTCAATGCAACAGTTTTATGTTCAAATAGCTTATCAAAACCTTTTCTGCTTCTGCAATGCTTCCACACTTCCCATACATGGATACAAGAAGTATACATGTAAATATAAGATAATCAAGTGCCAGGCCCTCTTGTTGCATAAGCTGAAGGCATTGATTAACCATCTTTTAATCACCACATGTCACATATCCATCAATCATTACACCCCAAGCAACAACAGCACGATCCTCTATACTCCAAATTTGAACAAGGTCATCTTCACCTCCAACCAAGACATATTTGCTATCTGGGCTTCAAGATCAGCAAAGAAGGGAACCAAAATAACTTTTGCCTCCACAAATTAGTTGTTCAGTCTTGAAATCAAAATCTGAGATAGCCAACTAGTGCAACACTCGCTAAATACAAGCCATTTGCAGAGAATGCAAAATTATTGATAGAACCTTGACATTTGTGCCACCTTGCCAAGGGACTGCTCTTACTGGCTACTCATATGTTGCTACAAGCTCTCAAAATATAGAAATAAGTGGTGATATCCATGTTGATGCATTCATGTTGCATTCTTTCAAACAATTCTAACACATCGATTAAGTATGTACAAAGTAGCAAATGCCGCATACACAACTTTTGGGTGGATTTCACACCTCGAATGCGCAGCAATACGACAGCGCACGGGTGGACAGAGCCATGTCTGTATCATTTGTTTGAAGCTAAAGAAAGTTTCTAATTCTCCTCTTATCTATTGTGTACTCTCTATCTCTATCTCTTTCTCAGATTCTGTTCGCTGCACCATGTAATTTTTACAGTGACAAGTGTAGCCATGACTAATGGTTGTGATTACTATGTTATGTCCACTTTGGATTGATCATCATGAGCTATTAGTGGAATAAGTTTTGTAAATAATTGTTAATGGCTACTATTGCTTAGAATTCTTAGAATTCTTGGAAGTATCCAAAGTCTTATCACTCTTATGAGAAGTGGGTGTGGATTTGTTTGTAGTTTGACTCGATAACATGTTTATCAACTCCTTGTCCTTGGGCTCAGTTTTCATGGCTTCTATAGCTACTTGCAACTACTATTATTGTTTTCATTACTTTTCTTCTTTCTTTTGGACATTGATGGCGTGGAATTTGAAGATTCAATGCTCTCAACTAGGTTATTAGGGAAGGTGCTTGGTTGTCCTCAATGCTCTCTTATTTGTTTAGCTCCTCATGGTATTTTGCTAAGTCAAATTTGAGCGACATCATTAGGCTATGATAATACAATTTTCCCTTGTTTTGGGGAGTCTGCATTTTCAACCATTTCTCCTACATTAAGCATGTTGCATCTTGATGTTGATGGATACTCCTACTTACACTTAGGTGTTAACTCTAGGAATTGATCCTAGTCAATTGTGGTTTGCCTATCTTTGGGGGCATTGGCCAAAGTGAATTTTCTCCATTGGCCCTTTTCAAGCCTCTTTTTCTGTTTAGGTTTGTTCCTCCTTCAATGAGAAGGGATTTGTGCGTGATGTGACAAAGGTGCTCCTACACTTGGTTTAGGCATCCATAACCAATGATTTCTTGCATAGTGCCCTTAAGGTAGCATGAAGATTTGAAACCCATCACTATGTGTTAGCTCTCTACTGATGTCTTCGCATATAAGGCTTGTGATTTTTTCATAGTTTTCTAATAGTTTTGTAGGTCTAGCCCATATAATTAGCATCATTCACTAGATTTTTCATTTGAAGATTGGTCGTGCTAAACTAGTTCTCTTCCTTCCTTGTGTGCTTGTCTCAATTCCTTGGTTTCCTCACCAAGCTTTTCTTTCTTGTCAAGGATTTGTTCCTTGTCTTTCCCTTCAGGACTATTTAGGTTCCCTTTTGTGGCTGTTGTGATTATTTACACATTTGGGAGGGTTAAGTGTATTCTTTGTGCTACATAGTTAATCTCATATTTCCTTGCCTTTATAAAGGTCCTTCTTAGTATTTCTTTCCTAACATCCTTACAATTTGGAGAAATGTGGAACATGATAGGCAAGCTTTCTGTCTCAATGGCTATGATAATTTTGCATTGATTTTATAATGGTAGAAATCTACATTATTCTAATAAGGAGTAAAAGGAAAAGATCAATTTTACAAATGTTAGAGGGGATAATCCCTCACCAACAAAATAAGAAGAATGGATAAGCAAGATGGAAATGTACTTTACTCTTTGTCCATTGATGGATGAGGCCAAAATATGCTATGTGGCCCTACATTCAAGGGTTATGCACATATGTGGTGGAGATATAGAGATAAGATTGCCTATAGATTTCCAACTTGGGGTACATTTAAGAAAGCAATGGTAGAAATTTTTTGGTCATGTATGGAAAATGAAAAATTAGAGTGCAAATAGTATGGTCCCCAAAAAAGAGGCTTAACCACATGAGATTACTCCAATATGTTTTAAACATGCCCATGTATGTTGAGGGCATCTCTAACTTAGCCAAGCTAAATAAATACATTTTTGGTCTTGACTTGATGCTCTCACGTGCAAAGTGGGAACTATGCACCTAGCCACTATACATGAAGCTATCTAGTTGGTTGAGAGATACAATTGTAAATACAAAAGGGACATATATAATATTTATCCCAATGCAAGGGGTATTTATCAAGCTAAACAATTCATTGAAATAAAAAATTACTTTAGCTAGCATAGCGATGGATATAAGTATGATAGAAGGCCAACTTCTTCACTTAGAAAAGTACTTACCTATCCTATAGTATACACATCAACACATGGCACCACTTTCAAATCCTATATTGAAGTTAAAAGGGCTAATGACATAGGTGATGATATGGAAAAACTTTCACCTAGTGCTACTAAAAGAAAATACCTCTCTACTGACAATGTATGAGATATGCATTCCAAGGGTTTATGTTTCAAGTGTGGCTAATAAAATAATTAGTCCATTCCATCTACAACTTACTTACTCAGTGTGATTCACACAATGGTATTATTTTTTCAACTAATCAAAATTTACTACCTAACTACTCACAAGCATTTTGGATTTGACACACACTCCTATTCCATAGTGTGAAGTTGCTTATGAGTCACTGTCAAGATTGTGGGAGAGAAGAAAGGAGTCTCACTTGTAGCTTTCTTGCTTGCACAATGGGGGAATACACACAGAGGTGGAGGCTGAAAACAGTTTTTTCTCTTCTTAGTTTGTGTAAGCCAAAAGAACTCAAGTACAAAGAAATAGAAGAACCCTATATATGGGTCTCAAACCAAACTCAACTAACTAAGGTGGCATACTAACTAAGCCACGAACTAGAGTAGATAAGGATAGCTGTCATGTAGCTATTATTCATGGGCGGTGTACCAACCGCATCTACAACTGACAAGTCGGTGACATAAATGCACAACGGTTACCCTGGCATATTACGAGTGGAGCTCAATATCTCAACACTCCCCCTCGAGCTCAATCCCAATTCCTGCACACCAAGCAGGTCTCTGAACTTGCGCAGCTTCTCTGCGCCCAATGCCTTCGTGAATATGTCAGCTACCTGATCCTCTGTGCTGACATAAACTAGATCAATAAGACCTAGTAAGACCCTCTCCCGCACATAGTGATAATGCACCTCAATATGCTTTGTTCTAGCATGATAGACTGAGTTATTTGCCAAGTGTATACTACTCATGTTGTCACAATAAATGACAACTGGCCCATCTGTAGGCTGATGCATATCATAAAGTAGCTTATGCAACCAAGTTACCTCACATGCAGCCATTGCTGCACCCCTGTACTCAGTCTCTGTGCTCGACAAGGCAACTGTAGGCTGTTTCTTACTGCTCCAAGTGACTGCAGCACTCCCAAAAGAGAACAACACATATCCACTGGTAGATCGTCTATCAGAAATACTACCAGCCCAATCAGCATCAGTGTATCCATGCAACTGTATCTGAACCCCAGTCTCATAAAATAGTCCATACTGCAATGTGAACTTCACATATCTGAGTATGCGTCTAGCCGCATCAAAATGTGGTTTCCTTGGAGCCTGTATAAACTGACTTACCAATCCAACAACATAGCTCAAATCTGGCCCGGTAATAGTTATATAAATCAAACTTCCTACTATGCGTCTGTACATAGTAGGGTCTTCGAGAAGCTCACGTGCATTTGTGCTCAACTTCACATTCTGCTCCAAAGAAACTGAAATAGGCTTACAGCCTGTCATCCCATATTTGGACAGCATGTCCAATCCATACTGCCTCTACAAGAGCCATATCCCACTTGGTGATCTAATCACCTCAATGCCCAAGAAATAACACAGCTCTCCTAAATCCTTAATCTCAAACTTTTGCTTCAATAGCATTTTTACATGAAGGATATCTTCATCACTATCACCTGTGATAATCAAATCATCAACATAAATGACAAGCAGCATAATACCTCTCTCTGTTTTTCTCACATAAAGTGAGAAATCTGCCTTGGAAATCTGAAAGCCAATAGTGACAAGATACTGTCCTATCTTGTCAGACCATGCTCTAGGTGCTTGCTTCAAGCCATACAAGGCTTTCTTCAACCTGCAAACAAACTCAGGATGAACAGCATGCACATAACCTGGTGGCTGCTCCATATAGACCTCTTCTTACAAATCACTATGCAAGAAGGCATTCTTTACATCCATCTGATGTAAAGACCATCCCTTTGATGCATCCATAGCAATGACTACTCTTACGGTTGCCATCCTTGCAACCGGACTAAATGTTTCTTCATAGCCAATGCCATATATTTGTGCATACCCCTTGACTACTAATCTTGCCTTGTATCTATTCACAGAACCATTTGCATTGTGCTTCACCTTATAAACCCACTTACAGCCAATTGCATTTTTACCTTTAGGCAAAGATACCAAATCCCATGTAGCATTTGCTTCCAAGGCATCCATTTCTTCATCCATGGCTTTTTTCCATTTTTCTTTTCCCATGGCTTGCTCAAAAGAAGTGGGTTCTGGTTCCTGTATCACTTTGACCATATATGCATAGTGAATGGCTGTAAATCCATCATATTTCAGCCTATCCACAGGATACCTAGCTCTGGTAGACCTGCGCAAAGTAGGTTCACTCCCAAATGCTCTCAAAACATCACTGGTCTTCCTTACTCCAGGTGTAACAATAGAAGGAATACCCAACTCATCATCAATGCTTTGTTCTGAGCCACTGGATTCACCATCCACATAAGAGTGACCTGCATTCACATCAAACATGGGCTAATCTACCTTCTCTTTTCCTTTTCGTGATACCTGTATACCACTATCTGCATTGCTTTGAGAAGATTCTCCTGATCTCAATCTGTCTATCCATGGCGAAGAATGTGAACCACTGCTAGAGGACGCTCCAGGTCCACTAATATCTTGTGACAGTTGTTGTGAATTCTATGTAGCATTACCATTTTGTGCATCTACATTATCAATCACATTTACTGGTTTATACCAGCTACTCATCTCATAAAAAACAACATCTCTGCTCACTGTAAACTTACGAGTAGAAGGGTTATAGCATCTATACCCTTTCTGCTGCAAAGAGTAACCAATAAAGATGCACTTCTCAGCTTTTGGATCCAACTTGGATCTCAACTCATCTGGCACATGAACATAGGTAATGCAACAAAAAAATTTCAAATGAGAAATATCTGGTTTCCTACCAGTATACCTCTCCTCTCGATTCATCCCATGTATTGCTGCAGTGGGAGTCCTGTTCATTATGTAGACTGCTGTAGTAACTGCCTCAGCCCAATAAAAATCTGGCAGGTCTTTTTCATTGAGCATGGCACGAGATACCTCTCCAATATGCCTATTTTTCCTTTCTGCAATTCCATTTTGTTGTGGGGTATGACTGCATGAATATTGCTACTTTATGCCATGCTCCTGCAGGAACCTTGCAAACTCATTTGAGAGGTACTCTCCCCCTCCATCTGACCTTAGGCATTTTATTTGCAGGCATGTTTCTTTTTCAACCATAGCTTTAAGAGTTTTGAAATGCCCAAAAATTTCACTTTTTTTTTCATAAAATACACCCAAACTTTTCTGCTATAGTCATCAATAAAAGTGACAAAATAATGACAGCCTCCAAGAGATGCAGCTTTAGTAGTCCACACATCAGAGTGGATTAATTCCAATGGCTTCTTACTCTCTTGAACATGTCTAGGAAATGGTTTCCTTGCCTATTTTCCAAACTGACAGGCTTCACATACCTTATGCATTTCTGCAACCTTGAATTTTGGCAATCCTGCAACAATATTTTGGGCCTGCATTGATTTTAGTCGTTGTACATTAACATGACCAATGCGTTTATGCCAGATATCAATATCTGCAACTACACCGATCCCATGTGCAAACATTGCTACACTCAATTCAGACATGTTTGCATCCAATGTAAACATTTTGCCCTTCTTCTTTCCTTTTGCTATCAAGCGGCCTTTATTTTTTATATCCTCAACAAAGCATCCATGAGGATTAAATCTGACCTACATGCCCTGCTCAACCATTTGACCAACAGAAACTAGATTCTTGGTGATATTCGGGACATGAAATACATCGGACAAGTATTTCTTTTTCCCATCCTGCATAGACAAAGGAATTTTTCCAATCTGCACAATAGGATGTGTAGTATCATCACCAGTCTCCACAAATCCTGGTTTTTCCATTTTCCTTGCATCCTCCATCCATTCTGCATGACCTGTCATGTGGTTTGATGCACCTGAGTCAACATACCACGCATCGTTGCTTTCTTTTGCACTTGTCACAGAATTGTTCATGTGCTGCACCATAAACAAATGCTCATTTCTGTCATCACCCTGTCTACTAGAAGATGCATAATTCCCTTGTTGTAATTTTCCATTCATGATGTCATTCTGCTTTTTATAGCAGTCTTTAGCCATTTCTTCTTATTCTTCTTCTTCTTTTGCTCCATGGTCTGCTTCTTCTTTAACTGTAATAAGATAGGCCTTTTGGGACCTTTTTTTGGTGTGGCAAAACTTCTCGGTGTGTTTAGTCCTTTGGAAAAAATCACAAAAAAGGTGGTCCCTCTTGCCTTTGTACCTATTGCCAACATATGATGCTTGTTCACCTCTAGAGGTGCTTGGTTCTTCCTTAGCTTTTAGCTTATTTTCCTCCTCTAGCAGTGATGCATGGATATCAACAAGCTTAGGGTTTGGCATATTGATTAAGGTTGTTGATACATTATTATATTCAAGAGGAAAACTTTTAAGCAGCACACCAATACAAACATCTTCTTCCATTTTAATGTTGATTCATATAAGCTAGGTTAGAAGTCCTTCCATGTAATTTATATGTGTGGCAAGTGATGTGTTGGACTTCATGTCAAGCTTGAAAAATTCAATCAAGAGACCATACTTTGATGACTTAGACTATTCACTGAGATTTTGCCAAGTGACTACCAAGTCCACATCATGAGGCTTATTTTCTTTGCCACTTGTGATGGCCCAGAGACCCTTCTTCATTAGGATAAGCTTGATGCGGGTCTGCCAGGAGTGAGACCTGACCCCCTTAAAGCAAACTATTGGAGAGTCCTTGCCCATGTTAGAGTTGTAGGAACAATAACAAATCAAATCCAAAATTCTCAAATTTTAGCAGTAAAAGAAATGATCTTGAGTGTGCTAACAAGTACGGGTTTCCAAAAAATATTAAGTGACTAGTATCAAGAGATACTTGTGGAGCCAAATGCTTGGAAAATCTTCAATAGGTCTTCAAGAACTTCTAGATCTTCAATGTTGTATTCCCCTCCTTGATTTGATGCTGGAGTAGCCCAAAAATCTCAGATCTGATGTAAGCCAAAGCTTACATGAGTGACAAGAGTCACTAGATAAGTATCAAGAGACACTATGCTTGAATCTTCTTGAAATGCTTGCAAATCTACCAAGATCTCCCCTCCTTGCTGATTTGATGCCAAAGTAATTGCTGGGAACTAAGTAGGATGTCATATCAGAGTGGCAAGAGGTTGATTTAAGTGGCAGGAGAGAGAAAATGAAGGAGAGATGAAGCTTTTGAGTTTTGGCTATGGAGTTTGCATTAGGGTTTCTGGGGGCAACCTAGTTTTTCACTCTGTGTGCAGTATATACTTGATCATTTTCAACACTTTTTTGATAGAAATGAAGCTTGGTAGATAGGCTACCAAAGCCCCATGATGGCACATTGAATTGTATAGTGCAAGGAGCACGCCAATGTATGGATGTAGACGAGCACAAACTGAGACAACGAGCTAGAAATCTGACAATAGAAAGCTTCGCCCTGAGCAAAGAGAGCATGCCAATGTATGGATGTGGATAGACTCAATGTCAAGGTCTTATGTAATAGAAAGCTTTGCCTTGAGCAAAAGAACAACTCTCTAGAAGGAAGTGTGTTGATTTATGGCATGTATCAAGAGATTTGAGAGCTCCATCAGAGGTTGCTACTGTGTGGCTATGGCTATCATGGAAGATTGGTGAAGGTAGAGTTGAGAAAAAATGTCATTAATAAGCCTTGAGCTGGCCAATGATGAAGAAGAGCTGAGAGAGTAGAGACAGGACCTGAGACATGCTAAGCCATGCTCATCTGTGCTCTGATACCATGTGAAAACACGTGATCTACAACATGGCAGCTATGGTGACTTATAGACATAGACTAAACTCATGTAGACACTAACATGATAAAGACTAAGTGACTGGACTGAAGTACAGAAAAGACAAGCAACAAGTACACTATGTTGAATAACAAAGTGACAATGACATTGCATTCATCTCATATGAAAATGACAAGCAAGTACAATGTTAAATAGAGTTGAGTAGGTGTCTTTCTTCTCTATGCCTATGGGATTTAGATGCTTGCATGTCCTTAGCCTAAACTGCCTCATACAAAGAGGCTACAATAGGTGTGATAACAAATATCTCAACAGGTCTTCTTCTTGGTCCTACGCTTGGGGTTTCGATCACTCAACTATGTCTCCAGATCTCTTCCTACTGGTGAGTTCGTTCTTGGGTTATGTTTGGGTGAGTTCCTTGTTATTTACAGACACTCCTCAACTGAACTCCCTCAATGAATGTGTGCACATGCTCTCTTCCATACACTGTGTGAAATTAGGCTCGCGGCTTTTCAGTGCATGTTAAGTGATGAAATTGATGTGGGATGCAAATGCAAAACGTAGGATGCAACTCAAGCTATTCCCCCTTTTTGTTTGTAGTCTAATATGACTCTAGGTGTGTTCCCTGGCTACCCGTAAAAATTGTCTAGGGTCTCTTCTGCTCCCCTCTGCTCGGTCAGAGTAATTCTATGGTATATGAGTTGGTTCCGGGGTTGATTTTGGCTGGTTCAAGTAGGCTAGTAAATTTTCCCTATTGGTCTGATTCCCAGCGGTCCTGACTCTGGTGGTCTGTCCTGCAGTTGGTCCCAACTCAAACTATTTGTGTCAATTGGTCTGACCAGGTCGACTCTCTAAGTCGAACGGTTTGACTAGTCTGATTAGGGGGAGTCGGATGCCGATTATTTGTCTTGACTGCGATGGTAGGTGCAACCCCAAATGCCGACGCGATCGATGTTGGAGATCCCCAGGATTCGTTGCCTAACTTGCAACCCTCCAAAACTACTGATTAGAACACAATGAAGGCCTATGACTACCTGAACTGCAAGATCGAGCTCAAAATCAGTGTGCTCGATTCGTCATGTACCTGCAACTCTCTCTCTCTCTCTCTCTCTCTCTCTCTCTCTCTCTCTTCTCTCTCTCTCTCAAGCTCTCTCAAAATGCAACAGTTGCAAATGAGCTCTTCCTTGACCTATTGGATTACAAACCCTGTTGAGATATTGAGCTCCACTCGTGATACGCCAGGGTGACCGTTGTGTATTTATGTCACCGACTTGTCAGTTGCAGATGCTGTTGGTACACCGCCCCTGAATAATAGCTACATGATAGCTATCCTTATCTACTCTAGTTCGTGGCTCAGTTAGTATGCCACCTTAGTTAGTTGAGTTTGGTTTGAGACCCATATCTAGGGTTCTTCTATTTCTTTGTACTAGAGTTCTTTTGGCTTACACAAACTAAGAAGAGGAAAACTGTTTTCAGCCTCCACCCTTGTGTGTATTCCCCCATTGTGCAAGCAAGAAAGCTACAAGTGAGACTCCTTCCTTCTCTCCCACAATCTTGACATGGTATCAGAGCCTTGTTCATGGTAAGGAGCTCAAGAAAGCAAGCCAAGCTCACGGTGTTCTGGTAAGAGGAGCAGTGTTGCTTTCATTTTCTGTTTTGGGAGCAGATCTCTGCAGGTAACACAGCCGGAAAGTGCAGGAGTGCATTGTCTTAGGTTGAGATGCCCTTCGCGGTGAAGCAAAAGGACAGTATATGCTGCGGGAAAGGGCTTTAGCCCTAGGCGACCTTGTTTTTTTTATTTGAGGCCATTTCGGGGCCTATTTTGGAGGCGTAAGTTTTCTGCACGTACTCAGGAAAAGGCACAGTTTTATGCTGTGCAGCCACTGTTCTACAGGTCGGTGAAAAGTTACTGTAGAAATTGCATCGTATGCTTGTGCGCAGAGACATTGGGAGTTACAGAATCATCCTTGTTGCCTGTTGATGCAAAATCGTCACTAGGAAGTGACTGTGTGGTCAAATACCACATTCGTTAGTTTTGCAGATTTGCCCTTGTGAGGCTGAAGCTGTGTTCTCTGCAGTGACAGAATTTTTTGCAGGATTTTGTAATGGCGTCTGATTCTCTTTCACAGATTGTAACTGAAAAGCTTGACAAGAACAACTTCCAAGCATGGAAGTTTAGAATGACGAATTTCCTTATGGGAAAAGGATATTGGGAATTTGTTGCAGGAAATGAAGAAGAACCAGTTCTTCCTGATGTTCCCAATCAACTGCAAATGCAGGCATTTAAAGCATGGCATGAGAGAGCCAGGAAAGTTA
The DNA here is from genome assembly GCF_053477565.2 of Lygodium microphyllum. Taxonomy (NCBI): domain Eukaryota; kingdom Viridiplantae; phylum Streptophyta; class Polypodiopsida; order Schizaeales; family Lygodiaceae; genus Lygodium; species Lygodium microphyllum. Next base: position 80,496,142 of record NC_141145.1, read on the forward strand.
TGTACTGGCTGTCTATCAGCATTTCAGACTCTATGATTGTGCATATTCAAGATGCAAGTACGCCAAAGGAGGCATGGGATACTCTGTCAAAGATGTATAGCATAAATACACAAGCCAGGAAAATGGAGCTCAAGCAAGAGTTGCACAATGTGCAAAGAGAAAATATGAGCATCAATGACTACCACATGAAGGTGAAGAAGATTGCAGATGCACTTACTTCCATTGGGTCGCCAGTGGAAGATGATGATTTAGTTTCTGTGACCTTGAATGGTCTAGGAAAGGATTATGCACAGTTTCGGACATCCATTTCAGTTCGTGAAAGATTTCCTGATTTTGAGGAGTTGATTGCTCTTCTAATTTCTGAGGAGCAAAGAAATGGTGGTGCATCTTCTTCAGGAGGAACTTCAAAAGAAACTGTCTTCTACTCAAATGCTGGAAGAGGTAGAGGCAGAGGTAGAGGAGGCCGATTTGGAGGCCGTGGTAGAAATCAGAATATGCAGCAAACTCAAGAAAACCAGTCCTATGGAGGAGGACGTGGTAACTCTAGAGGCAGGGGGAGCCAAAGAGGTCGTGGTGGATGGCAAAGAGGCCAAAATGCAAACAGTAATGTTGAATGCTACTATTATGGTAAAATGGGTCATATGGCTAAAGACTGCTATAAAAAACAGAATGACATCATGAATGGAAAACTGCAACAAGGAAATTATGCATCTTCTAGTAGACAGGGTGATGACAGAAATGAGCATTTGTTTATGGTGCAGCACATGAACAATTCTGTGACAAATGCAGAAGAAAGCAACGATGTGTGGTATGTTGACTCAGGTGCATCAAACCACATGACAGGTCATGCAGAATGGATGGAGGATGCAAGGAAAATGGAAAAACCAGGATTTGTGGAGACTGGTGATGATACTGCACATCCGATTGTGCAGATTGGAAAAATTCCTTTGTCTATGCAGGATGGGAAAAAGAAATACCTGTCCGATGTATTTCATGTCCCGAATATCACCAAGAATCTGGTTTCTGTTGGTCAAATGGTTGAGCAGGGCTTGCAGGTCAGATTTAATCCTCATGGATGCTTTGTTGAGGATATGAAAAATAAAGGTTGCTTGATAGCAAAAGGAAAGAAGAAGGGCAGAATGTTTACATTGGATGCAGACATGTCTGAATTGAGTGCAGCAATGTTTGCACATGGGACCGGTGTAGTTGCAGATATTGATATCTGGCATAAACGCATTGGTCATGTTAATGTACAACGACTTAAATCAATGCAGGCCCAAAATATTGTTGCAGGTTTGCCAAAATTCAAGGTTGTAGAAATGCATAAGGTATGTGAAGCCTGTCATTTTGGAAAACAGGCAAGGAAACCATTTCCTAGACATGTTCAAGAGAGTGAAAAGCCATTGGAATTAATCCACTCTGATGTGTGGACTACTAAAGCTGCATCTCTTGGAGGCTGTCATTATTTTGTCACTTTTATTGATGACTATAGCAGAAAAGTTTGGGTGTATTTTATGAAAAAGAAAAGTGAAGTTTTTGGGTATTTCAAAATCCTTAAAGCTATGGCTGAAAAAGAAACAGGTCTGCAAATAAAATGCCTGAGGTCAGATGGAGGGGGAGAGTACCTCTCAAATGAGTTTGCAAAGTTCTTGTAGGAGCATGGCATAAAGCAGCAATATTCATGCAGTTATACCCCACAACAAAATGGAATTGCAGAAAGGAAAAACAGGCATATTGGAGAGGTATCTCGTGCCATGCTCAATGAAAAAGACTTGCCAGATTTTTATTGGGCTGAAGCAGTTGCTACAGCAGTCTACATAATGAACAGGACTCCCACTGCAGCAATACATGGAATGACTCCAGAGGAGAGGTATACTGGTAGGAAACCAGATATTTCTCATTTGAAAATTTTTGGTTGCATTGCCTATGTACATGTGCCAGATGAGCTGAGATCCAAGTTGGATCCAAAAGCTAAGAAGTGCATCTTTATTGGTTACTCTCTGCAGCAAAAAGGGTATAGATGCTATAACCCTTCTACTCGTAAGTTTACAGTGAGCAGAGATGTTGTTTTTGATGAGATGAGTAGCTGGTATAAACCAGTAAATGTGATTGATGATGTAGATGCACAAAATGGTAATGCTGCACAGAATTCACAGCAGCAGTCACAAAATATTAGTGGACCTAGAGCGTCCTCTAGCAGTGGTTCACATTCTTCGCCATGGACAGGCAGATTGAGATCAGGAGAATCTTCTCAAAGTAATGCAGATAGTGGTATGCAGGTATCACGAAAAGGAAAAGAGAAGGTTGATCAGCCCATGTTTGATGTGAATGCAGGTCACTCTTATGTGGATGGTGAATCCAGTGGCTCAGAACAGAGCATTGATGATGAGTTGGGTATTCCTTCTATTGTTACACCTGGAGTAAGGAAGACCAGGGATGTTTTGAGAGCTCCTGGGAGTGAACCCACTTTGCGCAGGTCTACCAGAGTTAGGTATCCTGTGGATAGGCTGAAATATGATGGATTTACAGCCATTCACTATGCATATATGGTCAAGGTGATACAGGAACCAGAACCCACTTCTTTTGAGCAAGCCATGGGAAAAGAAAAATGGCAGAAAGCCATGGATGAAGAAATGGATGCCTTGGAAGCAAACGCTACATGGGAATTGGTACCTTTGCCTAAAGGTAAGAATGCAATTGGCTGTAAGTGGGTTTATAAGGTGAAGCACAATGCTGATGGTTCTGTGAACAGATACAAGGCAAGATTAGTAGTCAAGGGGTATGCACAAACATATGGCATTGACTATGAAGAAACATTCAGTCCGGTTGCAAGGATGGCAATCGTAAGAGCAGTCATTGCTATGGCTGCATCAAAGGGATGGTCTTTACATCAGATGGATGTAAAGAATGCCTTCTTGCATGGTGATTTGCAAGAAGAGGTCTATATGGAGCAGCCACCAGGTTATGTGCATGCTGTTCATCCTGAGTTTGTTTGCAGGTTGAAGAAAGCTTTGTATGGCTTGAAGCAAGCACCTAGAGCATGGTCTGACAAGATAGGACAGTATCTTGTCACTATTGGCTTTCAGATTTCCAAGGCAGATTTCTCACTTTATGTGAGAAAAACAGAGAAAGATATTATGCTACTTGTCATTTATGTTGATGATTTGATTATGACAGGTGACAGTGATGAAGATATCCTTCATGTGAAAATGCTATTGAAGCAGAAGTTTGAGATGAAGGATTTGGGAGAGCTGCGTTATTTCTTGGGCATTGAGGTGATTAGATCACCAAGTGGGATACAGCTCTTGCAGAGGCAGTATGGATTGGACATGCTGTCCAAATATGGGATGATAGGCTGTAAGCCTATTTCAGTTCCTTTGGAGCAGAATGTGAAGCTGAGCGCAGATGGAGGTGAGCTTCTGGAAGACCCTACTATGTACAGACGCATAGTAGGAAGCTTGATTTATATGACTATTACCAGGCCAGATTTGAGCTATGTTGTTGGATTGGTAAGTCAGTTTATGCAGGCTCCAAGGAAACCGCATTTGGATGCGGCTAGACGCATACTCAGGTATGTGAAGTCCACATTGCAGTATGGACTATTTTATGAGACTGTGGTACAGATACAGTTGCATGGATACACTGATGCTGATTGGGCTGGTAGTATTTCTGATAGACGATCTATCAGTGGATATGTGTTCTCTTTTGGGAGTGCTGCAGTCACTTGGAGCAGCAAGAAACAGCCTAGAGTTGCCTTGTCAAGCACAGAGGCTGAGTACAGGGGTGCAGCAATGGCTGCATGTGAGGTAGCTTGGTTGCATAAGCTACTTTATGATATGCATCAGTCTACAGATGGGCCAGTTGTCATTTATTGTGACAACATGAGTAGTATACACTTGGCAAATAACCCAGTCTATCATGCTAGAACAAAGCACATTGAGGTGCATTATCACTATGTGCGAGAGAGGGTTTTACTAGGTCTTATTGATCTAGTTTATGTCAGCACAGAGGATCAGGTAGCTGACATATTCACGAAGGCATTGGGCGCAGAGAAGCTGCGCAAGTTCAGAGACATGCTTGGTGTGCAGGAATTGGGATTGAGCTCGAGGGGGAGTGTTGAGATATCGAGCTCCACTTGTGATACGCCAGGGTGACCGTTGTGTATTTATGTCACCGACTTGTCAGTTGCAGATGCTGTTGGTACACCGCCCCTGAATAATAGCTACATGATAGCTATCCTTATCTACTCTAGTTCGTGGCTCAGTTAGTATGCCACCTTAGTTAGTTGAGTTTGGTTTGAGACCCATATCTAGGGTTCTTCTATTTCTTTGTACTAGAGTTCTTTTGGCTTACACAAACTAAGAAGAGGAAAACTGTTTTCAGCCTCCACCCTTGTGTGTATTCTCCCATTGTGCAAGCAAGAAAGCTACAAGTGAGACTCCTTCCTTCTCTCCCACAATCTTGACAAACCCTTCATGCTCGACCTTTCCAATCATTCTCCTAATGACATAAATCCTTCCAGCACTCTTTTTCCCTGATCTCTGCCTTGTCTGGGCCTGTTTCACAACAACAAAACCCGACTATTTCCCTGCAAGTTATTAGTCGTAACCTACTCTAAATGCAATAGAAATTCAAAATAGAAAACTCTAATGCTCCCTCCTACTTACCTAATCATCAACAACACAAAATACTTACTTATTTCAAAGATTAAACTCCCAAATCTTCTACCTACAAAGAGCACTGGTTCGAGGGTGAACCCTACTTTGACGCTCGATTCGAAGTGCATAAGCGCTCAAGCTTGAATCCGTTGGTCTCGTCATTGGAACCAAAATGTAAAGGGAGCTCTTGCTCAACCGCCAAGACCCACTAACTGCTTATTCCTTCAAGTGTTTCAAGCGAACACTAATGGCTATCTCTCACATAGCCGACGTGCTATCCCTCTCTACAAGTGTAGTGAGCTTACCTTGATACCCGATTGAGTTGCTTTCTCTCTCAAGCACTCCAATAGCTCCACGATTCGTGATGCAAGCTCAAGTATCCTAAATCCTCTTCCTCCAAGCTCCATCCTCCATAGCCACACGTGAGACGAGAGAAGAGAAGAGAAGAGAAGAAGAAGAGAGTAGATGGTGGAGGGCTTCACCTCCAAGATCCCTCTCCCTCACACACACACTCACTCACACTCCCTCCCTCAAGCACTCACAAGCAAGCAAGCAAGAGAAGAGAAGAAGAGAAGAAGAAGAGTTCACTTTGCCGCACTACAAAGAATGAGCTTCTCATTCTCTTTTTGAGTTTATATACAAAGCCCTCATCCCTTTGCTCTTTCTCTTTATCCATGCCCTTCTACCCTTTACAATTTGCACAGGATGGAGACTAGTGCTCTTTTACAAAATTTTAGTGACGCCTTTGCATTTTAAAATTGTGCTTCTACCTTTAACTTAGCTTTTGAGGCCGCCCTTGCACTTTTGGCCATTTCCCTTCTTGCTCCACATCTTTTAGTCAACCCAACTTGCGCTTTTCCACTTTTTCTCATTTCTTCTTGTGTTGAAGTCAACATGCATGCTTTAGAAGATTGAGACCACAAAAGACAATCATAATGTACCCTCCTAGAGATGCATGTTAACCCCCAATAGTAGTTGAAGAGTGAAAGAAAAACATCACACAAAAGAATAATAATAATGAAAGAGGAAGTGCAACAAGAAGAAGCCTAAAACATAAAATGCAAGAAATGAATTTTTAGAGTTTCCCAACAATGTGGTTATGAATATACTCATTTAGTAAGTGAATATTGATTATTGATTTATAGTGACTGGAACAAATGATTGCATTTTTATATCTTTCATGGATTTTATGTTTTGAAAATTCACTACACAAGCGTGACTTGTTGCACATGTGAACATGTGGCACCCGTCACATTGTGCAAGGTGGACATAGAAGGATTAATGTGGTTTGTGATCTTGGTTGCTAGAAATTTAGATTGAGAAAATGGAGAAATTTTTGAATTTATAAAGCATTGTATAGATATGTGAATAATTAGCCTTGGCAAAGTAATGTATTTGTGTGTATAAAGTGCTAGCCATTTTAATAATGCATTTGTGGGCATGTAGCACTAGACATATAGATGTATGCTTCTAATGTTATGCACTATTATTATTATTGAGCCCAAGATATTGTGTTACAAACTCTCTCACGAGTAGGTTTTGGGGTTGCTACCCTCCCTATTTCTTCCACCTTTTCATCCAACTTTGTTATATAAGTAGATGCATTAGGGAGAGCCCTTCCAATGCATGGGAGAGATGATTGCACTCAATTTGTGTCATGATTCTCTTTGTGAATTTGTGTCTCTCTTTTCTTTATGTTCAATTTCAGATTCAATTTAGCCAATGAATTTGTGGTTTATGGTTGATTATTAGCAACATTGGTATCAGAGCACAACATTGGTTGGAGGACTTGTCAACATCAATTATGGTACTGTCATATGGATGATGCTCTCTTTCATCATTATAATCTCTATATTGACAAGGCTTCATTCTTTTTCCCACTATGTAATACATATTTGCCCGTTGGTGAAATCCATATCTTATTAATCCTCTTTATTTAGACATTGTATTTTCTTCTTTAAAGACACATACTTTCTTTTTCTTCATACAATGTCTTATTATTCCTCTTTGTTTAGATATTGTTTCTTCTTCAAGGACACATACTTTCTTTTTCTTCTCTACATAATCCCCACGTCCCCTTTTCTTTTACTTAAAGGGAACAAAGATAGAGGTTGTTTTGCAAAGAATAATATCTTCTTTCCCAAGATTATTTTAACTCTTCTTTTTTTTTATCTTCAATGAATAAGAAGTCCTACTATTGTGATTCAGAGAGAGAGAGAGAGAGAGAGAGAGAGAGAGAGAGAGAGAGAGAGAGAGAGAGAGAGAGAGAGAGAGAGAGAGAGAGAGAGAGAGAGAGAGAGAGAGAGAGAGAGAGAGTCCTAAGTATTCTTGACTTCATTTTTGTTGAATTTTTAAGTGTTTCTCTTTGGCCTCCCTATTACCTAGAAATTACTAGTGGCTACTACAGCTCCCAAAATTGTGAAAGGAGAGATAATCCTAAGTATTATTGACTTCATTTTTTATTGAAATTTTAAGTGTTTCTCTTTGACCTTCCTATTGCCTAGAAATTACTGGTGGCTACTACAACTCCTCTAGCCCAAAAAATGGACCAATTAGTCCTATCTTCTCTCGAAAATCACACTGTCAAGATAACAAGCACACAACAATAGCTGGCCATTAAAACATTAATAAAGGGAAGTGAGTGGAGATGAGGATATTATCATATCCTTTATCCTTTATCCACATGGAGCTTACTCTCTAACATCTTATGGAAGCTATTGCACATTAATGCCTCATTAGGCTATACAAGGCTAATACTTTTCGAAAGCCTATATGAACTAATTCTTGGTCAACTTTCAAGGTTTCTATTATCTTTGCTTGTGTCACCACAAACTTTTCAAATAATTTATCTTCACTAGCATTCCATTATTTAAGTATGAGAGAACTTGAGAGTTGTGTGTATATTAATCTTCCATTTCAATAACACAATCTTTTATCTCACTATCTCACTGTTGCTATGCTACTTCTCTGAGTTGTGGAAAGAATATCAAAGAATATATTTCTTCTCTCTAGGTTTCAATCATTTGTGTCTGCTGCTCCATTTGCTTAAACAGATCAGCAAGAGTGTCTTTATCATCAGAGGCTAACTCTGTGGTTGCCTTATGCATTTGGTCTTTGGATTACATCAATTCTTCATAGAAAGAAGCATATAACTGTTGAACACAAGCTATCACTAAGAGTTCAATAGAACGCTGGATGTTGTTACAAAGGAAAGGAATGGCATCCTCTGACACTAAACTATTCAGCAAAGGAACTGATATTTCCAAAGAACCCTCTCGATGTGCCCTGAATAAGTTGTTGCATGTGAGGTAGGTAGGAAGGTAACTTCCAGAGGTAGCATGAACAGTTACTGAAGGAATGACTGGTGGAGTTTTCTCTGCCACATGCTTCAAGCGCTTCCGCTGAATGATCAATGGAGGAGGGGAATCAAAATCCTCTATGTTAATGGGTTCTGAATCCTCAGAAGGTGGAGGGGGAGGTATTGGATCAGATGGAGGAGGGGGTAGAAAACCCTTCTTAAGGCCTGAATATGTCAAGAAAGCATATAAATATGAACCATAGGTTACATTGGTAACATTCCCTCTGGTCACTTTGACAAAATGTTGGTCCATCTTTGTAAGAAGGTAAGTACTCTAGTCAATGGCAACCCCTTTTAACACCATCATGGAAGCTGTGAAGAGCTCCTTGGACAAATAGTGGGATGGTGTCTTGGCAGGCATGAACCTGTCTTGGAGAAATTGGCAGACTAGTTTCCAGATAGGATCAGTAATCATTGAGAAAGACACTCCTGAAGTGTTAATCACCTTCTTAACATCAAGGACCTCTTTAGTCTGCTTCTGTAACAGCTTGAGAATCTCATCATTTGAGAATAACTATCTGGCTGTAACAAAGGGTTATCCTTTGTTGGGAAGAGACAAAGCCTTCCCTAACCCTCTAGGTGTCAAAAGCATGGAAGTACCACAAACCAAGCCCGATTTCTTACTGTATGACACAAGAAACTCATCACATGGGGCTGGATCATCTGGAATCAAAGGAAGTGAAGCAACCATAAAAGATGCAAGGCCTGCTTTCGCGATAGGCTCAAAAGTCAGTAGGGAAGAATAATCCCTACTGATCAAATGGGACATACTGAACAGGAGGAGGAGCGTGAGGTGCCATTCAGATGGAATATACACACACCACAAACACAGACAATCACAAAGAATGTCTGCAAAACAACAAAATAGCTATCAAAAAGAAATCGATCAAAATAAGCACACACAGACGTAACTAACCAATTGACCACCCCAAACAACCCACATCCTAGAAAAAATTCGGCATGACCCCTACATATATGCGACCGGAAGCTTCATGCTATGCAATAAGCAGTCACCCAAGACCCCATATCAAGCAAAAAAAAAAGAAAACTACAGACCGCACCTATAATCGTATCACACAATCAAACCATAATACCTCAAAAACCTAATCAGGACATAACCAGAACGTTGATAAACAATATCAGCTTAAAGGACTATACGTGCCCATCCCACGAAGCGTATTTATTGAAAAGGGAAAAAAGTACAGTGAGGGGAATGATTTTAGTGAAGGGTTCATTTTAATAAATTATTAACAATGGTTGAATTTTTATTAGGTTGTAAACGTTAATAAGAAAATAGCGGTTTCTTTTTAAATTGTTAGTTACAATTTATTAATGTGAAACAGTGCTTTTAACGAAACTCAGACTGATCCCCAGACTCAGGTCTCTAAATGCATATTCATTGATTAAAAATTTAATGTGTGTGAAGCACTCTTCTTTTTCAGCGCATGTATTTTTGTGACGGCTGGTTTATTTTTATTTAAAATTAAAATGCCTTTGAAGCACACATAGCACATGCAAAGTGAACTGCGGCTTGATTTTAATTAGAAAAATGTGTTTGGTGCGAGTACGCGTGCTATGGTGGTATTTAGAATTCATTTTAAGAACTAATTGTGAATTTTGGGATAGCAAAAAATAAAAATAATGAAGAAAAAAAAAACCTAGAAGTGGATATGTATGTATGCAATGAAATGAAATGCGCACGTCTCAATCCCCAAAGTATGCAAATCAACAGTCCAAAAAGGAAAAAACCACAAACTGAAAATGATGTGACACACATCATGGCAAGGTTAGTGGAGGTATAGTTGTTTAGTGTGCGTGATTTATTTTATTTGTGTTTTTATAGAGTGTTATTAGGTTGGTTTTTCTTTTTAATGTATTTTAAAGGGGATATCCGATGTTTGTTTGTTTGTTTTTTGTTTTTTTTTAAAGATTAAAACGGGATAAATAGGACACATGAATATGTTGTGAAGTATAATGGTGGGATTTCAGCAATCCAACAAGTGTCAACAATGTGTTTGAATTTATCCATGATTTTTCAGCTTAGTTTCAAAATTTAAAATGAATTTTCATGAGGTGAGGTCTTAAAATTAGGGTCTTGTCTTCAAATAATACTTTGGCCATTTATGAAAGTATTTTCAATTGGAAAATTATTGAAAAAAGGGGCAAGGGGATTTCTAGAATTTTTTGAAATTTTTTCAGAATTATTTTTGAATTTTTACTAATTTTTAATGAATTTTTCTCATTTTGCATGTATTTTTGAAAAAATTTTGAAGTTTTGAATTTTCTGTAATTTATTTTTGAGATTTTCAATTTGGAAAATGTTTGAATGGGTTGCAAAAATATTAGAGATTTTTTAGGTTTTTTAATTATTATTTTTTAAAAAATTAATTAAATTTTAATATATTTTTGAATTGTTTAAAGTGTTTTTAAAGATTTCGGGTTTTGAAGTACCCGTCACTGCATAGGAACGTCTGCTAATGACTGCAACTGCCTAGGAACGGCTGCAACCACCACACGAATAAGCTAGACACGCGTCCCCGCGCGTAAATGCACAGGAACAACATGAACATGCACGCGGAGGCTGGCGCGCACTCGCACATGAACCAGGACGGCGACGAGGGAGAAGGCGGATTGGGGCAGCTGGTGGGGGTCATAGGATTTGTGTTCTTGTCTCTCTTTTTGTGTTTTGTGTTTTCTTTTTTTTGTTTTTTTTGCTTGTGTGTTTTCTTATGGTGAGGGGGCGGGGGAAAAGGGGCCAGGAGGATGGGAGGGGCTGCGGGTTTGGATGTTTTTAAAGAGGCACGGGGGATTGTGGGTTTGGGTAGGAGGGAAGGGTGTGAAAGGGGGGGGGAGGGGGTTGGGTCTGGTTACAGGGGGAGGTTGGTTAGGTTAATAGTGGGGGGTTTGGTTAGTGGAGGGGAGGTGGGAGGGATGACGGGTGGGAGGGGGAGGAGGAAGGGGAGGGTTGGCAGGGGAGAGACAAAGAAGAAGAGGAGGAGAAAGAAGGGGAGGAGGAGGAGGAGGAGGTGGGGGCCGGCAGTGGGCAGAACACGGCGGCAGACGGGAGAGGAGGCGCAGCGGTTGACGGCAAGTTCCGGTGGGTCGATGAGACAGAGGCGTCGTTCCGGCGGCGACCTTGGCACAACAACAGCAGGCGGGGCGAACTACACATGGTGGCAGTGGACTACACAGAAGAACCCGGCGGCGTCCTCCTCAGGTCTGGCAGCAGGCGGCGGGTTACGCGGCAGCATCCAATAGCGGTGCAGGAGGTGGCGGTGCCACAAGCTCGGGCGGCATCGGAGGTGGATGGCGCGGCCATGACAACAAGCACGAGCGTGGACGGAGGAGGCGGCCGACAACGGCAGCGGCTAGAGGAGGAGGGAGTGGAGAAGAAGGAGGAGTAGAAGAGAGGGAGGGTGTGGGGGAGGATGGTGGTGGGAGGGGGAGAAGTGAGAGGGAGCAAGAGGGTCTGTAGAGATGGTCGAGGAGAGAGAAAGAAGGAAGAAGAAGGAAGAGATAGACAGAAGGGGTGGGGGGGAACGCGGGTGGTTGGGGAGAGAAAGTCTTTTTTTATTAATAAAATAAATAAGTAAAAATTTTAAGAAAAACAATTTTTAAAAAACCATTATAAGGTTGGCTCGCCCTCATCCCGCGCGCATGCACAGGGCGAGGTAAAAAATTTTGAGATGGGGGAACCCGACGAGGCAGGGACATCGACATGCAATTCAAAGATGCTACAAGGCGTCGCGAGGCACTTAACTTGAAAACGCGCGCGTTCATGCGCGAGGCGAGAGACGCGACACACGTAAATGGAAATAAAATTTAATAAAATACAAACCAAACACTGGATCCAAAAATTGTAAAAAGGAAAAATGTGTTGGGAGACAAGAGAAAAAGGACATAAAAATGTGACACGGGTTTCGGAGCCAAATCAGGGGATTCACATGGAAAAAACGAGAAAAACAGACCTGAAAACACATACTTGTATTAATATCGAAAAATTTGCTCGTTGAAACGAAGTGCAAAAAGAAGGAAAAATGTGCAAAATAACGTGCCCAAGAACCCTATCATGAAAAAATACAGTTCCAATTGAGATAAGATGCGTTGACATGGGAAAAACCCCAAAAACAGACCCGAAAATGGACTCGAAAATTAATACGGGAAGAACCAATTGCCAGAACAAATTGCGATAAAAAGGAAAAATGTCTAACAGAAGGGGATTCACAGGGCTGGCACATCAAAACTCAATTTGGGGGAAATTAGGAGGGGTTCACATGGAAAAATGAAAAATACGTACGAAAAGGTCCCGGAAACCCGCAAAAATGAATAGTGGATGAACTATGCATCGAAATGACAGGGAGTAAAAAGAAAAAATGTCAGGGGGAATGGGTAAGGCAGGGGTGGCACATCAGATCAGTGTTCCGAATAAATAAGGACATATTCACATGGAAAAACCGTCCAATTTACGAGAATTGTGTCAAAAATTAATAACTCAAGAACCATCGATCGAAACAAGGGTTGGTAAGAAGGAAAAATAGGTAGTTCAAAGGGACAAATAGGGTTGTAAGGTTGGATGTGAGTCTCAATGAACGTAGGATGCATTCACATGAAAAAATTGCAAAACAAAGTATAAAGGTAAATGGACAAGGAACAGCCCCAGGGATAGGGCGAAATAGAACGAAGGAGTGGGGAAGGGACCCCATCAGAGCATAAAAAATGAATTTCTGCATTTGGAGGTGGATAGATGTATTTCCATGATGATATGCAGAACTGATACGTAGGGACGCGTCCCCACACTTAAGACCTTACCGGGCAGGGTTAGATGCAGCAACATAACCTAGGACTCGTCAACCAACTGGATGCGGGCATCCCCACACTTAAAACATAACGTACACTTGCAAACAGAAAAGTAGGGTTAGGAATACTTGGCCCGTTTCGCGTATGGTCAAAGGAACCAGCACTACTACAGAAGGGTTGGAGTCGACTGCAGGAGAGGTACCACGTCTCGCTCCAACGTTTAGCCAGCATGGCAGGGACCATGCAGCAACACCCAAGGAGGTAACTAGTTGATGAAGCCCGTCAAGGAATGTGTCGTTCACGAAGGGGAGTCACTCAACTCACTGGCACTCAGATGGAATGAGAGAACAGTAACTCGCCCTATAACTTACATCACTCGAGTGAATATTGATGGAAACCTAGATCTCACACCTTGTTTAGGAATCGACAAGGGGGTGGTGCATAGGGAGTGTGCCAGGGTGCACAATTGATTGTGCATCAGTGCGTCCAACCCCGTCTGGCATAGGTGCAAGAAGGAAGGCCACGGAGCCTTGTAGTGCAGTGTACAGAACGAAGTGGTGTCCTGTGATGAGAGCGGAGACCCATTCTGTGGGTACATAGGGAAACAAAAACGTACCTGACTCTAATAGTTGTAACGTCCCTCAATCCTCACCTCTCAATAATTGATTGAAGAACCATCCGTCACACTCAGCCCACCCTCTGTCTCATGCTCTGTTGAAAGATACAGAGGGTAGCCCATTCCTGAAACCCATTAATATAACCCTCACTGTCACTTGTACAGAGCTTGTATGCCTTGTGCGTTTTTTATTGTGCAACTGTGCATCCCGCCCTAAGCCAGCATATAGTGCAAGAAGAAAGACCAGGGAGCCTTATGGTGCAGTGCACAGGAACAAATCGTGCATTGTGTATTGAGAGGCCTATCCCATGCGTGCAACACTCCGTTCACACATCTTACCTCTCATTTGATTTGAAGGGAAAGACTGGTCACTCACCCCACCCTCTGTCTCACGCTCTATTGAAAAATACAGAGGGCAGCTCATACTCACGTCCCCATCCTGTTAGGATGAAATCTCACATCACTCAAGGGGTTGGTGATGAAGATCATGTTAGTGGTTGTTGTTATCAGGATCTTGAAGACGAGGCGTACACAGGGAGGCAGCCAACAACTCTCGTACTTCAATGATTTGTAAGACATGTCGTCTATTAAGAAGGACAGACAGACTAATATTGCAAAGCACGCCAAGGGAGGTGGCTTCAAATTACTTACTGGAAAGGTTCTTCTGGTGAGTCAGCTATCATGAGCTGTGGGGCGTTACCACCTTTTCCACAGTCAGCTTCCCGCCCAAGGGTGTTTCCACCTTTTCTTGGAACGAGGCCTGTTATGACAGGGAATTTCTTCCTTTTCTGCCATAACAGTTTTGTCTGTTTTATCTTCTTTTTTTTTTCTTTTTTCGTTAAGAAAGAGAATGGTAGAAATACCAAGTGTCAGGACCAACCTCGTCACCATTGTTGGATCAGACAAGAAGAGAACAAGGTAGGGTTGAGAGGTTTCTGTGAGGGGCTAACAAAACGAGACCGCCTCATGAGGAGAATCATAAGGGCTATCAGAAGCATGAAGAGAAGGACAGTGTGACACCCAAAAGGGAGAGGGTAGGTCAATTGTGATTGTCAAAATCCCCAGGGAGGAAAGTACTTCTTCAAGCAATAGCCATTGATCAGGAAAGGATCATCAGAGGTATCACGGTCTAGCCATTAGGATTGACAGCAAGTACCTTGTATGGGACCATCCACCATTGTTGAAGCTTGCCAAGAAACTTGCCAAATCTCGAATCATAGGCTAGGACAAGATCACCTTCTTTGAACTCCTTGTGCTTGATAAAACTATCATGATAGGCCTTGCGTCGCGCTTGAGTGGTTTCCATGCACTATAGGGCTATCCGTCGTATCTCATCCAAGCATTCCAAGTGCAGGAGACGGCATTGCAGTGATTCATCATCTCCCAAGCGTTCTATAATTGCCACTCGCAAAGAGAGCAATTCCAGTTCAACAGGGAAGACGGCTTCTATACCATACACTAGCTGGAAAGGGGTCTGTCCTATAGTTGCCTTATGGGAGGTTTTGTATGCCCAAAGGGCCTCTATAAGTCGATCGTCCCAGTCGCGATGATGTGCGGCAATCGTTCTTGTTAGGATCAAGCAGAGGATGCGATTGGTGACTTCAACTTGGCCATTGGCTTTGGGTAATAGGGAGTGGACTTGCAATGGCGAATCTTATATAGCTCTGTCAACTCCTCCATGATTTTGTTAAGGAAATAAGTACCTCTGTCCCTTACCAGATCGACGGGACTGCCAAAACGGATGATAACATGAACAGGGCTACACTGTTAGTCAAGGGTAAATTGAAGGCCAATCTAGGTGAATCAAGGGGCAATTTGATGAGAAGGCTTGCTAGTCATTTATATCAATGACTATAGATAGCCAATACATCACCTTTTTATCTTTTGCATTCCATTCTTTCTACGCCTTTAATTCATCTCCTGTCTCACAGGGATACTCAGCTCTATTCCTTTTCTTCACTTAAAATAAACTCATAAAGGCCCTTTCCATTAAGGAAGTTCATCACATGAAACTGCAACGATGCCTGATCATTTGGGGAATGCAAAGCACATGTTATGCCATCATTTTGGACTGATTTTCTTGCGAAAAATACTCAGTTTTGAATAGTAAATCACTGTTGTAACACAATGGACTGAAGCCTATTATCTCATGTTTGGTTATGCCTATTGGTTTCGGGCTATATCTTTGGGATATGCAATGAAGTGTTCACCTTCAGGGTACGACATCGAGCTTGTCTTTGGTTTCGAAATGCTTTTGAGCTTGTATTAAGCTCTGACTTGGTTGGTCTTCAGTGGCATTTGGCTTCAGTTGGCATGCTTTGGACCGGTCTATGCCTGTTGTCACTCCTTGACATTTAGGCCTCTTGCATTTATGCTTTGGTCAGATATGGATGTCACTTGGTTTGCCCATGCTTGACAGTTACTTGGAGCTTCATCTTTAGATGAGCATTTTGGATCTACTGGGCATTACATTTGGTTGTCCGTTACATACTCTTTGAATGCTTTCAGGCTTATGCTTTACGGGTCTGAGATAGCTTGGAATTTATGCTATGGATGTACCCTATTGAGATTTGGCATGTCTAATGCTATGTATTTGATGTATTGGAGCATTGCTTGCTCTCTTTGCATCTGACTTCACTTCTAGTGGGAACCTCTTGGTATATTCGAATGTACATAGAGTCTTATTTACACTTGAGCTTAAGCTTGTGGGACAGTTACATGCATTTGCTCTCTTGAGAGCTTTATGTCTGCAGTTTGTCTATAATGGGCTGATTTGATAAGTGTATTGGGGCACGCACCTATCTATATCACAGGTTTTTCAATTTTGTATGCATCTTGGATGGTTATGTATTGAGCTTCTTGCTCTATTAGTTGTGCTTGTGCTTGGTCTCTTCTCTTACCCCGAGGCCCATTACATGCATGACTTCTGGACCTATGAGATGTCTCTTGCCTGATACGTTATTGGTTTGATAGTTCTTGGTACCTTCTTGCCCCTGGAAACTCACTGTTGGATGTATCTTGTTACCTAGCAGTTGTAGTGACATATGTATTAGTGATTGCTTCATTTTGGGACAATTTTACATAATGTTCTCATTTATTACAGCAAGGTGAAATCTACAGATTTTGAGCACTTCTATGAGGGTAATACTTACTATTTTATGTTATCTTGGTCATATTTGGTGGACAGGTGGTTCTCTTGGTGAAATCCACCCTTTCACCTAGTTTTAGTAGTGATTTTAGTGCATTTTCTACTAATTACAACAACCTGCAATTTTACCTTTTTGCTTTGACTTGGGATAGTATGGCTGGTCATTTGAAAGATACAGCTCCCTTTAACATTGCCAAGTTGGATTAATAGGTCGCCTAGCAGTGGCATTGGCTTTCAGGTTGTAGAGGAGGTATGGGCAGGCAAGCCCCCCTCTTATGATCATTTGCGTGTCTTTGGATGTGAGGCATTCTGCCATGTGCCCAAGGACAAACGCAATAAGCTGGATCCTAAAAGTGTCAAATGCATTTTCATTGGCTATGGAGATGCAGGAGAGATGGGTTACCATCTATGGAATCCATAGGTGCAGAAAGTGTTCCACAGCCAGGATGTCATCTTTCATGAGAACAAAATGCATACACAGCCTGAGAAAGTGGTTGAGGTATGCATAGTTATCTTTCAGGAGGAGCCCCTTGCTCCCATTCAGCCTGCTCCATGGCCAGCTAGACAGTGCGCAACATCACCTAATGCTCACGGTCCAGATGCTAGACATGTTGATATTAGACAGGATGTCGGTCAGGCAGCAGAGCCTGGGTAGAGGCATTCTACTAGAGATAGACGACCTCCTAACCATTTTGCGCCCTCTATGGATTATGTACTGGTTACAGATGCAGGAGAGCCTCTTATGATGAGGCTATGCACAGGGGTGATTGTCACTCCTGGGAGAGGGCTATGCAGTCTGAGCTTGACTCATTGCATAAGAATAAGACTTGGGATTTGGTTTCCTTGCCTCAGGGTAAGAAGGCTTTGCTATGCAAGTGGGTGTACAAGCTGAAAAGTACCCTTGGACACCCCAAGCCAGCATACAAGGCTCGATTGGTTGCTAAGGGTCTTAAGCAGGAACATGGTGTCGATTTTGATGAAGTATTTTCTCCTGTGGTCAAGATGACCACCCTACGCTTAGTCTTGGCCTTGGTTGCACATCTTGACCTGGACTTGTACTAGATGGATATCAAGATGGCTTTTCTACATGGGGACTTGCATGATGAGATTTACATGGAGCAGCCTAAGGGCTTTGTAGACCTTGGCAGTGAAAACCTAGTATGCAAGCTAAAGAAGAGTCTATATGGCTTGAAGCAGGCACCTAGGGAATGGTACCATAAGTTTGATGCATTCATGCAGTCATCACAGGACTATAGCCACAGCGCTATGGATCTGTGCTTGTACACGAAGAAAGCCCGTGACAATTATTTACTGATTTTGGTACTCTATGTGGATGACATGCTTTTAGCAGGGACAGCTCATGAGGAGCTAGATGCTCTTAAGGCTCAGCTCAAAAAGACCTTTGAGATGAAAGATCTGGGACAGGCCTCTCATATACTTGGTATGCGCATTACAGGCGATAAATCTTAGGGACTACTCCATCTGCCACAAAGGAAGTACATTCATACAGTCCTTGAGCGCTTTCACATACACGATGTTAAGGCTATTGGCTATCCATTACCTTCTCATGTGAAGGTTTCACATGCCGATTGTCCACAGATAGATGAGTAGAGGGCCGAGATGGCCAAGTTTCCCTATGCATCAAATGTGAGCAATCTTATGTATGCCATGATAGCCACCCATCCAGATATTGCTTTTGCAGTTGGGGTTGTGGAACGTTATATGGCTACACCTGGTAAGAAACATTGGGATGCCATGAAGGGTATCATGAGGTACCTGAAGGGCGCAACAAATATGTGTCTTTGTTATGGCAGCCAGGATACAAGAGTCATGGGGTACACTGACTCTGATTATGCAAGACACGCAGATAGTAGAAAGTCCACTTCTGGCTGTCTTCACTTATGCTGGAGGGGCTATCTCTTGGATGTCCAGGGTGCAGAAGTGTACGGATCTTTCCACTAAAAAGTCTGAGTATATTGCAGCCATAGAGGCTTGCAAGGAGGCTATCTGGTTAGGTCGTTTGATTGCAGACCTTGGTATGACAGATGTTATGCCTACACTGGATTTGGATTCTATGAGTGCCATTCAATTGGCCAAGAATCCGGTCTTTCATGCGAAGACAGAACATATTGAGGTGAGGTATCACTTCATTCGTGAGGTTGTTGAGGACAGGTCTGTTGTCCTTGTTAAGATTTCGACTAAGCAGAATCTTGCAGACTTGCTCAAAAGAGCCTCACTACTGACTGCTTTGCCTTCCTCGGGAGATTGATAGGCATTGGATGAGATGACATCTTTTTCCTCATCATCTTGTACATGTGTACATGTTGTACTGTCTTTTCTTTTTTCTCTCTCTCACTGAGGCAGATTCGCCTTTAAGTGGGAGGTTGTTGGGGATAAAGGCACCTCCGCCTAGCCGCCCATGTATTACTACACATCAGTCTACAGATGGGCCAATTGTCATTTATTGTGACAACATGAGTAGTATACACTTGGCAAATAACCTAGTCTATCATGCTAGAACAAAGCACATTGAGGTGCAGTATCACTATGCACGAGAGAGAGTTTTACTAGGTCTTATTGATCTAGTTTATGTCGGCACAGAGGATCAGGTAGCTGACATATTTACGAAGGCATTGGACACAGAGAAGCTGCGCAAGTTCAGAGACCTGCTTGGTGTGCAGGAATTGGGATTGAGCTCGAGGGGGAGTGTTGAGATATCGAGCTCCACTTGTGATATGCCAGGGTGACCGTTGTGCATTTATGTCACCGACTTGTTAGTTGCAGATGCGGTTGGTACACCGCCCATGAATAATAGCTAGATGACAGCTATCCTTATCTACTCTAGTTTGTGGCTCAGTTAGTATGCCACCTTAGTTAGTTGAGTTTGGTTTCAGACCCATATATAGGGTTCTTCTATTTCTATGTACTAGTGTTCTTTTGGCTTACATAACTAAGAAGAGGAAAATTGTTTTGAGCCTCCACCTGTGTGTGTATTCCCCCATTGTGCAAGCAAGAAAGCTACAAGTGAGACTCCTTCCTTCTCTCCCACAATCTTGACACCTCCTTGCCCTGATGAGATGCTGAGCAATGAGCCACCCCTTGCTTCTCTCCATGTCACCATCTTCATGCAAGATGTGTTGG